>NW_026263238.1:607865-911798 GCF_947179515.1 Apodemus sylvaticus
TTTTTCCTAAACAACACATTGTAACTCGAAAAGCTTTGGTGTTGCCTGTATGTCTAAGCGTGTAGCCTCAAAAGAGAATGAACAGGAGAGTTTTCTCTCGAAAGAATATGTAAGAATACCACGTCATAAGGAAATACAGTGTTGCAGAGTAAAGACAAATACGTACTTATTGGAAACACTTAAACTTTACGAGAAGAAATAAGGCATCATACAAAATTAGTTTGTATCTCCTAAACAACACGCTGTAACTCGAAAAGATTTGGTGTGGCGTGTACGTCTAAACGTGTAGCCTCAAAAGAGAACCAACAGGAGAGTTTTCTCTCATCAAAATTTGTCAAAACCCACGTTTTAAAGAAATCCCGCATCGTGCGAAATTATCTTGTTTTTCCTAAACAACATGTAACTCGAAAAGTTTTGGTGTTGCGGGTATATCTAAGCGTGTAGCCTCAAAAGAGAACGCACAGGAGAGTTTTCTCCCAAAAGATTATGTAGGAATACCACATTATAAGGAAATACACTGTTGCAGAGTAAAGACAAATACATACTTATTGGAAACACTTAAACTTTACGAGTAGAAATAACACATAGTACAAAATAAGCTTGTATCTCCTAAACAACACGATATAACTCGAAAGGATTTGGTGTGGCTTGTACGTCTAAACATGTACCCTCAAAAGAGAACCCACAGGAGAATTTTCTTTCGTCAAAATTTGTCAGAAAACCAAGTTTTAAGGAAATCCCGCATCATGCGAAATTATCTTGTTTTTCCTAAACAACACGTTGTAACTCGAAAAGCTTTGGTGTTGCGAGTATGTCTAAGTGTGTAGCCTCCAAAGAGAACGCACAGGAGAGTTTTCTCTCGAAAAAATATGTAAGAATAACACGTTATAAGGAAATACAGTGTTGCAGAGTAAAGGCAAATACAAACATATTGGAAACACTTAAACATTAGGAGAAGAAATAACGCACCGTAAAAAAATTAGCTTATATCTCCTAAACAACACATTGTAACTCAAAAATATTTGGTGTGGCGTGTACATCTAAACGTGTAGACTCAAAAGAGAACCCACAGGAGAATTTTCTTTAGTCAAAATTTGTCAGAAAACCACGTTTTATGGAAATCCCGCATCGTGCGAAATTATCTTGTTTTTCCGAAACAACACGTTGTAACTCGAAAAGCTTTGTTGTTGCGTGTATGTCTAAGCGTGTAGCCTCAAAAGAGAATGCAAAGGAGAGTTTTTTTCTCGAAAGAATATGTAAGAATACCACGTTATTAGGAAACACAGTGTTGTAAAGACAAACACTTACGTATTGGAAAAACTTTACGAGAAGAAATAACGCATCGTACAAAATTAGCTTGTATCTCCTAAACAACACGTTGTAACTCGAAAAGATGTGGTGTGGCGTGTACTTCTAAACGTGTAGCCTCAAAAGAGAACCCACAGGAGAATTTTTTTCGTCAAAATTTTTCAGAAAACCATGGTTTACGGAAATCCCGTATCGTGCGAAATTATCTTGTTTTTCCTAAACAACACGTTGTAACTCGAAAGGCTTTGGTGTTGCGTGTATGTCTAAGCATGTAGCCTCAAAAGAGAACGCACAGGAGAGTTTTTTCTCAATAGAATTTGTAAGAATACCACGTTATAAGGAAATACAGTGTTGCAGAGTAAAGACAAATACGTATGTATTGGAAACCCATAAACTTTACGAGATGAAATAAAGCATCATACAAAATTAGCTTGTATCTCCTAAACAACACGTGGTATCTCGAAAAGATTTGGTGTGGCGTGTACGTCTAAACGTGTAGCCTCAAAAGAGAACCCACAGGACAATTTTCTTTCGTCAAAATTCGTCAGAAAACCACGTTTTAAGAAAATCCCTCATCGTGAGAAATTATCTTGTTCTTCCTAAACAACACGTTTTAACTCGAAAAGCTTTGGTGTTGGGTGTATGTCTAAGTGTGTAGCCCCAAAAGAGAACACACAGGAGAGTTTTCTCTCGAAAGAATATGTAAGAATACCACGTTATAAGGAAATACAGTGTGGCAGAGTAAAGACAAATATGTACGTATTGGAAGCACTTTATGAGAGAAATAACGCATCTTGCAAATTTAGCTTGTTTGTCCTAAACAACACGTTGTAACTCAAAAAGATTTGGTGTGGCGTGTACGTCTAAACGTCTAGCCTCAAAAGAGAACCCACAGGAGAGTTTTCTTTCGTCAAAATTTGTCAGAAAACCACGTTTTAAGGAAATCCCGCATCGTGAGAAATTATCTTGTTCTTCCTAAACAACACGTTTTAACTCGAAAAGCTTTGGTGTTGCGTGTATGTCTAAGCATGTAGCCCCAAAAGAGAACGCACAGGAGAGTTTTCTCTCAAAAGAATATTTAGAATACCACGTTATAAGGAAATACAGTGTGGCAGAGTAAAGACAAATACGTATGTATTGGAAGCACTTTATGAGAGAAATAAAGCATCTTGCAAAATTAGCGTGTATGTCTTAAACAACACGTTGTAACTCAAAAAGACTTGGTGTGGCGTGTACGTATAAACGTGTAGCCTCAAAAGAGAACCCACAGGAGAGTTTTCTTTCGTCAAAATTTGTCAAAACCACGTTTTAAAGAAATCCCGCATCGTGCGAAATTATCTTGTTTTTCCTAAACAACATGTTGTAACTCGAAAAGGTTTGGTGTTGTGGGTATATCTAAGCATGTAGCCTCAAAAGAGAATGCACA
The DNA here is from genome assembly GCF_947179515.1 of Apodemus sylvaticus. Classification (NCBI taxonomy): domain Eukaryota; kingdom Metazoa; phylum Chordata; class Mammalia; order Rodentia; family Muridae; genus Apodemus; species Apodemus sylvaticus. Next base: position 610,600 of record NW_026263238.1, read on the forward strand.
GGAGAGTTTTCTCCCAAAAGATTATGTAGGAATACCACATTATAAGGAAATACAGTGTTGCAGAGTAAAGACAAATACATACTTATTGGAAACACTTAAACTTTACGAGTAGAAATAACACATAGTACAAAATAAGCTTGTATCTCCTAAACAACACGATATAACTCGAAAGGATTTGGTGTGGCTTGTACGTCTAAACGTGTACCCTCAAAAGAGAACCCACAGGAGAATTTTCTTTCGTCAAAATTTGTCAGAAAACCACGTTTTAAGGAAATCCCGCATCGTGAGAAATTATCTTGTTTTTCCGAAACAACACGTTGTAACTCGAAAAGCTTTGGTGTTGCGTGTATGTCTAAGCGTGTAGCCTCAAAAGAGAATGCACAGGAGAGTTTTCTCTCGAAAGAATATGTAAGAATACCACGTTATATGGAAATACATTGTTGCAGAGTAAAGACAAATACTTACGTATTGGAAACCCTTTACGAGAGGTAATAACGTATCTTACAAAATTAGCTTGTATCTCCTAAACAAAACGTTGTAACTCGAAAAGATTTGGTGTGGCGTTTACAACTAAACATGTAGCCTCAAAAGAGAACCCACAGGAGAATTTTCTTTCGTCCAAATTTTTCAGAAAACCACGTTTTAAGGAAATCCCGCATCGTGTGAAATTATCTTGTTTTTCCTAAACAACAGGTTGTAATTCGAAATGCTTTGGTGTTGCGTGTATGTCTAAGCGTGCAGCCTCAAAGGAGAATGCACAGGAGAGTTTTCTCTCGAAAGAATATGTAAGAATACCACGTTATAAGGAAATATATTGCTGCAGAGTAAAGACATATACGTACTTATTGGAAACACATTATGAGAAGAAATAACGCATGGTGCAAAATTAGCTTGTATCTCCGAAAAAACACGTGGTAACTCAAAAAGATTTGGTGTTGCGTGTACGTCGGAACGTGTAGCCTCAAAAGAGAACCCACAGGAGAATTTTCTTACGTCAAAATTTGTCAGAAAACCACGTTTTAAGGAAATCCCGCATCATGGGAAATTATCTTGTTCTTCCTAAACAACAGGTTGTAACTAGAAAAGCTTTGGTGTTGCGTATATGTCTAAGCGTGTAGCCTCAAATGAGAACCCACTGGAGAGTTTTCTCTTGAAAGAATATGTAAGAATACCACGTTATAAGGAAATACAGTGTTGCAGAGTAAAGACATATACTTACTTATTGGAAAAACTTACGAGAAGAAATAACGCATCGTACAAAATTAGAATGTATCTCCTAAACAACACGTTGTAACTTAAAATGATTTGGTGTGGCCTGTACGTCTAAACGTGTAGCCTCAAAAGAGAACCCATAGAGGAATTTTCCTTGGTCAAAATTTGTCAGAAAACCACTTATTAAGGAAATCCCGCATCGTGCGTAATTATCTAGTTTTTCCTAAACAACACGTTGTAACTCAAAAAGCTTTGGTGTTGCGTGTATGTCTAAGCGCGTAGCCTCAAAGAGGAATGCACTGGAGAGTTTTCTCTCGAAAGAATATGTAAGAATAACACGTTATAAGGAAATACAGTGTTGCAGAGTATAGACAAATACATACTTATTGGAAACACTTTACGAGAAGAAATAAAGCATCATGCAAAATTAGCTTGTATCTCCTAAACAACACGTTGTAACTGGAAAAGATTTTGTGTGGCGTGTACGTCTAAACGTGTAGCCTCAAAAGAGAACCCACAGGAGAGTTTTCCTTCGATAAAATTTGTCAGAATATCACGTTTTAAGGAAATACCGCATAGTGCGAAATTATCTTGTTTTTCCTAAACAACATGTTGTAACTAGAAAAGCTTTAGTGTTGCGTGTATTTCTAAGCGTGTAGCCTCAAAAGAGAATGGACAGGAGAGTTTTCTCCCAAAAGAATATGTAGGAATACCACGTTATAAGGAAATACAGTGTTGCAGAGTAAAGACAAATACATACTTATTGGAAACACTTAAACTTTACGAGAAGAAATAACACATAGTACAAAATTAGCTTGTATCTCCTAAACAACACGTTATAACTCGAAATGATTTGGTGTGGCGTGTATGTCTAAACGTGTACCCTCAAAAGAGAACTCACGGGAGAATTTTCTTTCATCAAAATTTGTCAGAAAACCACGTTTTAAGGAAATCCCGCATCATGCGAAATTATCTTGTTTTTCCTAAACAACACGTTGTAACTCGAAAAGCTTTGGTGTTGCGTGTATGTCGAAGCGTGTAGCCTCCAAAGAGAACGCACAGGAGAGTTTACTGTCGAAAGAATATGTAAGAATACCACGTTATAAGGAAATACAGTGTTGCAGAGTAAAGGCAAATACATACGTATTGGAAACACTTAAACTTTACGAGAAGAAATAACGCATCATGAAAAAATTAGCTTGTATCTCCTAAACAACACGTGGTAACTTGAAAGGATTTGGTGTGGCGTGTACGTTTAAACATGTAGCCTCAAAAGAGAACCCACAGGAGAATTTTCTTTCGTCAAAATTTGTCCAAAAACCACGTTATAAGGAAATCCCTCATCGTGCGAAATTATCTTGTTTTTCCTAAACAAAATGTCGTAACTCGAAAAGCTTTGGTGTTGTGTGTATGTCTAAGCGTGTAGCCTCAAAAGAGAAGGCACAGGAGAGTTTTCTCTAGAAAGAATATGTAAGAATACCACGTTATAAGGAAATACAATATTGCAGAGTAAAGACATATTCTTACTTATTGGAAAATCTTTACGAGAAGAAATAACCTATCGTACAAAATTAGCTTGTATCTCCTAAACAACACGTTGTAACTTAAAAAGATTAGGTGTGGCCTGTACATCTAAACGTGTAGCCTCAAAAGAGAACCCATAGGAGAATTTTCCTTGGTCAAAATTTGTCAGAAAACCACTTATTAAGGAAATCCCACATCGCACGAAATTATCTGGTTTTTCCTAAACAACACGTTGTAACGCGAAAAGCTTTGGTGTTGCCTGTATGTCTAAGCGTGTAGCCTCAAAGGGGAACACACAGGAGAGTTTTCTCTCGAAAGAATATGTAAGAATACCACGTTATAAGGAAATACATTGTTGCAGACTAAAGGCAAATACGTACCTATTGGAAACACTTTACGAGAAGAAATAACACATCGTACAAAATTAGCTTGTATCTCCTAAACAACACGTTGTAAATCGAAAAGATTTGGTGTGGCCTGTACTTCTAAACGTGTAGCCTCAAAAGAGAACCCACAGGACAATTTTCTTTCGTCAAAATTTGTCAGAAAACCACGTTTTAAGGAAATCCCGCATTGTGAGAAATTATCTTGTTCTTCCTAAACAACACGTTTTAACTTGAAAAGCTTTGGTGTTGGGTGTATGTCTAAGCATGTAGCCCCAAAAGAGAATGCACAGGAGTGTTTTCTCTCGAAAGAATATGTAAGAATACCACCTTATAAGGAAATACAGTGTTGCAGAGTAAAGACAATTACATACTTATTGGAAAAACTTTACGAGAAGAAATAACGCATCGTACAAAATTAGCTTGTGTCTCCTAAACAACACGTTGTAACTTAAAAAGATTTGGTGTGGCCTGTACGTCTAAACGTGTAGTCTCAAAAGAGAACCCATAGGATAATTTTCTTTGGTCAATATTTGTCAGAAAACCACGTATTAAGGAAATCCCTCATCGTGTGAAATTATCTAGTTTTTCCTAACAAACACGTTGTAACTCGAAAAGCTTTGGTGTTGCGTGTATGTCTAAGCGTGTAGCCTCAAAAGAGGATGCACAGGAGAGTTTTCTCTCGAAAGAATATGTAAGAATACCACGTTATAAGGAAATACAGTGTTGCAGACTAAAGGCAAATACATACGTATTGGAAAAACTTTACGAGAACAAAAAACGCATCGTACAAAATTAGCTTGTATCTCCTAAACAACACGTTGTAACTAGAAAAGATTTGGTGTGGCGTGTACGTCTAAATGTGTAGCCTCAAAAGAGAACCCACAGGAGAATTTTCTTTCGTCAAAATTTGTCAGAAAACCACTTATTAAGGAAATCCTGCATCGTGCGAAACTATCTAGTTTTCCTAAACAACACATTGTTACTCGAAAATATTTGCTGTTGCGTGTATGTCTAAGCATGTAGCCTCAAAAGAGAACGCACAGGAGAGATTTCTCTCGAACGAGTATGTAAGAATACCACGATATAAGGAAATACATTGTGGCAAATTAAAGATAAATATGTACCTTTTGGAAACTCTTAAACTTTACAAGAAGATATAAAGCATCGTAAAAAATTAGCTTTTATCTCCTAAACAACACGTTGTAACTCGCAAAGATTTGGTGTGGCATGTACGTCTAAACGTGTAGCCTCAAATGAAAACCCACAGGAGAATTTTTTTTCGTCAAAATTTTTCAGAAAACCACGTTTTAAGGAAATCCAGCATCGTGCGAAATTATCTTGTTTTTCCTAAACAACACATTGTAAGTCGAAAAGCTTTGGTGTTGCGTGTATGTCTAAGCGTGTAGCCTCCAAAGAGAACGCACAGGAGAGTTTTCTCTCGAAAGAATATGTAAGAATACCACGTTGTAAGGAAATACAGTGTTGCAGAGTAAAGAAAGATACGTATGTATTGGAAACCCACAAACTTTACGAGATGAAATAAAGCATCGTACAAAATTAGCTTGTATCTCCTAAACAACACTTTGTAACTCAAAAAGATTTGGTGTGGCCTGTACGTCTAAACGTGTAGCCTCAAAAGAGAGCCCACAGGACAATTTTCTTTCGTCAAAATTTGTCAGAAAACCACGTTTTAAGGAAATCCCGCATCGTGAGAAATTATCTTGTTCTTCCTAAACAACACGTTTTAACATGAAAAGCTTTGGTGTTGGGCGTATGTCTAAGCATGTAGCCCCAAAAGAGTATGCAGAGGAGAGTTTTCTCTCGAAAGAATATATAAGAATACCACCTTATAAGGAAATACAGTGTTGCAGAGTAAAGACAAATACATACTTATTGGAAAAACTTTACGAGAAGAAATAACGCATCGTACAAAATTAGCTTGTGTCTCCTAAACAACACGTTGTAACTTAAAAAGATTTGGTGTGGCCTGTACGTCTAAACGTGTAGTCTCAAAAGAGAACCCATAGGATAATTTTCTTTGGTCAATATTTGTCAGAAAACCACGTATTAAGGAAATCCCTCATCGTGTGAAATTATCTAGTTTTTCCTAACAAACACGTTGTAACTCGAAAAGCTTTGGTGTTGCGTGTATGTCTAAGAGTGTAGCCTCAAAAGAGGATGCACAGGAGAGTTTTCTCTCGAAAGAATATGTAAGAATACCACGTTATAAGGAAATACAGTGTTGCAGACTAAAGGCAAATACATACGTATTGGAAAAACTTTACGAGAACAAAAAACGCATCGTACAAAATTAGCTTGTATCTCCTAAACAACACGTTGTAACTAGAAAAGATTGGGTGTGGCGTGTACGTCTAAACGTGTAGCCTCAAAAGAGAACCCACAGGAGAATTTTCTTTCGTCAAAATTTGTCAGAAAACCACTTATTAAGGAAATCCTGCATCGTGCGAAACTATCTAGTTTTCCTAAACAACACATTGTTACTCAAAAATATTTGCTGTTGCGTGTATGTCTAAGCATGTAGCCTCAAAAGAGAACGCACTGGAGAGATTTCTCTCGAACGAGTATGTAAGAATACCACGTTATAAGGAAATACATTGTGGCAAATTAAAGATAAATACGTACCTTTTGGAAACTCTTAAACTTTACAAGAATATATAAAGCATCGTAAAAAATTAGCTTTTATCTCCTAAACAACACGTTGTAACTCGAAAAGATTTGGTGTGGCATGTACGTCTAAACGTGTAGCCTCAAATGAAAACCCACAGGAGAATTTTCTTTCATCAAAATTTTTCAGAAAACCACGTTTTAAGGAAATCCAGCATCGTGAGAAATTATCTTGTTTTTCCGAAACAACACGTTGTAAGTCGAAAAGCTTTGGTGTTGCGTGTATGTCTAAGCGTGTAGCCTCCAAAGAGAACGCACAGGAGAGTTTTCTCTCGAAAGAATATGTAAGAATACCACCTTATAAGGAAATACAGTGTTGCAGAGTAAAGACAATTACATACTTATTGGAAAAACTTTACGAGAAGAAATAACGCATCATACAAAATTAACTTGTGTCTCCTAAACAACACGTTGTAACTTAAAAAGATTTGGTGTGGCAAGTACGTCTAAACGTGTAGTCTCAAAAGAGAACCCATAGGATAATTTTCTTTGGTCAATATTTGTCAGAAAACCACGTATTAAGGAAATCCCTCATCGTTGAAATTATCTTGTTTTTCCTAAACAACACGTTGTAACTTGAAAAGCTTTGGTGTTGCGTGTATGTCTAAGCGTGTAGCCTCAAAAGAGGATGCACAGGAGAGTTTTCTCTCGAAAGAATATGTAAGAATACCACGTTATAAGGAAATACAGTGTTGCAGACTAAAGGCAAATACATACATATTGGAAAAACTTTACGAGAAGAAATACCGCATCGTACAAAATTAGCATGTATCTCCTAAACAACACGTTGTAACTCGAAAAGATTTGGTGTGGCGTGTACGTCTAAACGTGTAGCCTCAAAAGAGAACCCACAGGAGAATTTTCTTTCGTCAAAATTTGTCAGAAAACCACTTATTAAGGAAATCCTGCATCATGCGAAACTATCTAGTTTTCCTAAACAACACATTGTTACTCGAAAATATTCGCTGTGGCGTGTTTGTCTAAGCATGTAGCCTCAAAAGAGAACGCACAGGAGAGATTTCTCTCGAACGAGTATGTAAGAATACCACGATATAAGGAAATACATTGCGGCAAATTAAAGATAAATACGTACCTTTTGGAAACTCTTAAACTTTACAAGAAGATATAAAGCATCGTAAAAAATTAGCTTTTATCTCCTAAACAACACGTTGTAACTCGAAAAGATTTGGTGTGGCATGTACGTCTAAACGTGTAGCCTCAAATGAAAACCCACAGGAGAATTTTTTTTCGTCAAAATTTTTCAGAAAACCACGTTTTAAGGAAATCCAGCATCGTGCGAAATTATCTTGTTTTTCCTAAACAACACATTGTAAGTCGAAAAGCTTTGGTGTTGCGTGTATGTCTAAGCGTGTAGCCTCCAAAGAGAACGCACAGGAGAGTTTTCTCTCGAAAGAATATGTAAGAATACCACGTTGTAAGGAAATACAGTGTTGCAGAGTAAAGAAAGATACGTATGTATTGGAAACCCACAAACTTTACGAGATGAAATAAAGCATCGTACAAAATTAGCTTGTATCTCCTAAACAACACTTTGTAACTCAAAAAGATTTGGTGTGGCCTGTACGTCTAAACGTGTAGCCTCAAAAGAGAGCCCACAGGACAATTTTCTTTCGTCAAAATTTGTCAGAAAACCACGTTTTAAGGAAATCCCGCATCGTGAGAAATTATCTTGTTCTTCCTAAACAACACGTTTTAACATGAAAAGCTTTGGTGTTGGGCGTATGTCTAAGCATGTAGCCCCAAAAGAGTATGCAGAGGAGAGTTTTCTCTCGAAAGAATATATAAGAATACCACCTTATAAGGAAATACAGTGTTGCAGAGTAAAGACAAATACATACTTATTGGAAAAACTTTACTAGAAGAAATAACGCATCGTACAAAATTAGCTTGTGTCTCCTAAACAACACGTTGTAACTTAAAAAGATTTGGTGTGGCCTGTACGTCTAAACGTGTAGTCTCAAAAGAGAACCCATAGGATAATTTTCTTTGGTCAATATTTGTCAGAAAACCACGTATTAAGGAAATCCCTCATCGTGTGAAATTATCTAGTTTTTCCTAACAAACACGTTGTAACTCGAAAAGCTTTGGTGTTGCGTGTATGTCTAAGCGTGTAGCCTCAAAAGAGGATGCACAGGAGAGTTTTCTCTCGAAAGAATATGTAAGAATACCACGTTATCAGGAAATACAGTGTTGCAGACTATAGGCAAATACATACGTATTGGAAAAACTTTACGAGAACAAAAAACGCATCGTACAAAATTAGCTTGTATCTCCTAAACAACACGTTGTAACTAGAAAAGATTTGGTGTGGCGTGTACGTCTAAATGTGTAGCCTCAAAAGAGAACCCACAGGAGAATTTTCTTTCGTCAAAATTTGTCAGAAAACCACTTATTAAGGAAATCCTGCATTGTGCGGAACTATCTAGTTTTCCTAAACAACACATTGTTACTCGAAAATATTTGCTGTTGCGTGTATGTCTAAGCATGTAGCCTCAAAAGAAACGCACAGGAGAGATTTCTCTCGAACGAGTATGTAAGAATACCAGGTTATAAGGAAATACATTGTGGCAAATTAAAGATAAATACGTACCTTTTGGAAACTCTTAAACTTTACAAGAAGATATAAAGCATCGTAAAAAATTAGCTTTTATCTCCTAAACAACACGTTGTAACTCGAAAAGATTTGGTGTGGCATGTACGTCTAAACGTGTAGCCTCAAATGAAAACCCACAGAAGAATTTTATTTCATCAAAATTTTTCAGAAAACCACGTTTTAAGGAAATCCAGCATCATGCGAAATTATCTTGTTTTTCCGAAACAACACGTTGTAAGTCGAAACGCTTTGGTGTTGCGTGTATGTCTAAGCATGTAGCCTCCAAAGAGAACGCACAGGAGAGTTTTCTCTCGAAAGAATATGTAAGAATACCACGTTGTAAGGAAATACAGTGTTGCAGAGTAAAGAAAGATATGTATGTATTGGAAAACCACAAACTTTACGAGATGAAATAAAGCATCGTACAAAATTAGCTTGTATGTCCTAAACAACACTTTGTAACTCAAAAAGATTTGGTGTGGCCTGTACAGCTAAACGTGTAGCCTCAAAATAGAGCCCACAGGACAATTTTCTTTCGTCAAAATTTGTCAGAAAACCACGTTTTAAGGAAATCCCGCATCGTGAGAAATTATCTTGTTCTTCCTAAACAACACGTTTTAACTTGAAAAGCTTAGGTGTTGGGCGTATGTCTAAGCATGTAGCCCCAAAAGAGTATGCAGAGGAGAGTTTTCTCTCGAAAGAATATATAAGAATACCACTTTATAAGGAAATACAGTGTTGCAGAGTAAAGACAAATACATACTTATTGGAAAAACTTTACGAGAAGAAATAACGCATCGTACAAAATTAGCTTGTGTCTCCTAAACAACACGTTGTAACTTAAAAAGATTTGGTGTGGCCTGTACGTCTAAACGTGTAGTCTCAAAAGAGAACCCATAGGATAATTTTCTTTGGTCAATATTTTTCAGAAAACCACGTATTAAGGAAATCCCTCATCGTGTGAAATTATCTAGTTTTTCCTAACAAACACGTTGTAACTCGAAAAGCTTTGGTGTTGCTTGTATGTCTAAGCGTGTAGCCTCAAAAGAGGATGCACAGGAGAGTTTTCTCTCGAAAGAATATGTAAGAATACCACGTTATAAGGAAATACAGTGTTGCAGACTAAAGGCAAATACATATGTATTGGAAAAACTTTACGAGAACAAATAACGCATCGTAAAAAATTAGCTTGTATCTCCTAAACAACACGTTGTAACTAGAAAAGATTTGGTGTGGCGTGTACGTCTAAACGTGTAGGCTCAAAAGAGATCCCACAGGAGAATTTTCTTTTGTCAAAATTTGTCAGAAAACCACTTATTAAGGAAATCCTGCATCGTGCGAAACTATCTAGTTTTCCTAAACAACACATTGTTACTCGAAAATATTTGCTGTTGCGTGTATGTCTAAGCATGTAGCCTCAAAAGAGAACGCACAGGAGAGATTTCTCTCGAACGAGTATGTAAGAATACCACGATATAAGGAAATACATTGTGGCAAATTAAAGATAAATACGTACCTTTTGGAAACTCTTAAACTTTACAAGAAGATATAAAGCATCGTAAAAAATTAGCTTTTATCTCCTAAACAACACGTTGTAACTCACAAAGATTTGGTGTGGCATGTACGTCTAAACGTGTAGCCTCAAATGAAAACCCACAGGAGAATTTTTTTTCGTCAAAATTTTTCAGAAAACCACGTTTTAAGGAAATCCAGCATCGTGCGAAATTATCTTGTTTTTCCTAAACAACACATTGTAAGTCGAAAAGCTTTGGTGTTGCGTGTATGTCTAAGGGTGTAGCCTCCAAAGAGAACGCACAGGAGAGTTTTCTCTCGAAAGAATATGTAAGAATACCACGTTGTAAGGAAATACAGTGTTGCAGAGTAAAGAAAGATACGTATGTATTGGAAACCCACAAACTTTACGAGATGAAATAAAGCATCGTACAAAATTAGCTTGTATCTCCTAAACAACACTTTGTAACTCAAAAAGATTTGGTGTGGCCTGTACGTCTAAACGTGTAGCCTCAAAAGAGAGCCCACAGGACAATTTTCTTTCGTCAAAATTTGTCAGAAAACCACGTTTTAAGGAAATCCCGCATCGTGAGAAATTATCTTGTTCTTCCTAAACAACACGTTTTAACATGAAAAGCTTTGGTGTTGGGCGTATGTCTAAGCATGTAGCCCCAAAAGAGTATGCAGAGGAGAGTTTTCTCTCGAAAGAATATATAAGAATACCACCTTATAAGGAAATACAGTGTTGCAGAGTAAAGACAAATACATACTTATTGGAAAAACTTTACGAGAAGAAATAACGCATCGTACAAAATTAGCTTGTGTCTCCTAAACAACACGTTGTAACTTAAAAAGATTTGGTGTGGCCTGTACGTCTAAAGGTGTAGTCTCAAAAGAGAACCCATAGGATAATTTTCTTTGGTCAATATTTGTCAGAAAACCACGTATTAAGAAAATCCCTCATCGTGTGAAATTATGTAGTTTTTCCTAACAAACACGTTGTAACTCGAAAAGCTTTGGTGTTGCGTGTATGTCTAAGCGTGTAGCCTCAAAAGAGGATGCACAGGAGAGTTTTCTCTCGAAAGAATATGTAAGAATACCACGTTATAAGGAAATACAGTGTTGCAGACTAAAGGCAAATACATACGTATTGGAAAAACTTTACGAGAACAAAAAACGCATCGTACAAAATTAGCTTGTATCTCCTAAACAACACGTTGTAACTAGAAAAGATTTGGTGTGGCGTGTACGTCTAAATGTGTAGCCTCAAAAGAGAACCCACAGGAGAATTTTCTTTCGTCAAAATTTGTCAGAAAACCACTTATTAAGGAAATCCTGCATCGTGCGAAACTATCTTGTTTTTCCTAAACAACACATTGTTACTCGAAAATATTTGCTGTTGCGTGTATGTCTAAGCATGTAGCCTCAAAAGAGAACGCACAGGAGAGATTTCTCTCGAACGAGTATGTAAGAATACCACTATATAAGGAAATACATTGTGGCAAATTAAAGATAAATACGTACCTTTTGGAAACTCTTAAACTTTACAAGAAGATATAAAGCATCGTAAAAAATTAGCTTTTATCTCCTAAACAACACGTTTTAACTCGCAAAGATTTGGTGTGGCATGTACGTCTAAACGTGTAGCCTCAAATGAAAACCCACAGGAGAATTATTTTTCGTCAAAATTTTTCAGAAAACCACGTTTTAAGGAAATCCAGCATCGTGCGAAATTATCTTGTTTTTCCTAAACAACACATTGTAAGTCGAAAAGCTTTGGTGTTGCGTGTATGTCTAAGCGTGTAGCCTCCAAAGAGAACGCACAGGAGAGTTTTCTCTCGAAAGAATATGTAAGAATACCACGTTGTAAGGTAATACAGTGTTGCAGAGTAAAGAAAGATACGTATGTATTGGAAACGCACAAACTTTACGAGATGAAATAAAGCATCGTACAAAATTAGCTTGTATCTCCTAAACAACACTTTGTAACTCAAAAAGATTTGGTGTGGCCTGTACGTCTAAACGTGTAGCCTCAAAAGAGAGCCCACAGGACAATTTTCTTTCGTCAAAATTTGTCAGAAAACCACGTTTTAAGGAAATCCCGCATCGTGAGAAATTATCTTGTTCTTCCTAAACAACACGTTTTAACATGAAAAGCTTTGGTGTTGGGCGTATGTCTAAGCATGTAGCCCCAAAAGAGTATGCAGAGGAGAGTTTTCTCTCGAAAGAATATATAAGAATACCACCTTATAAGGAAATACAGTGTTGCAGAGTAAAGACAAATACATACTTATTGGCAAAACTTTACGAGAAGAAATAACGCATCGTACAAAATTAGCTTGTGTCTCCTAAACAACACGTTGTAACTTAAAAAGATTTGGTGTGGCCTGTACGTCTAAACGTGTAGTCTCAAAAGAGAACCCATAGGATAATTTTCTTTGGTCAATATTTGTCAGAAAACCACGTATTAAGGAAATCCCTCATCGTGTGAAATTATCTAGTTTTTCCTAACAAACACGTTGTCACTCGAAAAGCTTTGGTGTTGCGTGTATGTCTAAGCGTGTAGCCTCAAAAGAGGATGCACAGGAGAGTTTTCTCTCGAAAGAATATGTAAGAATACCACGTTATAAGGAAATACAGTGTTGCAGACTAAAGGCAAATACATATGTATTGGAAAAACTTTACGAGAACAAAAAACGCATCGTACAAAATTAGCTTGTATCTCCTAAACAACACGTTGTAACTAGAAAAGATTTGGTGTGGCGTGTACGTCTAAACGTGTAGCCTCAAAAGAGAACCCACAGGAGAATTTTCTTTCGTCAAAATTTGTCAGAAAACCACTTATTAAGGAAATCCTGCATCGTGCGAAACTATCTAGTTTTCCTAAACAACACATTGTTACTCGAAAATATTTGCTGTTGCGTGTATGTCTAAGCATGTAGCCTCAAAAGAGAACGCACAGGAGAGATTTCTCTCGAACGAGTATGTAAGAATACCACGTTATAAGGAAATACATTGTGGCAAATTAAAGATAAATACGTACCTTTTGGAAACTCTTAAACTTTACAAGAAGATATAAAGCATCGTAAAAAATTAGGTTTTATCTCCTAAACAACACGTTGTAACTCGAAAAGATTTGGTGTGGCATGTACGTCTAAACGTGTAGCCTCAAATGAAAACCCACAGGAGAATTTTCTTTCATCAAAATTTTTCAGAAAACCACGTTTTAAGGAAATCCAGCATCATGCGAAATTATCTTGTTTTTCCGAAACAACACGTTGTAAGTCGAAAAGCTTTGGTGTTGCGTGTATGTCTAAGCGTGTAGCCTCCAAAGAGAACGCACAGGAGAGTTTTCTCTCGAAAGAATATGTAAGAATACCACGTTGTAAGGAAATACAGTGTTGCAGAGTAAAGTAAGATATGTATGTATTGGAAACCCACAAACTTTACGAGATGAAATAAAGCATCGTACAAAATTAGCTTGTATCTCCTAAACAACACTTTGTAACTCAAAAAAATTTGGTGTGGCCTGTACGTCTAAACGTGTAGCCTCAAAAGAGAGCCCACAGGACAATTTTCTTTCGTCAAAATTTGTCAGAAAACCACGTTTTAAGGAAATCCCGCATCGTGAGAAATTATCTTGTTCTTCCAAACAACACGTTTTAACTTGAAAAGCTTTGGTGTTGGGCGTATGTCTAAGCATGTAGCCCCAAAAGCGTATGCAGAGGAGAGTTTTCTCTCGAAAGAATATATAAGAATACCACCTTATAAGGAAATACAGTGTTGCAGAGTAAAGACAAATACATACTTATTGGAAAAACTTACGAGAAGAAATAACGCATCGTACAAAATTAGCTTGTGTCTCCTAAACAACACGTTGTAACTTAAAAAGATTTGGTGTGGCCTGTACGTCTAAATGTGTAGTCTCAAAAGAGAACCCATAGGATAATTTTCTTTGGTCAATATTTGTCCGAAAACCACGTATTAAGGAAATCCCTCATCGTGTGAAATTATCTAGTTTTTCCTAACAAACACGTTGTAACTCGAAAAGCTTTGGTGTTGCGTGTATGTCTAAGCGTGTAGCCTCAAAAGAAGATGCACAGGAGAGTTTTCTCTCGAAAGAATATGTAAAAATACCACGTTATAAGGAAATACAGTGTTGCAGACTAAAGGCAAATACATACGTATTGGAAAAACTTTACGAGAACAAAAAACGCATCGTACAAAATTAGCTTGTATCTCCTAAACAACACGTTGTAACTAGAAAAGATTTGGTGTGGCGTGTACGTCTAAATGTGTAGCCTCAAAAGAGAACCCACAGAAGAATTTTCTTTCGTCAAAATTTGTCAGAAAACCACTTATTAAGGAAATCCTGCATCGTGCGAAACTATCTACTTTTCCTAAACAACACATTGTTACTCGAAAATATTTGCTGTTGCATGTATGTCTAAGCATGTAGCCTCAAAAGAGAACGCACAGGAGAGATTTCTCTCGAACGAGTATGTAAGAATATCACGATATAAGGAAATACATTGTGGCAAATTAAAGATAAATACGTACCTTTTGGAAACTCTTAAACTTTACAAGAAGATATAAAGCATCATAAAAAATTAGCTTTTATCTCCTAAACAACACGTTTTAACTCGCAAAGATTTGGTGTGGCATGTACGTCTAAACGTGTAGCCTCAAATGAAAACCCACAGGAGAATTTTTTTTCGTCAAAATTTTTCAGAAAACCACGTTTTAAGGAAATCCAGCATCGTGCGAAATTATCTTGTTTTTCCTAAACAACACATTGTAAGTCGAAAAGCTTTGGTGTTGCGTGTATGTCGAAGCGTGTAGCCTCCAAAGAGAACGAACAGGAGAGTTTTCTCTCGAAAGAATATGTAAGAATACCACGTTGTAAGGAAATACAGTGTTGCAGAGTAAAGAAAGATACGTGTGTATTGGAAACCCACAAACTTTACGAGATGAAATAAAGCATCGTACAAAATTAGCTTGTATCTCCTAAACAACACTTTGTAACTCAGAAAGATTTGGTGTGGCCTGTACGTCTAAACGTGTAGCCTCAAAAGAGAGCCCACAGGACAATTTTCTTTCGTCAAAATTTGTCAGAAAACCACGTTTTTAGGAAATCCCGCATCGTGAGAAATTATCTTGTTCTTCCTAAACAACACGTTTTAACATGAAAAGCTTTGGGGTTGGGCGTATGTCTAAGCATGTAGCCCCAAAAGAGTATGCAGAGGAGAGTTTTCTCTCGAAAGAATATATAAGAATACCACCTTATAAGGAAATACAGTGTTGCAGAGTAAAGACAAATACATACTTATTGGAAAAACTTACGAGAAGAAATAACGCATCGTACAAAATTAGCTTGTATCTCCTAAACAACACGTTGTAACTTAAAAAGATTTGGTGTGGCCTGTACGTCTAAACGTGTAGTCTCAAAAGAGAACCCATAGGATAATTTTCTTTGGTCAATATTTGTCAGAAAACCACGTATTAAGGAAATCCCTCATCGTGTGAAATTATCTAGTTTTTCCTAACAAACACGTTGTAACTCGAAAAGCTTTGGTGTTGCTTGTATGTCTAAACGTGTAGCCTCAAAAGAGGATGCACAGGAGAGTTTTCTCTCGAAAGAATATGTAAGAATACCACGTTATAAGGAAATATAGTGTTGCAGACTAAAGGCAAATACATACGTATTGGAAAAACTTTACGAGAACTAATAACGCATTGTACAAAATTAGCTTGTATCTCCTAAATAACACGTTGTAACTAGAAAAGATTTGGTGTGGCATGTACGTCTAAACGTGTAGCCTCAAAAGAGAACCCACAGGAGAATTTTCTTTCGTCAAAATTTGTCAGAAAACCTCTTATTAAGGAAATCCTGCATCGTGCGAAACTATCTAGTTTTCCTAAACAACACATTGTTACTCGAAAATATTTGCTGTTGCGAGTATGTCTAAGCATGTAGCCTCAAAAGAGAACGCACAGGAGAGATTTCTCTCGAACGAGTATGTAAGAATACCACGTTATAAGGAAATACATTGTGGCAAATTAAAGATAAATACGTACCTTTTGGAAACTCTTAAACTTTACAAAAAGATATAAAGCATCGTAAAAGATTAGCTTTTATCTCCTAAACAACACGTTGTAACTCGAAAAGATTTGGTGTGGCATGTACGTCTAAACGTGTAGCCTCAAATGAAAACCCACAGGAGAATTTTCTTTCATCAAAATTTTTCAGAAAACCACGTTTTAAGGAAATCCAGCATCGTGCGAAATTATCTTGTTTTTCCTAAACAACACGTTGTAAGTCGAAAAGCTTTGGTGTTGCGTGTATGTCTAAGCGTGTAGCCTCCAAAGAGAACGCACAGGAGAGTTTTCTCTCGAAAGAATATGTAAGAATACCACGTTGTAAGGAAATACAGTGTTGCAGAGTAAAGAAAGATACGTATGTATTGGAAACCCACAAACTTTACGAGATGAAAAAAAGCATCGTACAAAATTAGCTTGTATCTCCTAAACAACACTTTTTAACTCAAAAAGATTTGGTGTGGCCTGTACGTCTAAACGTGTAGCCTCAAAAGAGAGCCCACAGGACAATTTTCTTTCGTCAAAATTTGTCAGAAAACCACGTTTTAAGGAAATCCCGCATCGTGAGAAATTATCTTGTTCTTTCAAACAACACGTTTTAACTTGAAATGCTTTGGTGTTGGGCGTATGTCTAAGCATGTAGCCCCAAAAGCGTATGCAGAGGAGAGTTTTCTCTCGAAAGAATATATAAGAATACCACCTTATAAGGAAATACAGTGTTGCAGAGTAAAGACAAATACATACTTATTGGAAAAACTTTACGAGAAGAAATAACGCATCGTACAAAATTAGCTTGTGTCTCCTAAACAACACGTTGTAACTTAAAAAGATTTGGTGTGGCCTGTACGTCTAAACGTGTAGTCTCAAAAGAGAACCCATAGGATAATTTTCTTTGGTCAATATTTGTCAGAAAACCACGTATTAAGGAAATCCCTCATCGTGTGAAATTATCTAGTTTTTCCTAACAAACACGTTGTAACTCGAAAAGCTTTGGTGTGGCTTGTATTTCTAAGCGTGTAGCCTCAAAAGAGGATGCACAGGAGAGTTTTCTCTCGAAAGAATATGTAAGAATACCACGTTATAAGGAAATACAGTGTTGCAGACTAAAGGCAAATACATACGTATTGGAAAAACTTTACGAGAACAAATAACGCATCGTACAAAATTAGCTTGTATCTCCTAAACAACACGTTGTAACTAGAAAAGATTTGGTGTGGCGTGTACGTCTAAACGTGTAGCCTCAAAAGAGAACCCACAGGAGAATTTTCTTTCGTCAAAATTTGTCAGAAAACCACTTATTAAGGAAATCCTGCATCGTGCGAAACTATCTAGTTTTCCTAAACAACACATTGTTACTCGAAAATATTTGCTGTTGCGTGTATGTCTAAGCATGTAGCCGCAAAAGAGAACGCACAGGAGAGATTTCTCTCGAACGAGTATGTAAGAATACCACGTTATAAGGAAATACATTGTGGCAAATTAAAGATAAATACGTACCTTTTGGAAACTCTTAAACTTTACAAGAAGATATAAAGCATCGTAAAAAATTAGCTTTTATCTCCTAAACAACACGTTGTAACTCGAAAAGATTTGGTGTGGCATGTACGTCTAAACGTGTAGCCTCAAATGAAAACCCACAGGAGAATTTTCTTTCATCAAAATTTTTCAGAAAACCACGTTTTAAGGAAATCCAGCATCGTGCGAAATTATCTTGTTTTTCCGAAACAACACGTTGTAAGTCGAAAAGCTTTGGTGTTGCGTGTATGTCTAAGCGTGTAGCCTCCAAAGAGAACGCACAGGAGAGTTTTCTCTCGAAAGAATATGTAAGAATACCACGTTGTAAGGAAATACAGTGTTGCAGAGTAAAGAAAGATATGTATGTATTGGAAACCCACAAACTTTACGAGATGAAATAAAGCATCGTACAAAATTAGCTTGTATCTCCTAAACAACACTTTGTAACTCAAAAAGATTTGGTGTGGCCTGTACGTCTAAACGTGTAGCCTCAAAAGAGAGCCCACAGGACAATTTTCTTTCGTCAAAATTTGTCAGAAAACCACGTTTTAAGGAAATCCCGCATCGTGAGAAATTATCTTGTTCTTTCAAACAACACGTTTTAACTTGAAATGCTTTGGTGTTGGGCGTATGTCTAAGCATGTAGCCCCAAAAGCGTATGCAGAGGAGAGTTTTCTCTCGAAAGAATATATAAGAATACCACCTTATAAGGAAATACAGTGTTGCAGAGTAAAGACAAATACATACTTATTGGAAAAACTTTACGAGAAGAAATAACGCATCGTACAAAATTAGCTTGTGTCTCCTAAACAACACGTTGTAACTTAAAAAGATTTGGTGTGGCCTGTACGTCTAAACGTGTAGTCTCAAAAGAGAACCCATAGGATAATTTTCTTTGGTCAATATTTGTCAGAAAACCACGTATGAAGGAAATCCCTCATCGTGTGAAATTATCTAGTTTTTCCTAACAAACACGTTGTAACTCGAAAAGCTTTGGTGTTGCTTGTATGTCTAAGCGTGTAGCCTCAAAAGAGGATGCACAGGAGAGTTTTCTCTCGAAAGAATATGTAAGAATACCACGTTATAAGGAAATACAGTGTTGCAGACTAAAGGCAAATACATACGTATTGGAAAAACTTTACGAGAACAAAAAACGCATCGTACAAAATTAGCTTGTATCTCCTAAACAACACGTTGTAACTAGAAAAGATTTGGTGTGGCGTGTACGTCTAAACGTGTAGCCTCAAAAGAGAACCCACAGGAGAATTTTCTTTCGTCAAAATTTGTCAGAAAACCACTTATTAAGGAAATCCTGCATCGTGCGAAACTATCAAGTTTTCCTAAACAACACATTGTTACTCGAAAATATTTGCTGTTGCGTGTATGTCTAAGCATGTAGCCGCAAAAGAGAACGCACAGGAGAGATTTCTCTCGAACGAGTATGTAAGAATACCACGTTATAAGGAAATACATTGTGGCAAATTAAAGATAAATACGTACCTTTTGGAAACTCTTAAACTTTACAAGAAGATATAAAGCATCGTAAAAAATTAGCTTTTTTCTCCTAAACAACACGTTGTAACTCGAAAAGATTTGGTGTGGCATGTACGTCTAAACGTGTAGCCTCAAATGAAAACCCACAGGAGAATTTTCTTTAATCAAAATTTTTCAGAAAACCACGTTTTAAGGAAATCCAGCATCGTGCGAAATTATCTTGTTTTTCCTAAACAACATGTTGTAAGTCGAAAAGCTTTGGTGTTGCGTGTATGTCTAAGCGTGTAGCCTCCAAAGAGAACGCACAGGAGAGTTTTCTTTTGAAAGAATATGTAAGAATGCCACGTTGTAAGGAAATACAGTATTGCTGAGTAAAGAAAGATACGTATGTATTGGAAACCCACAAACTTTACAAGATGAAATAAAGCAACGTACAAAATTAGCTTGTATCTCCTAAACAACACATTGTAACTCGAAATGATTTGGTGTGGCCTGTACGTCTAAACGTGTAGCCTCAAAAGAGAACCCACAGGACAATTTTCTTTTGTCAAAATTTTTCAGAAAACCACGTTTTAAGGAAATACCGCATCGTGAGAAATTATCGTTTTCTTCCTAAACAACACGTTTTAACTCGAAAAGCTTTGGTGTTGGGTGTATGTCTAAGCATGTAGCCCCAACAGAGAACGCACAGGAGAGTTTTCTCTCAAAAGAATATGTAAGAATACCACGTTATAAGGAAATACAGTGTGGCAGAGTAAAGACAAATACGTACATATTGGAAGCGCTTTATGAGAGAAATAACGCATCTTGCAAAATTAGCTTGTATGTCCTAAACAACACGTTGTAACTCGAAAAGATTTGGTGTGGTGTCTACGTCTAAACGTGTAGCCTCAAAAGAGAACCCACAGGAGAGTTTTCTTTTGTCAAAATTTGTCAGAAATCCACGTTTTAAGGAAATCCCGCATCGTGAGAAATTATCTTGTTTTTCCTAAACAACACGTTGTAACTAGAAAAGCTTTGGTGTTGCGTGTATGTCTAAGTGTGTAGCCTCAAAAGAGAATGCACAGGAGAGTTTTCTCTCGAAAGAATATGTAAGAATACCATGTTATAAGGAAATATATTGCTGCAGAGTAAAGACAAATACGAAAGTATTGGAAACACATTATGAGAAGAAATAACGCATGGTACAAAATTAGCTTGTATCTCCGAAACAACACGTGGTAACTCAAAAAGATTTGGTGTGGCGTGTACGTCTAAATGGGTAGCCTCAAAAGAGAACCCACAGGAGAATTTTCTTACGTCAAAATTTGTCAGAAAACCACATTTTAAGGAAATCCCGCATCGTGCGAAATTACCTTGTTTTTCCTAATCAACACGTTGTAACTCGAAAAGCTTTGGTGTTGCGTGTATGTCTAAGCGTGTAGCCTCCAAAGAGAACGCACGGGATAGTTTTCTCTCAAAAGAATATGTAAGAATACCACGTTATAAGGAAATACAGTGTTGCAGAGTATTGACAAATATGTACTTATTGGAAAAACTTTAGGAGAAGAAGTAACGCATCATGCAAAATTAGCTTGTATCTCCTAAACAACACACTGTAACTCGAAAAGATTTGGTGTGGCGTGTATGTCTAAACGTGTAGCCTCAAAAGAGAACCCACAGGAGAGATTTCTTTCGTCAAAATTTGTCAGAAAACCACGTTTTAAGGAAATACTGCATCGTGCGAAATTATCTTGTTTTTCCTAAACAACATGTTGTAACTCGAAAAGCTTTGGTGTTGCGTGTATGTCTAAGCGTGTAGCCTCAAAAGAGAATGCACAGGAGAGTTTTCTCCCGAAAGAATATGTAGGAATACCACGTTATAAGGAAATACAGTGTTGCAGAGTAAAGACAAATACATACTTATTGGAAACACTTAAACTTTACGAGAAGAAATAACACATAGTACAAAATTAGCTTGTATATCCTAAACAACACGTTGTAACTCGAAAAGATTTGGTGTGGCGTGTACGTCTAAACGTGTAGCCTTCAAAAGAGAACCCACAGGAGAATTTTCTTTAGTCAAAATTTGTCAGAAACCACGTTTTAAGGAAATCCCGAATCGTGCGAAATTATCTTGTTTTTCCTAAACAACACTTTGTAACTAGAAAAGCTTTGGTGTTGTGTGTATGTCTGAGCGTGTAGCCTCAAAATAGAATGCACAGGAGAGTTTTTTCTCGAAAGAATATGTAAGAATACCATGTTATAAGGAAATATATAGCTGCAGAGTAATGACAAATATGTACGTATTGGAAACACATTATGAGAAGAAATAACGCATGGTACAAAATTAGCTTGTATCTCCGAAACAACACGTGGTAACTCAAAAAGATTTAGTGTGGTGTGTACGTCTGAACGTGTAGCCTCAAAAGAGATCCCACAGGAGAATTTTCTTATGTCAACATTTGTCAGAAAACCACGTTTTAAGGAAATCCCGCATTGTGAGAAATTATCTTGTTCTTCCTAAACAACACGTTGTAACTCGAAAAGCTTTGCTGTTGCGTGTATGTCTAAGACTGTAGCCTCAAATGAGAATGCACAGAAGAGTTTTCTCTCGAAAAAATATGTAAGAATACCACGTTATAAGGAAATACAGTGTTGCAGAGTAAAGACAAATAATTACTTATTGGAAAAACTTTACAAGAAGAAATAACGCATCGTACAAAATTAGCTTGTATCTCCTAAACAACACGTTGTAACTTAAAAAGATTTGGTGTGGCCTGTATGTCTAAACGTATGGTCTCAAAAGAGAACCCATAGGAGAATTTTCTTTGGTCAATATTTGTCAGAAAACCACGTATTGAGGAAATCCCTCATCGTGCGAAATTATCATGTTTTTCCTAAACAACACGTTGTAACGCGAAAAGCTTTGGTGTTGCGTGTATGTCTAAGCGTGTAGCCTCAAAAGAGAAGGCACAGGAGAGTTTTCTCTCGAAAGAATATGTAAGAATACCACGTTATAAGGAAATACAGTGTTGCAGTGTAAATACTAATACTTATGTATAGGAAACACTTTATGAGAAGAAATAAAGCATCGTACAAAATTAGCTTTTATCTCCTAAACAACACGTTGTAAATCGAAATATTTTGTGTGTCGTGTACGTCTAAACGTGTAGCCTCAAAAGAGAAGGCACAGCAGAGTTTTCTCTCGAAAGAATATGTAAGAATACCACGTTTTAAGGAAATACAGAGTTGCAGAGTAAAGACAAATATGTACGTATTGGCAACACCTTACGAGAAAAAATAAGGCATCGTACAAAATTAGCCTGTATCTCCTAAACAACACGTGGTAACTCGAAAGGATTTGGTGTGGCGTGCACGTCTAAACGTGTAGCATCATAAGAGAACCCACAGGAGAATTTTCTTTCTTCAAAATTTGTCAGAACACAACGGTTTAAGGAAATCCGAGAACGCACAGGAGAGTTTTCTCTCGAAATAATATGTAAGAATACCACGTTATAAGGAAATACAGTGTTGCAGAGTAGAGGCAAATACATACTTATTGGAAAAACTTAAACTTTACGAGAAGAAATAATGCATCGTAAAAAAATTAGCTTGTATCTCCTAAACAACACGTTGTAACTTAAAAAGATTTGGTGTGGCCTGTACGTCTAAACGTGTAGTCTCAAATGAGAACCCATAGGAGAATTTTCTTTGGTCAAAATTTGTCAGAAAATCACGTATTAAGGAAATCCCTCTTCGTGCGAAATTATCTTGTTTTTCCTAAACAACACGTTGTAACGCGAAAATCTTTGGTATTGCGTGTATGTCTAAGCGTGTAGCCTCAAAAGAGGACGCACAGGAGAGTTTTCTCTCGAAAGAATATGTAAGAGTACCACGTTATAAGGAAATACAGTGTTGCAGACTAAATGCAAATACGTACCTATTGGAAACACCTTACAAGAAGAAATAAAGCATCGTAAAAAATTAGCTTGTATCTCCTAAACAACAGTTTGTAACTCGAAAAGATTTGGTGTGGCGTGCACGTCTAAACGTGTAGCCTCAATAGATAACACACAGGAGAATTTTTTTTCGTTAATATTTCTCAGAAAACCATGTTTTAAGGAAATCACTCATCGTGCGAAATTATCTTGTTTTTCCTAAACAACACGTTGTAACTCGAAAAGCTTTGATGTTGCGTTTCCAATACATATGTATTTTCCTTTACTCTGCAACACTGTATTTCCTTACAACGTGGTATTCTTACATATTCTTTCGAGAGAAAACTCTCCTGTGCGTTCTCTTTTGGGGCTACACGCTTAGACATACACGCAACACCAAAGCTTTTCGAGTTAAAACGTTTTGTTTAGGAAAAACAAGATAATTTCGCATGATGCGGTATTTCCTTCATACGTGGTTTTCTGACAAATTTTGACCAAAGAAAATTCTCCTATGGTTTCTCTTTTGAGGCTACACGATTAGACGTACACGCCACACCAAATCTTTTTAAGTTACAACGTGTTGTTTAGGAGATACAAGCTAATTTTGTAAGATGCGTTATTTCTTCTCGTAAAGTTTTTCCAATACGTAAATATTTGTCTTTACTCTGCAACACTGTATTTCCTAATAACGTGGTATTCTTATATATTCTTTCGAGAAAAAAACTCTCCTTTGCATTCTCTTTTGAGGCTACACGCTTAGACATACACGCAACACCAAAGGTTTTCGCGTTACAACGTGTTGCTTAGGAAAAACAAGATAATTTCGCACGATGCAGGATTTCCTTAAAACGTGGTTTTCTGACAAATTTTGATGAACGAAAATTCTCCTGTGGGTTCTCGTTTGAGGCTACACGTTTAGACGTACACACCACACCAAATCTTTTCGAGTTATAACGTGATGTTTAGGAGATACATACTAATTTTGTACGATGCCTTATTTCTTCTCGTAAAGTTTAAGTGTTTCCAATAAGTACGTATTTGTCTTTACTCTGCAACACTGTATTTCCTTATTACGTGGTATTCTTACATATTCTTTCGAGAGAAAACTCTCCTGTGCGTTCTCTTTTGAGGCTACATGCTTTGACATACACGCAACACCAAAGCTTTTCGAGTTACAATGTGTTGTTTAGGAAAAACAAGATAATTTAGCACGATGCGGGATTTCCTTAAAACGTGGTTTTCTGACAAATTTTGACGAAAGAAAATACTCCTGTGGGTTGTCTTTTGAGGCTACACATTTAGACGTACACACCACATCAAATCTTTTCGAGTTACAACGTGTTGTTTAGGAGATACAAGCTAATTTTTTTACGAAGCGTTATTTCTTCTCATAAAGTTTAAGTGTTTCCATTACGTACATATTTGCCTTTACTCTGCAACACTGTATTTCCTTATAACGTGGTATTCTTGCATATTCTTTCGAGAGAAAACTCTCCTGTGCATTCTCCTTTGAGGCTACGTGCTTAGATATACACGCAACACCAAAGCTTTTCGAGTTACAACGTGTTATTTAGGAAAAACAACATAATTTCGCACGATGCGGGATTTCTTTAAAACGTGGTTTTCTGACAAATTTTGAAGAAATAAAACTCTCCTGTGGGTACTCTTTTGAGGCTACACGTTTAGACATTCATGCCACACAAAATCTTTTTGAGTTACAACGTGTTGTTTAGGACATACAAGCTAATTTTGCAAGATGCGTTATTTCTCTCATAAAGTGTTTCCAATACATATGTATTAGTCTTTACTCTGCAACACTGTATTTCCTTGTAATGTGGTATCCTTACATATTCTTTCGAGAGAAAACTCTACTGTGCGTTCTCTTTTGAGGCTACACGCTTAGACATACACGCAACACTAAAGCTTTTCGAGTTACAACGTGTTGTTTAGGAAAAACAAGATAATTTAGCACGATGCGGGATTTCCTTAAAACGTGGTTTTCTGACAAATTTTGACGAAAGAAAATTCTCCTGTGGGTTCTCCTTTGAGGCTAAACGTTTAGACATACACGCCACACCAAATCTTTTTGAGTTATATCGTGTTGTTTAGGAGATACAAGCTAATTTTTTACCATGCATTATTTCTTCTCGTAAAGTGTTTCCCTTACTTACGTATTTGTCTTTACTCTGCAGCACTGTATTTCCTTATAACGTGGTATTCTTACATATTCTTTCAAGAGAAACCTCTCCTGTGCGTTCTCTTTTGAGGCTACCCGCTTAGACATACATACAACACCAAAGCTTTTCGAGTTACAATGTGTTCTTTATGTAAAACAAGATAATTTCGCACGATGCAGTATGTCCTTAAAACGTGGTTTTCTGAAAAATTTTGACGAAAGAAAATTCTACTGGGGGTTCTCTTTTGAGGCTACACGTTTAGACATACATGGAACACCAAATGTTTTCAAGTTACAACGTGTTGTTTAGGACATACAAACTATTTTTGTATGATGCGTTATTTCTCTCATAAAGTGTTTTCAATACATATGTATTTGTCTTTACTTTGCAACCCTGTATTTCTGTATAACGTGATATTCTTACATATTCTTTCGAGAGAAAACTCTCCTGTGCATTCTCCTTTGAGGCTATACGCTTAGATATACACGCAACACCTAAGCTTTTTGAGTTAAAACGTGTTGTTTAGGAAGAACAAGATAATTTCTCACGATGCGGGATTTTCTTAAAACGTGGTTTTCTGACAAATTTTGACGAAAGAAAATTGTCCTGTGGGTTCTCTTTTGAGGCTACTCGTTTAGACGTACAGGCCACACTAAATCCTCTCGAGTAACAACGTGTTGTTTATGAGTCACAAGCTAATTTTGTACGATGCTTTATTTCAACTCGTAAAGTTTAAGGGTTTCCAATATGTACGTTTTTGTCTTTTCTCAGCAACACTGTACTTCCTTTAAAGTGGTTTTCTTACGTATTCTTTCGAGAGAAAACTCTCCTGTGTGTTCTCTTTTGAGGCTACACGCTTAGACATACACGCAACACCAAAGCTTTTCAAGTTACAACGTGTTGTTTAGGAAAAACAAGATAATTTCGCACGATACGATATTTCCTTAAAAGGTGGTTTCTGACAAATTTTGATGAAAGAAAATTCTCCTGTGGGTTCCCTTTTGAGGCTACACGTTTAGACGTACATGCCACACCAAATCTTTTCGAGTTACAACATGTTGTTTAGGAGATACGAGCTCATTTTGTACGATTCTTTATTTCATCCCATAAAGTTTAAGGGTTTCCATTATGTACGTATTTGTCTTTACTCTGCAACACTGTATTTCCTTATAACGTGGTATTCTTACATAATCTTTTGAGAGAAAACTCTCCTGTGTGTTCTTTTTTGAGGCTACACGCTGAGACATACACGCAACACCAAAGCTTTTCGAGTTACAACGTGTTGTTTAGGAAAAACAAGATAATTTCGCACCATGCAGGATTTCCTTAATACGTGGTTTTCTGACAAATTTGACCAAAGAAAATTCTCCTGTGGGTTCTCTTTTTGAGGCTACACATTTAGACGTACACGCCACACCAAATCTTTTCGAGTTACAAAGTGTTTTTTAGGAGATACAAGCTACTTTTGTATGATGCGTTATTTCTTCTCGTAAAGTGTTTCCATACGTACGTATTTGTCTTTATTCTGCAACACTGTATTTCCTTATAACCTGGTATTCTTACATATTCTTTCGAGAGAAACCTCTCCTGTGTGTTCTCTTTTGAGGCTACATGCTTAGACATACACGCAACACGAAAGATTTTCGAGTTACCACGTGGTGTTTGGGAAAAACAAGATAATATCCCACGATGCAGGATTACCTTATAACGTGGTTTTCTGACAAATTTTGACGAAAGAAAATTCTCCTATGGGTTCTCTTTTGAGGCTACAGGTTTAGACGTACACGCCACACCAAATCTTTTCGAGTTAAAACGTGTTGTTTAGGAGATACGAGCTAATTTTGTAAGATGCTTTATTTCATCTTGTAAAGTTTAAGGGTTTCCAATACGTACCTATTTGTCTTTACTCTGCTACACTGTATTTCTTTATAACGTGGTATTCTTACATATTCTTTTGAGAGAAAACTCTCCTGTGTGTTCTCGTTTGAGGCTACACGCTGAGACATACACGAAACACAAAAGCTTTTCGAGTTACAACGTGTTGTTTAAGAAAAACACGATAATTTCGCACGATGCGGGATTTCCTTAAAACGTGGTTTTCTGAAAATTTTGACGAAAGAAAATTCTCCTATGGGTTCTCTTTTGAGGCTACACGTTTAGACGTACACGCCACACCAAATCTTTTCGAGTTACAACGTGTTGTTTAGGAGATACGAGCTCATTTTGTCCGATGCTTTATTTCATCTCGTAACATTTAAGGGTTTCCAATATGTACGTATTTGTCTTTACTCTGCAACACTGTATTTCCTTATAACGTGGTATTCTTACATATTCTGTTGAGAGAAAACTCTCCTGTGTGTTCTCTTTTGAGGCTACACGCGGAGACATACACGCAACACCAAAGCTTTTCGAGTTACAACGTGTTGTTTAGGAAAAACAAGATAATTTCGCACGATGCGGGATTTCCTTAATACGTGGTTTTCTGACAAATTTGACCAAAGAATATTCTCCTGTGGGTTCTCTATTTGAGGCTACACGTTTAGACGTACACGCCACACCAAATCTTTTCGAGTTACAACGTGTTGTTTAGGAGATACAAGCTAATTTTGTATGATGCGTTATTTCTTCTCGTAAAGTGTTTCCAATAGGTACGTCTTTGTCTTTACTTTGCAACACTTTATTTCCTTATAACCTGGTATTCTTACATATTCTTTCGAGTGAAAACTCTCCTGTGTGTTCTCTTTTGAGGCAACACACTGAGACATACACGAAACACCAAAGCTTTTCGAGTTATAACGTGTTGTTTAGGAAAAACAAGATAATTTCGCAGGATGCGGGATTTCTTTAAAACGTGGTTTTCTGACAAAATTTGACGAAAGAAAATTCTCCAGTGGGTTCTCTTTTGAGGCTAAACTTTTAGACGTACACGCCAAACCAAATGTTTTCGAGTTTCCACTTGTTTTTTAGGAGATACAAGCTAATATTGTATGATGCTTAATTTCTTCTCGTAAAGTGTTTCCAATATGTACGTATTTGTCTTTATTCTGCAACACTGTATTTCCTTATAACGTAGTATTCTTACATATTCTTTCGAGAAAAACCTCTCCTTTGCATTCTCTTTTGAGGCTACACGCTTAGACATACACGCAACACCAAAGCTTTTCGAGTTACCACGTGTTGTTTAGAAAAAACAAGATAATTTCGCACGATGCGGGATTTCCTTAAAACGTGGTTTTCTGACAAATTTTGACGAATGAAAATTCTCCTTTGTGTTCTCCTTTGAGGCTACACGTTTAGACATACACGCCAAACCAATTCTTTACGAGTTACCACGTGTTGTTTAGGAGATACAAGCTAATTTTGTTCGATGCGTTATTTCTTCTCATAAGTGTTCCCAATATATTCTTATTTGTCTTTACTCTGCAAAATTGTATTTCCTAATAACGTGGTATTCTTACATATTCTTTCAAGAGAAAACTCTCCTGTGCCTTCTCTTTTGAGGCTCCACGCTTACACATACACGCAACTCTAAAGCTTTTCGAGTTACAACATGTTGTTTAGGAAAAAGAAGATGATTTCGCACGATGCGAGATTTCCTTAAAATGTGGTTTTCTGACAAATTTTGAGGATAGAAAATTCTCCTGTGGGTTCTCTTTTGAGGCTACACATTTAGACGTACACACCACACCAAATCTTTTCGAGTTACAATGTGTTGTTTAGGAGATACAATCTAATTTTGTATGATGCGTTATTTCTTCTCTTAAAGTCTTTCCAATATGTACGTTGTTGTCTTTACTCTGCAACACTGTATTTCCTTATAAAGTGGTATTCTTACATATTCTTTTGAGAAAAAAACTCTCCTTTACATTCTCTTTTGAGGCTACATGCTTAGACATACACGCAACACTAAAGCTTTTCAAGTTATAACTTGTTGTTTAGGAAAAAGAAGATAATTTTTCTCGATGAGGGATTTCCTTAAAACGTGGTTTTCTCACATATTTTGACGAAAGAAAATTCTCCTTTCTGTTCTCTTTTGAGGCTACATGTTTAGCCGTACACGCCACACCAAATCCTTTTGAGTTACAACCTGTTGTTTAGGAGATACAAGCTAATTTTGTATGATGCGTTATTTCTTCTCATAAAGTGTTTCCAATACATACATATTTGTCTTTACCTGCAACACTGTATTTCCTTATAACGTGGTATTCTTACATATTCTTTCGAGAGAAAACTCTCCTGTGCGTTCTCTTTTGAGGCTACACGCTTATTCATACACGCAACACCAAAGCATTTCGAGTTACAACGTGTTGTTTAGGAAAAACAAGATAATTTCGCACGATGCGAGATTTCCTTAAAACGTGGTTTCTGACAAATTTTGATGAAAGAAAATTCTCCTGTCGGTTCCCTTTTGAGGCTACACGTTTAGACGTACACGTCACACCAAATCTTTTCGAGTTACAACGTGTTGTTTAGGAGATACAAGCTAATTATGTACGATGCGTTATTTCTTCTCTTACAGTGTTTCAAATGTGTGCGTATTTGTCTTTAATCTGCAACACTGTATTTCCTTATAACGTGGTATTCTTACATATTCTTTCGAGAGAAAACTCTCCTGTGCGTTCTCTTTTGAGGCTACACCCTTAGCGTTACACGCAGGACCATAGCTTTTCGAGTTACAATGTGTTGTTTAGGAAGAACAAGATAATTTCGCACGATGCTGGATTTCTTTACAACGTAGTTTTCTGACAAATTTTGACGAAGGAAAATTCTCCTGTGGGTTCTCTTTTGAGGCACATGTTTAGACGTACACGCCACACCAAATCTTTTAGAGTTATAACGTGTTGTTTAGGAGATACAAGCTAATTTTTTACGATGTGTTTTTTCTTCTCATAAAGCTTAAGTGTTTCCAATCAGTATGTATTTGTCTTTACTCTGCAACACTGTATTTCCTTATAAGGTGGTATTCTTACATATTCTTTCGAGAGAAAACTCTCCTGTGCATTCTCTTTTGAGGCTACATGCTTAGACAAATTTTGACGAAAGAAAATACTCCTGAGGGTTCTCTTTTGAGGCTACACGTTTAGACGTACACGCCACACCAAATCGTTTCAAGTTACAACGTGTTGTTTAGGAGATACAAGCTAATTTTTTAAGATGCGTTATTTCTTCTCGTAAAGTTTAAGTGTTTCCAATACGTACGTATTTGCCTTTACTCTGCAACACTGTTTTCCTTATAACGTGGTATTCTTGCATATTCTTTCGAGAGAAAACTCTCCTGTGCATTCTCCTTTGAGGCTACACGCTTAGACATACATGCAACACCAAAGCTTTTCGAGTTACAACGTGTTGTTTAGGAAGAACAAGATAATTTCTCACGATGCGGGATTTCCTTAAAACGTGGTTTGCTGACAAATTTTGACGAAATAAAATTGTCCTGTGGGTTCTCTTTTGGGGCTACACGTTTAGACGTACAAGCCACACCAAATCTTTTCCAGTAAAAACGTGTTTTTTAGGAGATACAAGCTAATTTTGTAAGATGCTTTATTTCATCTCATAAAGTTTAAGTGTTTCCAATATGTACGTTTTCGTCTTTACTCAGCAACACTGTACTTCCTTATAAAGTGGTATTCGTAACTATTCTTTCGAGAGAAAACTCTCCTGTGCGTTCTGTCTTGAGGCTACATGCTTAGACATACACGCAACACCAAAGCTTTTCGAGTTACAACGTGTTGTTCAGGAAAAACAAGATAATTTCGCACGATGCTGGGTTTCCTTAATACGTGGTTTTCTGTCAAATTTTGACCAAAGAAAATTCTCCTGTGGGTTCTCTTTTGAGGCTACACGTTGAACCGTACACGCCACACCAAATCTTTTCGAGTTACAACCTGTTGTTTAAGAGATACAGGCTATTTTTTTTACGATGCGTTATTTCTTCTCGTAAAGTGTTTCCAATAAGTGCATATTTGTCTTTACTCTGCAACACTGTGTTTCCTTATAACGTGGTATTCTTACATATTCTTTCGAGAGAAAACTCTCCTGTGCGTTCTCTTTTGAGGCTACATGTTTAGACATACACGCAACACCAAAGCTTTTCGAGTTACAACGTGTTTTTTAGGAAGAACAAGATAATTTCTCACGATGCGGGATTTCCTTAAAATGTGGTTTTCTGACAAATTTTGACGAAAGAAATTTGTCCTGTGGTTCTCTTTGAGGCTACACGTTTAGATGTACACGCCACACCAAATCTTTTCGAGTTACAACGTGTTGTTTAGGAGATATAAGCTAATTTTGTATGATGCTTTATTTATCTCATAAAATTTATGGGTTTCCAATACGAAAGTATTTGTTATTATTCTGCAACAGTGTACTTCCTTATAACGTGGTATTCTTACATATTCAGTCGAGAGAAAACTCTCCTGTGTGTTCTCTTTTGAGGCTACACGCTTAGACATACACGCAACACCAAAGCTTTTCGAGTTATAACGCGTTGTTTAGGAAAAACAAGATAATTTCGCACGATGCTGGATTTCCTTAATACATGGTTTTCTGACAAATTTTGACCAAAGAAAATTCTCCTGTGGATTCTCTTTTGAGGCTACACGTTTAGACGTACAGGTCACACCAAATCTTTTCGAGTTACAACGTGTTGTTTAGGAGATACAAGCTAATTTTTTACGATGCGTTATTTCTTCTCATAAAGTGTTTCCAATAAGTATGTATTTGTCTTTACTCTGCAACACTGTATTTTCTTATAACGTGGTATTCTTACACATTCTTTCGAGAGAAAACTCTCCTGTGTGCT
The DNA here is from genome assembly GCF_947179515.1 of Apodemus sylvaticus. NCBI lineage: Eukaryota > Metazoa > Chordata > Mammalia > Rodentia > Muridae > Apodemus > Apodemus sylvaticus. The sequence goes on from NW_026263238.1 coordinate 642,540, forward strand.
CTCTTTTGAGTCTACACGTTTAAACATACATGCAACACCAAAGCTTTTCGAGTTACAAGGTGTTGTTTAGGAAAAACAAGATAATTTCGCACGATGCGGGATTTCCTTAAAACGTGGTTTTCTGAATATTTGACGAAAGAAAATTCTCCTATGGGTTCTCTCTTGAGGCTACACGTTTAGACGTACACGCCACACCAAATCTTTTCGAGTTACAACGTGTTGTTTAGGAGATACGAGCTAATTTTGTACGATGCTTTATTTCATCTCGTAAAGTATAAGGGTTTCCAATACGTACCTATTTGTCTTTACTCTGCAACACTGTATATCCTTATAACGTGGTATTCTTACATATTCTTTCGAGAGAAAACTCTCCTGTGTGTTCTCTTTTGAGGCTACACGCTGAGACATACACGCAACACCAAAGCTCTTCGAGTTAAAACGTGTTGTTTAGGAAAAACAAGATAATTTTGCACGATGTAAGTTTTCCTTAATACGTGGTTTTCTGACAAATTTGACCAAAGAAAATTCTCCTGTGGGTTCTCTTTTGAGGCGACACGTTTAGACGTACACGCCACACCAAATCATTTACAGTTACAACGTGTTGTTTAGGAGATACAAGCTAATTTTGTACGATGCGTTATTTCTTCTTGTAAAATGTTTCTAATATGTACGTATTTGTCTTTACTCTGCAACACTGTATTTCCTTATAACGTGGTATTCTTATATATTCTTTCGAGAAAGAACTCTCCTTTGCCTTCTCTTTTGAGGCTACATGCTTAGACATACACGCAACACCAAAGCTTTTCGAGTTACAAAGTGTTATTTAAGAAAAACAAGATAATTTTGTACGATGAGGGATTTCCTTAAAACGTAGTTTTCTCACAAATTTTGACGATAGAAAATTCTCCTGTGGGTTCTCTTTTGAGGCTACACGTTTAGACGTACATGCCCCACCAAATCCTTTCAAGTTACAACCTGTTGTTTAGGAGATACAAACTAATTTTGTATGATGCGTTATTTCTTCTCGTAAAGTGTTTCCAATATGTACGTATTTGTCTTTACTCTGCAACACTGTATTTCCTTATAACCTGGTATTCTTACATATTCTTTCTAGTGAAAACTCTCCTGTGTGTTCTCTTTTGAGGCTACACACTGAGGCAAACACGCAACACCAAATCTTTTCGAGTTACAACGTGTTGTTTAGGAAAAACAAGATAATTTCCCACGATGCAGGATTTCCTTAATACGTGGTTTTCTGACAAATTTGACCAAACAAAATTCGCCTGTGGGTTCTCTTTTGAGGCTACACGTTTAGACGTACACACCACATCAAATCTTTTCGAGTTACAACGTGTTGTTTAGGAGATACAAGCTAATTTTGTATGATGCATTATTTCTTCTCGTAAAGTGTTTCCAATATGTACGTATTTGTCTTTACTCTGCAACACTGTATTTCCTTATAACGTGGTATTCTTACATATTCTTTCGAGAAAAAACTCTCCTTTGCATTCTCTTTTGAGGCTACACGCTTAGACATACACGCAACACCAATGCTTTTCGAGTTACAACTTGTTGTTTAGGAAAAACAAGATAATTTTTCACGCTGAGGGATTTCCTTAAAACGTGGTTTTCTTACATATTTTGACGATAAAAAATTCTCCTGTCGGTTCTCTTTTGAGGCTACACGTTTAGAAGTACACGTCACACCAAATATTTTCGAGTTACAAGGTGTTGTTTATGAGATACAAGCTAATTTTGTACGAATTTTTATTTCTTCTCTTAAAGTGTTTACAATATGTACGTATTTGTCTTTACTCTTCAACACTGTATTTCCTTATAACGTGGTATTCTTACATATTCTTTCGAAAGAAAACTCTCCTTGCATTCCCTTTAGAGGCTACACACTTAGACATACACGCAACACCAAAGCTTTTCGAGTTACAACGTGTTGTTTAGGAAAAACAAGATAATTTCGCACGATGCGGAATTTCCTTAAAACGTGGTTTTCTGACAAATTTTGACGAAAGAAAACTCTCCTGTGGGTTCTCTTTTGAGGATACACGTTTAGACGTACACGCCACACCAAATCTTTTCGAGTTACAACATGTTGTTTAGGACCTACAAGCTAATTTTGCAAGATGTGTTATTTCTCTCATAAAGTGTTTCCAGTACGTACGTATTTGTCTTTACTCTGCTACACTGTATTTCCTTATAACGTGGTATTCTTACATATTCTTTCGAGAGAAAACTCTCCTATGCGTTCTCTTTTGGGGCTACACGCTTAGACATACACCCAACACCAAAGCTTTTCGAGTTAAAACGTGTTGTTTAGGAAGAACAAGATAATTTCTCACGATGCGGTATTTCCTTAAAACGTGGTTTTCTGAAACATTTTGACGAAAGAAAATTGTCCTGTGGGTTCTCTTTTGAGGCTACACGTTTAGACGTACATGCCACACCAAATCTTTTCGAGTTACAACGTGTTGTTTAGGAGATACAAGCTAATTTTGTACGATGCTTTATTTCATCTCGTAAAGTTTAAGGGTTTCCAATACATACGTGTTTGTCTTTACTCTGCAACACTGTATTTCCTTATAACGTGGTATTCTTTCATATTCTTTCGAGAGAAAACTCTCCTGTGCGTTCTCTTTTGAGGCTACAAGTTTAGACATACACGCAACGGCAAAGCTTTTCGAGTTACAACATGTTGTTTAGGAAGAACAAGATAATTTCCCACGATGCAGGATTTCCTTAAAACGTGGTGTTCTGACAAATATTGACGAAAGAAAATTCTCCTGTGGGTTCTCTTTTGAGGCTACACCTTTAGACGTACACACCACACCAAATCTTTTGAGTTACACCATGCTGTTTAGGAGATACAAGCTAAATTTTTTTACGATGCGTTATTTCTTCTCGTAAAGTTTAAGTGTTTCCAATACATACGTTTTTGCCTTTACTCTGCAACTCTGTAATTCCTAATAACGTGGTATTCTTACATATTCATTCGAGAGAAAACTCTCCTGTGCGTTCTCTTTTGAGGCTACACGTTTAGACATACACGCAACACCACAGTTTTTCGAGTTACAATGTGTTGTTTAGGAAAAACAAGATAATTTAGCACGATGCGGGATTTCCTTAAAACGTGGTTTTCTGACAAATTTTGACGAAAGAAAATACTCCTGAGGGTTCTCTTTTGAGGCTACACGTTTAGACGTACACGCCACACCAAATCTTTTCGAGTTACAACGTGTTGTTTAGGAGATACAAGCTAATTTTTTAAGATGTGTTATTTCTCTCGTAAAGTTTAAGTGTTTCAAATACGTACGTATTTGCCTTTACTCTGCAACACTGTTTTCCTTATAACATGGTATTCTTGCATATTCTTTCGAGAGAAAACTTTCCTGTGCGTTCTCTTTTGAGGCTACACGCTTAGACATACAAGCAACACCAAAACTTTTCGAGTTACAACTTGTTGTTTTGGAAGAACAAGATAATTTCTCACGATGCGGGATTTCCTTAAAACGTGGTTTGCTGACAAATTTTGACGAAAGAAAATAGTCCTGTGGGTTCTCTTTTGGGGCTACACGTTTAGACGTACAAACCACACCAAATCTTTTCCAGTAAAAACGTGTTGTTTAGAAGATACAAGCTAATTTTGTACGATGCTTTATTTCATCTCGTAAGTTTAAGGGTTTCCAATATGTACGTTTTCGTCTTTACTCAGCAACACTGTACTTCCTTATAAAGTGGTATTCTTAACTATTCTTTCGAGAGAAAACTCTTCTGTGCGTTTTCTTTTGAGGCTACACGCTTAGACATACATGCAACACCAAAGCTTTTCGAGTTACAACGTGTTGTTTAGGAAAAACAAGAAAATTTCACACGATGCGGGGTTTCCTTAATACGTGGTTTTCTGACAAATTTTGACCAAAGAAAATTCTCCTGTGGGTTCTCTTTTGAGGCTACACGTTTAGCCGTACATGCCACATCAATTCTTTTCGAGTTACAACCTGTTGTTTAGGAGATACAAGCTAATTTTGAACGATGCGTTATTTCATCTCTAAAAGTGTTTCCAATAAGTACGTATTTGTCTTTACTCTGCAACACTGTATTTCCTTATAACGTGGTATTCTTACATATTCTTTCGAGAGAAAACTCTCCTGTGCGTTCTCTTTTGAGGCTACATGCTTAGACATACACGCAACACCAAAGCTTTTCGAGTTACAACGTGTTTTTTAGGAAGAACAAGATAATTTCTCACGATGCGGGATTTCCTTAAAACGTGGTTTTCTGACAAATTTTGATGAAAGAAAATTGTCCTGTGGTTCTCTTTTGAGGCTACACGTTTAGATGTACACGCCACACCAAATCTTTTCGAGTTACAACGTGTTGTTTAGGAGATACAAGCTAATTTTGTACGATGCTTTATTTCATCTCTTAAAGTTTAAGGGTTTCCAATACGTAAGTATTTGTCATTATTCTGCAACAGTGTACTTCCTTATAACGTGGTAGTCTTACATATTCTTTCGAGAGAAAACACTCCTGTGTGTTCTCCTTTGAGGCTACACGCTTAGACATACACGCAACACCAAAGCTTTTCGAGTTACAACGCGTTGTTTAGGAAAAAACAAGATAATTTCTCACGATGCTGGATTTCCTTAATACGTGGTTTTCTGACAAATTTGACCAAAGAAAATTGTCCTGTGGGTTCTCTTTTGAGGCTGCACATTTAGACGTACATGCCACAGCAAATCATTTAGAGTTACAACTTGTTGTTTATGAGATACAAGCTAATTCTGTACGATGCGTTATTTCTTCTCGTAAAGTGTTTCCAATATGTACGTATTTGTCTTTACTCTGCAACACTGTATTTCCTTATAATGTGGTATTCTTATATATTCTTTCGAGAAAGAACTCTCCTTTGCATTCTCTTTTGAGGCTACATGCTTAGACATACACGCAACACCAAAGCTTTTCGAGTTACAACGTGTTGTTTAAGAAAAACACGATAATTTTGCACGATGAGGGATTTCCTTAAAACGTGGTTTTCTCACAAATTTTGACGATAGAAAATTCTTCTGTGGGTTCTCTTTTGAGGCTACACGTTTAGACATACATGCCACACCAAATCCTTTCGAGTTATAACCTGTTGTTTAGGAGATACAAGCTAATTTTGTATGATGCGTTATTTCTTCTTGTAAAGTGTTTCCAATAAGTACGTATTTGTCTTTACTCTGCAACACTGTATTTCCTTATAACCTGGTATTCTTACATACTTTTTCTAGTGAAAACTCTCCTGTGTGTTCTCTTTTGAGGCTACACACTGAGACAAACACGCAACACCAAATCTTTCCGAGTTACAACGTGTTGTTTAGGAAAAACAAGATAATTTCCCACGATGCAGGATTTCCTTAATACGTGGTTTTCTGACAAATTTGACCAAAGAAAATTCTCCTGTGGGTTCTCTTTTGAGGCTACACCTTTATATGTACACGCCACATCAAAACTTTTCGAGTTACAACGTGTTGTTTAGGAGTACAAGTTAATTTTGTATGATGCGTTATTTCTTCTCTTAAAGTGTTTCCAATATGTACGTATTCGTCTTTACTCTGCAACTCTGTATTTCCTTATAACGTGGTATTCTTACATATTCTTTCGAGAAAAAACTCTCCTTTGCATTCTCTTTTGAGGCTACACGCTTAGACATACACGCAACACCAAAGATTTCGAGTTACAACTTGTTGTTTAGGAAAAACAAGATAATATTGCATGATGAGGGATTTCCTTAAAACGTGGTTTTCTCACATATTTTGACGATAAAAAAATTCTCCTGTCAGTTCTTTTTTGAGGCTACACGTTTAGTCGTACACGTCACACCAAATATTTTCAAGTTACAACCTGTTGTTTAGGAGATACAAGCTAATTTTGTACGGTTTTTTATTTCTTCTCTTAAAGTGTTTCCAATATGTACCTATTTGTCGTTACTCTGCAACACTGTATTTCCTTATAACGTGGTATTCTTACATATTCTTTCGAGAGAAAACTCTCCTTGCATATCCTTTTGAGGCTACACACTTAGACATACACGCAACACCAAAGCTTTTCGAGTTACAACTTGTTCTTTAGGAAAAACAAGATAATTTTGCAGGATGCGGGATTTCGTTAAAACGTGGTTTTCTGACAAATTTTGAAGACAGAAAATTCTCCAGGGCGCTCTCTTTTGAGGCTACACGTTTAGACATACACACCAAACTAAATGTTTGTGAGTTTCCACTTTTTGTTTAGGAGATACAAGCTAATATTTCATGATGCGTAATTTCTTCTCGTAAAGTGTTACCAATATGTACGTATTTGTCTTTACTCTGCAACACTGTATTTCCATATAACGTTGTATTCTTACATGTTCTTTCGAGAGAAAACTCTCCTGTGCATTCTCCTTTGAGGCTACACGCTTAGACATATACGCAACACCAAAGCTTTTCGAGTTACAACGTGTTGTTTAGGAAAAACAAGATAATTTCTCATGATGCAGGATTTCCTGAAAACGTGGTTTTCTGACAAATTTTGACGAAAGAAAATTCTCCTTTGTGTTCTCTTTTGCGACTACACATTTAGACGTACACGCCAAACCAAACCTTTCGAGTTACCACGTGTTGTTTAGGAGATACAAGCTAATTTTGTTCGATGCGTTATTTCTTCTCCTAAAGTGTTTCCAATATGTACTTATTTGCCTTTACTCGGCAAAATTGTATTTCTTTATAACGTGGTATTCTTACATATTCTTTCGAGGGAAAACTCACCTGTGCCTTCGCTTTTGAGGCTCCACGCTTAAACATACACGCAACACCAAAGCTTTTTGAGTTACAACATGTTGTTTAGGAAAAAGAAGATGATTTCGCATGATGCGGGATTTCCTTAAAACGTGGTTTTCTGAAAAAATTTAACGAAAGAAAATTGTCCGGTGGGTTCACTTTTGAGGCTACACGTTTAGACGTACACGCCACACCAAATCTTTTCCAGTTACAACGTGTTGTTTAGGAGATACAAGTTAATTTTTTACGATGCGTTATTTCTCCTCGTAAAGTGTTTCCAATATGTACGTATTTGTCTTTACTCTGCAACACTGTATTTCCTTATAACGTGGTATTCTTATATATTCTTTCTAGAAAAAACTCTCCTTTACATTCTCTTTTGAGGCTACACGCTTAGACATACACGCAACACCAAAGCTTTTCGAGTTACAACTTGTAGTTTAGGAAAAACAAGATAATTTTGCACGATGAGGGATTTCCTTAAAACGTGGTTTTCTCACATATTTTGATGAAAGAAAATTCTCCTTTGGGTTCTCTTTTGAGGCTACACCTTTAGCTGTACACGCCACACCAAATCCTTTTGACTTACAACCTGTTGTTTAGGAGATACAAGCTAATAATGTATGTTGCCATATTTCTTCTCGTAAAGTGTTTCCAATACATACGTATTTGTCTTTACTCTGCAACACTGTATTTCCTTATAAGGTAGTATTCTTACATATTCTTTCGAGGAAAAACTCTCCTGTGTGTTCTCTTTTGAGGCTACATGCTTAGACATACACGCAACACCAAAGCTTTTCGAGTTACAACGTGTTGTTTAGGGAAAACAAGATAATTTCGCATGATGCGAGATTACCTTAATACGTGGTTTCTGACAAATTTTGTTGAAAGAAAATTCTCCTGTGGGTTCTCTTTTAAGGCTACACGTTTAGACGTACACATCACACCAAATCTTTTCGAGTTACAACGTGTTGTTTAGGAGATACAATCTAATTTTGTACGATGCATTATTTCTTCTCTTAAAGTGTTTCCAATATGTACGTATTTGTCTTTACTCTGCAACACTGTATTTCCTTATAACGTGGTATTCTTACATATTCTTTCGAGAGAAAACTCTCCTGTGCATTCCCTTTTGTGGCTACACACTTAGATATACACGCAACACCAAAGCTTTTCGAGTTACAACTTGTTGTTTAGGAAAAACAAGATAATTTCGCAGGATGCGGGATTTCGTTAAAACGTGATTTTCTGACAAATTTTGAAGAAAGAAAATTCTCCAATGGGTTCTCTTTTGAGGCTACACGTTTAGACGTACACGCCACATGAAGTCCTTTCGAGTTACCACGTGTTGTTTAGTAGATACAAGCTAATTTTTTACGATGCATTATTTCTTCTTGTAAAGTGTTTCCAACAAGTATGTATATGTCTTTACTCTGCAACACTGTATTTCCTTATAACGTTTTATTCTTACATGTTCTTTCTAGAGAAAACTCTCCTGTGCATACTCTTTAGAGGCTACACGCTTAGACATACACGCAACAACAAAGCTTTTCGAGTTACAACGTGTTGTTTAGGAAAAACAAGATAATTTTGCACGATGCGGGATTTACTTAAAACGTGGTTTTTCTGACAAATTTTGAAGAAAGAAAGTTATCCTGTGGGTCCTCTTTTGAGGCTACACGTGTAGACATATGAGCCACACCAAATCTTTTCGAGTTACAACGTGTTGTTTAGGAGATACAAGCTAATTTTGTATGATGCATTATTTCTTCTCTTAAAGTGTTTCCAATAGGTACGTAAATGTCTTTTCTGTGCAACACTGTATTTCCTTATAACGTGGTATTCTTACATGTTCGTTCAAGAGAAAACTCTCCTGTGCATTCTCTTTTGAGGCTACACGCTTAGACATACACGCAACACCAAAGCTTTTCGAGTTACAACGTGTTGTTTAGGAAAAACTAGAAAATTTCGCACGAAGCGAGATTTCCATACAACGTGGTTTCTGACAAATTTTGATGAAAGAAAATTCTCCTATGGGTTCTCTTTTGAGGCTACACGTTTAGACGTACACGCCACACCAATTCTTTTCGAGTTACCACGTGTTGTTTAGGAGATACAAGCTAATTTTTTACAATGAATTATTTCTTCTCGTAAAGTGTTTCCAACAAGTATGTATTTGTCTTTACTCTGCAACACTGTATTCCTTATAATGTTGTATTCTTACATGTTCTTTCGAGAGAAAACTCTCCTGTGTGTACTCTTTAGAGGCTACACGCTTAGACATACACGCAACACCAAAGCTTTTCGAGTTACAACGTGTTGTTTAGGAAAAACAAGATAATTTTGCACGATGCGGGCTTTCCTTAAGACGTGGTTTTCTGACAAATTTTGACGAAAGAAAGTTCTCCTGTGGGTTCTCTTTTGAGGCTACACGTGTAGTCGTACGAGCCACACCAAATCTTTTCTAGTTACAATGTGTTGTTTAGGAGATACAAGCAAATTTTTTACGATGCATTATTTCTTCTCTTAAAGTGTTTCCAATAGGTACGTATTTGTCTTTACTATGCAACACTGTATTTCCTTATAACGAGGTATTCTTACATATTCTTTCAAGAGAAAACTCTCCTGTGCGTTCTCTTTTGAGGCTACACGCTTAGACATACACGCAACACCAAAGCTTTTCGAGTTACAACGTGTTCTTTAGGAAAAACAAGATAATTTCGCACGATTCGAGATTTCCTTAAAACGTGGTTTCTGACAAATTTTGATGAAAGAAAATTCTCCTGTGGGTTCGCTTTTGAGGCTACACGTTTAGACGTACACGTCACATCAAATCTTTTCGAGTTACAACGTGTTGTTTAGGAGATACAAGCTAATTTTTTACGATGCATTATTTCTTCTCGTAAAGTGTTTCCAATATGTACGTATTTGTCTTTACTCTGCAACACTGTATTTCCTTATAACGTGGTATTCTTACATATTCGTTCGATAGAAAACTCTCTTGGGCATTCCCTTTAGAGGCTACACACTTAGACATACAAGAAACACCAAAGCTTTTCGAGTTACAACTTGTTGTTTAGGAAAAACAAGATAATTTCGCACGATGCGGGATTTCCTTATAACGTGGTTTTCTGACAAATTTTGAAGAAAGAAAATTCTCCTGTGGGGTCTCTTTTGAGGCTACACTTTGAGACGTACATGCCAAACCAAATCTTTTCGAGTTACCCCTTGTTGTTTAGGAGATACAAGCTTATATTTTATGATCCGTCATTTCTTCTCGTAAAGTGTTTCCAATATTTACGTTTTTGTCTTTACTCTGCAACACTGTATTTCCTTATAACGTTGTAGTCTTACATGTTCCTTCGAGAGAAAACTCTCCTGTGCATTCTCTTTTGGGGCTTCACGCTTAGATATACATGCAACACCAAAGCTTTTTGAGTTACAACGTGTTGTTTAGGAAAAACAAGATAATTTTGCACGATGCGGGATTTCCTTAAAACGTGGTTATCTAATTTTGATGAAAGAAAATTCTCCTGTTGGTTCTCTTTTGAGGCTACACGTTTAGACGTACACGCCAAACCAAATCTTTTCGAGTTACCACGTGTTGTTTAGGAGATACAAGGTAATTTTGTATGATGTATTATTTCTTCTCGTAAAGTGTTTACAATATGTACTTATTTGTCTTTACTCTGCAAAATTGTATTTCCTAATAACGTGGTATTCTTACATATTCTCTCGAGAGAAAACTATCCTGTGCCTTCTCTTTTGAGGCTCCACGCTAAGACATACACGCAACACTAAAGCTTTTCGAGTTACAATATGTTGTTTAGGAAAAAGAAGATGATTTCACATGATGCGGGATTTCCTTAAAACATGGTTCTGTGAAAAATTTTGATGAAAGAAAATTCTCCTGTGGTTTCTCCTTTGAGGCTACACGTTTAGACGTACAGGCCACACCAAATCTTTTCGAGATACAACTTGTTGTTTAGGAGATACAAGCTAATTTTGTACTATGCGTTAATTCTTCTCGTAAAGTGTTTCCAATACGTACGTGTTTGTCTTTACACTGCAACATTGTATTTCCTTATAACGTGGCATTCTTACATATTCTTTCGAGAGAAAACTCTCCTGTGCTTTCTCTTTTGAGGCTACACGCTTAGACATACACGCAACACCAGAGCTTTTCGAGTTACAACGTGTTGTTTAGGAAAAACAAGATAATTTCGCACAATGCGAGATTTCCTTAAAACGTGGTTTCAGACAAATTTTGATGAAAGAAAATTCTCCTGTGGGATCTCTTTTGAGGCTACACGTTTAGACGTACACGCCACACCAAATCTTTTCGAGTAACAACGTGTTGTTTAGGAGATTCAAGCTAATTTTGTACGATGCGTTAATTCTTCTCGTAAAGTGTTTCCAGTATGTACGTATTTGTCTTTACTCTGCAACACTGTATTTCCTTATAACGGGGTATTCTTACATATTCTTTCGAGAGAAAACTCTCCTGTGCATTCCCTTTTGAGGCTACACACTTAGACATACACGCAAACCAAAGCTTTTCGAGTTACAACTTGTTGTTTAGGAAAAACAAGATGATTTCGCAGGATGCGGGATTTCGTTAAAACGTGGTTTTCTGACAAATTTTGAAGAAAGAAAATTTTCCAGTGGGTTCTCTTTGAGGCTACACTTTTAGACGTACACGCCAAACCAAATGTTTTCGACTTTCCACTTTTTCTTTAGGAGATACAAGCTAATATTGTATGATGCGTAATTTCTTCTCGTAAAGTGTTTCCAATAAGTACGTATTTGTCTTTACTCTGCAACACTGTATTTCCTTATAACTTTGTATTCTTACATGTTCTTTCGAGAGAAAACTCTCCTGTGCATTCTCTTTTGAGGCTACATGCTGAGACATACACGCAACACCAAAGCGTTTCGAGGTACAAGGTGTTGTTTAGGAAAAACAAGATAATTTCGCATGATGCGGGATTTCCTTAAAACGTGGTTTTCTGACAAATTTTGACGAAAGAAAATTCTCCTTTGTGTTCTCTTTTGAGGCTACACGTTTAGACGTACACGCCAAACCAAATCTTTTCGAGTTACCACGTGTTGTTTTGGAGATACAAGCTAATTTTGTACGATGCGTTATTTCTTCTCCTAAAGTGTTTCCAATATGTACTTATTTGCCTTTACTCTGCAAAATTGTATTTCTTTATAACGTGGTATTCTTACATACTCTTTCGAGAGAGAACTCTCCTGTGCCTTCGCTTTTGAGGCTCCACGCTTAGACATACACGCAACACCAAAGCTTTTTGAGTTACAACATGTTGTTTAGGAAAAAGAAGATGATTTCGCACGATGCGGGATTTCCTTAAAACGTGGTTTTCTGAAAAATTTTAACGAAAGAAAATTGTCCTGTGGGTTCTCTTTTGAGGCAACACGTTTAGATGTACACGCCACACCAAATCTTTTCGAGTTACAACGTGTTGTTTAGGAGATACAAGTTAATTTTTTACGATGCGTTATTTCTTCTCATAAAGTGTTTCCAATATGTACGTATCTGTCTTTACTCTGCAACACTCTATTTCCTTATAACGTGGTATTCTTACATATTCTTTATAGAAAAAACTCTCCTTTACATTCTCTTTTGAGGCTACACGCTTAGACATACACACAACACCAAAGATTTTCGAGTTACAATGTGTTGTTTAGGAAAAACAAGATAATTTTGCATGATGAGGGATTTCCTTATAACGTGGTTTTCTGACAAATTTTGAAGAAAGAAAATTCTCCTGTGGGGTCTCTTTTGAGGCTACACTTTTAGACGTAAACGCCAAACCAAATCTTTTCGAGTTACCACTTGTTGTTTAGGAGATACAAGCTTATATTTTATGATGTGTCATTTCTTCTCGTAAAGTGTTTCCAATATGTACGTATTTGTCTTTACTCTCCAACACTGTATTTCCTTATAACGTTGTATTCTTACATGTTCTTTCGAGAGAAAACTCTCCTGTGCATTCGCTTTTGAGGCTACATGCTGAGACATACACGCAACACCAAAGCTTTTCGTGTTACAAGTTGTTGTTTAGGAAAAACAAGATAATTTCGCACGATGGGGGATTTCCTTAAAATGTGGTTTTCTGACAAATTTTGACGAAAGAAAATTCTCCTTTGTGTTCTCTTTGGCGGCTACACGTTTAGACGTACACGCCAAACCAAACCTTTTCGAGTTACCACGTGTTGTTTAGGAGATACAAGCTTATTTTGTCCGATGCGTTATTTCTTCTCCTAAAGTGTTTCCAATATGTACTTATTTGCCTTTACTCGGCCTAATTGTATTTCTTTATACCGTCTATTCTTACATATTCTTTCGAGAGAAAACTCTCCTGTGCCTTTGCTTTTGAGGCTCCACGCTTAGACATACACGCAACACCAAAGTTTTTTGAGTTACAACATGTTGTTTAGGAAAAAGAAGATGATTTCGCATGATGCGGGATTTCCTTAAAACGTGGTTTTCTGAAAAAATTTAACGAAAGAAAATTGTCCTGTGGGTTCTCTTTTGAGGCTACACGTTTTGACGTACACGCCACACCAAATCATTTCGAGTTACAACGTGTTGTTTAGGTGATACAAGTTAATTTTTTACGATGCGTTATTTCTTCTCATAAAGAGTTTCCAATATGTACGTATTTGTCTTTACTCTGCAACAATGTATTTCCTTATAACGTGGTATTCTTACATATTCTTTCGAGAAAAAAACTCTCCTTTACATTCTCTTTTGAGGCTACATGCTTAGACATACACGCAACACCAAAGCTTTTCGAGTTACAACTTGTTGTATAGGAAAAACAAGATAATTTTGCACGATGAGGGATTTCCTTAAAACGTGGTTTTCTCACATATTTTGACGAAAGAAAATTCTCCTGTGGGTTCTCTTTTGAGGCTACACGTTTAGCCATACACGCCACACCAAATCCTTTCGAGTTACAACCTGTTGTTTAGGAGATACAAGCTAATTTTGTATGATGCATTATTTCTTCTCATAAAGTGTTTCCAATACATACGTATTTGTCTTTACTCTGCAACACTGTATTTCCTTATAATGTGATATTCTTACATATTCTTTCGAGGGAAAACTCTCCTGTGTGTTCTCTTTTGAGGCTACATGCTTAGACATACACACAACACCAAAGCTTTTCGAGTTACAACGTGTTGTGTAGGAAAAACTAGATAATTTCGCACAATGCGTGATTTCCTTAAAACGTGGTTTCTGACAAATTTTGATGAAAGAAAATTCTCCTGTGGGTTCTCTTTTGAGGCTACACGTTGAGACGTACATGTCACACCAAATCTTTTCGAGTTACAACGAGTTGTTTAGGAGACACAAGCTAATTTTGTAAGATACGATATTTCTTCTCTTAAAGTGTTTCCAATATGTACGTATTTGTCTTTACTCTGCAACACTGTATTTCCTTATAACGTGGTATTCTTACATATTCTTTCGAGAGAAAATTCTCCTGTGCATTCCCTTTTGTGGCTACACACTTAGTCATACACGCAACACCAAAGCTTTTCGAATTACAACTTGTTGTTTAGGAAAAACAAGATAATTTCGCAGGATGCAGGATTTCGTTAAAACATGATTTTCTGACAAATTTTGAAGAAAGAAAATTCTCCTATGGGTTCTCTTTTGAGGCTACACGTTTAGACGTACACGCCACACCAAGTCCTTTCGAGTTACCACGTGTTGTTTAGGAGATACAAGCTAATTGTTTACAATGCGTTGTTTCTTCTCGTAAAGTGTTTCCATCAAGTATGTATTTGACTTTACTCTGCAACACTGTATTCCCTTATAACGTTGTATTCTTACATGTTCTTTTGAGAGAAAACTCTCCTGTGCGTACTCTTTAGAGGCTACACGCTTAGACATACACGCAATGCCAAAGCTTTTCGAGTTACAATGTGTTGTTTAGGAAAAGCAAGATAATTTCACACGATGCGAAATTTCCATAAAACGTGGTTTTCTGAAAAATTTTGACGAAAGAAAGTTTTCCTGTGGGTTCTCTTTTGAGGCTACACGTATAGAGGTACGAGCCACAACAAATCTTTTCGAGTTCCAATTGTTGTTTAGGAGATACAAGATAATTTTGTACGATGTGTTATTTCTTCTCTTAAAGTGTTTCCAATACGTACGTATTTGTCTTTACTCTGCAACACTGTATTTTTTTATAACATGGTATTCTTACATATTCTTTCGAGAGGAAACTCTCCTGTGCATTCTCTTTTGAGGCTACAAGCTTAGACATACACGCAACACCAAAGCTTTTCGAGTTACAACATGTTGTTCAGGAAAAAGAAGATGATTTGCCACGATGCGGGATTTCCTTATAACGTGGTTTTCTGAAAAATTTTGACGAAAGAAAATTCTCCTGTGGGTTCTCTTTTGAGGCTACACGTTTAGACGTACACGCCGCACCAAATCTTTTCGAGTTACAACGTTTTGTTTAGGAGATACAAGCTAATTTTCTACGATGCGTTACTTCTTCTCGTAAAGTGTTTCCAATATGTACGTATTTGTCTACTCTGCAACACTGTATTTCCTTATAACGTGGTATTCTTACATATTCTTTCGAGAGAAAACTATCCTGTGCATTCCCTTTTGAGGCTACACACTTAGACATACAGGCAACACCAAAGCTTTTCGAGTTACAACATGTCGTTTAGGAAAAACCAGATAATTTCGCACGATGCAGGATTTCCTTAAAACGTGGTTTTCTGACAAATTTTGACGAAAGAAAATTCTCCTGTCGGTTCTCTTTTGAGGCTACACATTTAGACGTACACGCCACACCAAATCCTTTAGAGTTACCACGTGTTGTTTAGGAGATACAAGCTAATTTTGTATGATGCGTTATTTCTTCTCATAAAGTGTTTCCAATACGTACGTATTTGTCTTTACTCTGCAACACTGTATTTCCTTTTAACATTGTATTCTTACATGTTCTTCCGAGAGAAAACTCTCCTGTGCATTGTCTTTAGAGGCAACATGCTCAGACATACACGCAACACCAAAGCTTTTCGAGTTACAAAGTGTTGTTTAGGAAAAACAAGATAATTTTCACGATGCGGGATTTCCTTAAAACGTGTTTTTTGACAAATTTTGACGAAAGAAAGTTCTCCTGTTGGTTCTCTTTTGAGGCTACACGTGTAGAAGTACGAGCCACACCAAATACTTTCGAGTTATAACGTGTTGTTTAGGAGATACAAGCAAATTTTGTACGATGCGTTATTTCTTCCCTAAATTGTTTCCAATATGTCGTTATTTATCTTTACTCTGCAACACAGTATTTTCTTATAACGTGGTATTCTTACATATTCTTTCGAGGGAAAACTCTCCTGTGCATGCTCTTTTGAGGATACACGCTTAGACAAACACGCACGCCAAACTTTTCGAGTTACAACGTGTTGTTTAGGAAAAACAAGATAATTTCGCACGATGCGAGATTTCCATAAAACGTGGTTTTCAGACAAATTTTGACGAAAGAAAGTTCTTCTCTGGGTTCTCTTTTGAGGCTACACGTGTAGAGGTACGAGCCACACCAAATCTTTTCGAGTTACAATGTGTTGTTTAGGAGATACAAGCTAATTTTTTACAATGCGTTATTTCTTCTCTTAAAGTTTTTCCAATATGTACGTAATTGTCTTTATTCTGCAACACTGTATTTCCTTATAACGTGTTATTCTTACATATTCTTTCGAGAGAAAACTCTCCTGTGCATTCTCTTTTGAGGCTACATGCTTAGACATACACGCAACACCAAAGCTTTTCGAGTTACAATGTGTTGTTTAGGAAAAACAAGATAATTTCGCACGATGCGCTATTTCCTTAAAACGTGGTTTCAGACAAATTTTGATGAAAGAAAATTCTCCTGTGGGTTCTCGTTTGAGGCTACACTTTTAGACGTACATGCCACACCAAATCTTTTCGAGTTACAACGTGTTGTTTAGGAGATACAAGCTAATTTTTTACGATGCGTTATTTCTTCTCGTAAAGTGTTTCCAATATGTACTTATTTGTCTTTACTCTGCAAAATTGTATTTCCTTTTAACGTGGTATTCTTACATATTCTTTCAAGAGAACACTCTCCTGTGCCTTCTCTTTTGAGTCTCCACGCTTACACATACACGCAACACCAACGCTTTTCGAGTTACAACATGTTGTTTAGGAAAAAGAAGATGATTTCGCACGATGCAGGATTTCCTTAAAACGTGGTTTTCTGAAAAATTTTGACGAAAGAAAATTCTCCTGTGGGTTCTCTTTGGAGGCTACATGTTTAGATGTACACGCCACACCAAATCTTTTCGAGTTACAACGTTTTGTTTAGGAGATACAAGCTAATTTTGTAAGATGCGTTAATTCTTCTCATAAAGTGTTTCCAATACGTATGTATTTGTCTTTATTCTGCAACACTGTATTTCCTTATAACGTGGTATTCTTACATATTCTTTCGAGGGAAAACTCTCCTGTGCGTTCCCTTTCGAGGCTACACGCTTAGAAAAACACGCAACACCAAAGCTTTTCGAGTTACAACGTGTTGTTTAGGAAAAAACAAGATAATTTTGCACGATGCGAGATTTTCATAAATCGTGGTTTTCTAAAAAATTTTGACGAAAGAATTTCCTCCTGTGGGTTCTCTTTTGAGGCTACACTTGTAGAGGTACGAGCCACACCAAATCTTTTCGAGTTACAAAGTTTTGTTTAGGAGATACAAGCTATTTTTGTACGATGCTTTATTTCCTCTCTTAACGTGTTTCCAATATGTACGTATTTGTCTTTACTCTGCCACACTGTATTTCCTTATAACGTGGTATTCCTACATTTTCTTTCGAGAGAAAACTCTCCTGTGCGTTCTCTTTTGAGGCTACATGCTTAGACATACACGCAACACCAAAGCTTTTCGATTTACAACGTGTTGTTTATGAAAAACAAGATAATTTCACACGATGCGAGATTTCCTTAAAACGTGGTTTCTGACAAATTTTGATGAAAGAAAATTCTTGGGCCTGGGAGCAGCGGCAGCAGCAGCAGTAGCAGCAGCAGCGGCTGGTCCAGAAGAAGGGCCATCAGCAGTAGAACCAAGCGGACAGGGTCCAGGCAGACCCGGTGCCCACGACCACTGGCCATCGCTGGCCAGCCAGGCTGCAAGCAGCGGCGGATTTATGGTGCCTTTCACCACACAGAAGCCACATCAGAACTCTGCCTCCCGCCAGTCAGTTACGAGGGCTCCATATTGGTTCTTGGTTGCCAGAGAAATCAGACTGAGGTACGCAAATATAACCCGAGACCAACATCGCGGGGGTCTAAGCCCGACGGGCGTTGGCCTGCACCCAGGCCCTGAGCTGATCGGGGGTCCACCGGGGTGCAAACCCGGCCAGGAGGTTTTTTTCCTCCCGGGCCGGCGCGCGCACCACCACCATTTTGCCTGGGGGAAGCCAGGGAGACCTAGCAGGCAAAACCAAACCGGCTAACAGGCATAGCCCGAGGCGGATATAGCAGGGGTCTCAGACGGTCAGGCCCTGGACTGCCCCCAGGTCCTGGGCTGCTCGGCAGGCCATCTGTGTGCTGACCCGGCCAGGAGGTTGTTTATCAGAGCCGTTTGCGCACCACCGCCATTTTGCCTACGGGAAGCCAGAGAGACCTAGCAGGCAAAGCCAAACTGGCTAATAGGCATAGCCCGAGGCAGACATAGCAGGGGTCTCAGACGGTCAGGCCCTGGACTGCCCCCAGGTCCTGGGCTGCTCGGTGGGCCATCTGTGTGCCGACCCAGCCAGGAACTTGTTTGCCCGGGCCGGTGCGCACCACCGCCATTTTGCCTGCGAGAAGCCAGAGAGACTAGCAGACAAAACCAAACCAGCTAACAGGCATAGCCCAAGGCGGACAAAGCAGGGGTCTCAGAAGGTCAGGCTCTGGACTGCCCCCAGGCCCTGGGCTGCTCGGTGGGCCATCTGTGTGCCGACCCGGCCAGGAGGTTGTTTATCCGGGCCAGTTTGCGCACCACCGCCATTTTGCCTACGGGAAGCCAGAGAGACCTAGCAGGCAAAACCAAACCAGCTAACAGGCATAGCCCGAGGCGGACATAGCAGGGGTCTCAGACGGTCAGGCCTGGACTGCCCCCCAGGCCCTGGGCTGCTCGTTGGGCCATCTGTGTGCTGACCCAGCCAGGAGGTTGTTAGCCCAGCAGACTCTCCCAGCACTCTCAGGGAACTCGCACACGCCACCATCCTAGCCACCTGACACACCCAATTAACACCCACAGCTGAGGGGAACTTTGCACCGACATTGGCCTGCCAGGATTTTGCCTAGACTCAGGGCCTGGGCAGCTAGGCTAGCCTTGTGTGCACCAACCCAGTTGGGAGTTCTGCTGCCCAGATCAGCCTGGGCGGCAGCACCACATCTCCAAGTCCTGCAAGTGGCTAGCTGGGTTTCCGGGCGGCCAGCTGGGAGAAGTCAGTGTGCTCCAGTGAATCCAGTGGGCCCCAGCAAGAGCCTTCGGGTGCCTGCTTTGGGATCTGAACAGCCTGGGCAGCAGCACCCTGTCTACAAGCAGTGCAGGAGGTAAGCTGTGCACCAGAGGCCAACGGGGAAGGGGCAGCTTGCACTGCTGAGTCCAGCACTGACAAGACAAACTAACACCAGTGAGAACTAGATGGCAAAAGGCAAACGCAGGAACGTCACTAACAGAAATCAAGGCAATATGGCAACATCTGAACCCAATTCTCCTCTACCAACACGTCCTGGATACCCCATCACACCAGAAAAACAAGATTTGGATTTAAAATCACTGGTCATGATGCTGGTACAGGAACACATGAAGGACATACTTAAAGAAATTCAGGAGAAAATGGATCAAAAGTTAGAAGCCCTTGCAAGGGAAACACAAAAATCATTGAAAGAAATCCAGGAGAATACAAAAGCCAACAAGGAGGAAATGCAAAAAACACTTAAAGAAATACAGGAGAACTTTGGTCAACAGGCTGAGGTCATGAAAGACGAAACACAAAAATCTCTTAAAGAAATACAGGAGAACTTTGGTCAACAGGCTGAGGTCATGAAAGAGGAAACACAAAAATCTCTTAAAGAATTACAGGAAAACACAAACATGCAAGTGAAGGAGCTAAGCAAAACCATCCAGAATCTAAAATCAGAAGTAGAAACAACTAAGAAAACTCAAAGGGAGACAACTTTGGAGATAGAAAGCCTTGGGAAGAAATCAAGGGACAGAGATGCAAATATCAACAACAGAATACAAGAGATAGAAGAAAGAATCTCAGATGCTGAAGATTCCTTAGAAACCATGGACTCAACAGTTAAAGAAAATGCAAAATGCAAAAAGCTTGTAACCCAAAATATCCAGGAAATCCAGGACACAATGAGAAGACCAAACCTAAGGATTATAGGCATAGATGAGAGTGAAGATTTACAACTTAAAGGGCCAGCAAATATCTTCAATAAAATTATGGAAGAAAACTTCCCTAACCTAAAGAGAGAGATGCCCATGAATATACAAGAAGCCTACAGAACTCCAAACAGACTGGACCAGAAGAGAAATACTTCCCGTCACATAATAATCAAAACACCAAATGTTCTAAACAAAGAAAGAATACTAAAGGCAGTAAGAGAAAAAGGCCAAGTAACATATAAAGGAAGACCTATCAGAATCACAGCAGACTTTTCACCGGAGACTATGAAGGCTAGAAGGTCCTGGGCAGATCTCATGCAGACTCTAAGAGAACACAAATGCCAACCAAAACTACTATATCCAGCAAAACTCTCAATCACCATAGATGGAGAAACTAAGATATTTCATGACAAAACCAAGTTTACCCAATATCTATCCACAAACCCGGCCCTAAAAAGGATAATAGGAGGACAACACCAATACAAGGAGGGAAACTTCACCCTGGAAAAAGCAAGATAGTAACCTTTCATCAAACCCAAAAGAAGTTAAGCATTCAAATTTAAAAATAACGTCAAAAATGATAGGAAGTAACAATCACTATTCCTTAATATCTCTTAACATCAATGGACTTAATGCCCCAATAAAAAGACACAGACTAACTGAATGGATACGTAAACAGGACCCTACATTTTGCTGCTTAGAGGAAACACACCTCAGGGTCAAAGACAAACACTACCTTAGAGTAAAAGGCTGGAAGACAATTTTACAAGCAAATGGTCTCAGGAAACAAGCTGGAGTAGCCATTTTAATATCAGATAAAATTGACTTTCAACCCAAAGTCATCAAAAGAGACGCTGAGGGACACTTCTTGCTGGTCAAAGGAAAAATACAAAAAGAAGAACTGTCAATCCTGAACATCTATGCCCCAAATGCAAGGGCACCCTCTTTCGTAAAAGAAACTTTATTAAAACTAAAAGCACACATTGCACCTAACACAATAATTGTGGGTGACTTCAACACTGCACTTTCCTCAATGGACCGATCAGGAAAACAGAAACTAAACAGGGACACAATGAAACTAATTGAAGCTTTGGACCAATTAGATTTAACAGATATATATAGAACATTCTATCCTAAAACAAAAGAATATACCTTTTTCTCAGCACCTCATGGTACCTTCTCCAAAATCGACCATATAATTGGTCACAAGACAGACCTCAACAAATATAAGAAGATAGAACTAATACCATGCCTCCTATCTGATCACTATGGAGTAAAAGTGGTCTTCAATAGCAACAGAAACAACAGAAAACCCACAGTTTCCATTGTGGAAACTGAACAATACTCTACTCAATGATACCTTGGTCAAGGAAGAAATAAAGAAAGAAATTAAAGACTTTTTAGAACACAATGAAAATGAAAACACAACATACCCAAATCTATGGGACACAATGAAAGCAGTGCTAAGAGGAAAACTCATAGCCCTGAGTGCCTCCAAAAAGAAAATGGAGAGAGCATACATTACCAGCTTAATGACACACCTGAAAGCCCTAGAACAAAAAGAAGCTATTTCGCCCAGGAGGAGTAGAAGTCAGGAAATCATCAAACTCAGGGCCGAAATCAATCAAGTAGAAACAAAGAGAACCATTCAAAAAATCAACAAAACCAGGAGCTGGTTCTTTGAGAAAATCAACAAGATAGATAAACCCTTAGCCAGACTGACCAAAGGGCACAGAGAAAGTATCCAAATTAACAAACTTAGAAATGAAAAGGGAGATATAACAACGGAAACTGAGGAAATCCAAAAAATCATCAGATCCTACTACAAGAGCCTGTACTCAACACAACTGGAGAATCTGGAGGAAATGGACAATTTCCTTGACAGATACCAAATACCAAAATTAAATCAGGACCAACTAGACCATCTAAACAGTCCCATAATGCCTAAAGAAATAGAAGGAGTCATAGAAAGTCTTCCAACCAAAAAAAGCACAGGACCAGATGGCTTCAGTGCAGAATTCTACCAGACCTTCAAAGAAGAGTTAACACCTATACTCTTCAAACTATTCCACAAAATAGAAACAGAAGGAACACTACCCAATTCCTTCTACGAAGCCACAATTCCGCTGATACCAAAGCCACAAAAAGATCCAACAAAGAAAGAGAACTTCAGACCAATTTCCCTTATGAACATCGATGCAAAAATACTCAATAAAATTCTTGTCAACCGAATCCAAGAACACATCAAAACGATCATCCACCATGATCAAGTAGGCTTTATCCCGGGAATGCAGGGTTGGTTCAATATACGGAAATCCATCAATACAATCAACTACATAAACAAACTCAAAGAACAAAACCACATGGTCATTTCATTGGATGCTGAAAAAGCATTTGACAAAATTCAGCATCCCTTCATGCTTAAAGTCTTGGAGAGAACAGGAATTCAAGGCCCATACCTAAACATAGTAAAAGCAATATACAGCAAACCGGTAGCCAGCATCAAACTAAATGGAGAGAAACTTGAAGCAATCCCACTGAAATCAGGGACCAGACAAGGCTGCCCCCTTTCTCCTTATCTTTTCAATATTGTACTTGAGGTACTAGCTCGGGCAATTCGACAACATAAGGAGGTCAAAGGGATACAAATTGGAAAGGAAGAAGTCAAACTATCATTATTTGCAGAGGACATGATCGTCTACCTAAGTGACCCAAAGAACTCCACTAGAGAGCTCCTACAGCTGATAAACAACTTCAGCAAAGTGGCAGGTTATAAAATCATCTCCAGCAAATCAGTGGCCTTCCTATACTCAAAGGATAAGCAGGCTGAGAAAGAAATTAGGGAAATGACCCCCTTCACAATATCTTGTTTTTTCTAATCAACACATTGTAACACGAAAATCTTTGGTTTTGCGTGTAAGTCTAAGCGTGTAGCCTCAAAAAAGAATGCACAGGAGAGTTTTATCTCGAGAGAATATGTAAGAATACCACGTTATAAGGAAATACAGTGTTTCAGAGTACAGACATATACATATGTATTGGAAACACTTTACGAGAAGAAATAACGCTTCATACAAAATTAGCTTGTATCTCCTATACAACAAGTGGTAACTCGAAAAGATTTGGTGTGGCGTGTAGGTCTAAATAGGTAGCCTCAAAACAGAACCCACAGGAGAATTTTCTTTCGTCAAAATTTTCAGAAAACCACGTTTTAAGGACATCCCGCATCGTGCGAAATTATCATGTTTTTCTTAAACAACTCGTTGTAACTCGAAAAGCTTTTGTGTTGCGTGTATTTCTCAGAGTGTAGCCTCAAAAGAGAACACACAGGAGAGTTTTCTTTCGAAAGAATATGTAAGAATACCACGTTATAAGGAAATACATTGTTGCAGAGTAAAGACACATATGTATGTATTGGAAACACTTTAGGAGAAGAAATAATGCATCATACAAAATTAGCTTGTATCTCCTAAACAACACGTTGTAACTCGAAAGGATTTGGTGTAGCGTGTACGTCTAAATTGGTAGCCTCAAAAGAGAACCCACAGGAGAATTTTCTTTCCTCAACATTTGTCAGAAACCCACGTTTTAAGGAAATCCCGCATCGTGTGAAATTATCTTATTTTTCCTAATCAACACGTTGTAACACTAAATGCTTTGGTTTGCCTGTATGTCTAAGCGTGTAGCCTCAAAAGAGAAGGCACAGGAGAGTTTTCTCTCGAAAGAATATGCAAATTGGTACAACCACTCTGGAAATCAGTCTGGCGGTTCCTCCGAAAACTGGGCACCTTACTTCCAGAAGATCCTGCTATACCACTCCTGGGCATATACCCAGAAGACGCCCCACCATGTAATAAGGATACATGTTCTACTATGTTCATAGCAGCCCTATTTGTAATTGCCAGATGCTGGAAAGAACCCAGGTATCCCTCAACAGAAGAGTGGATGCAAAAAATGTGGTATATCTACACAATGGAGTACTATTCAGCCATTAGAAACAATGAATTCATGAAATTCTTAGGCAAATGGATGGAGCTAGAGAATATCATACTAAGTGAGGTAACCCAGACTCAAAAGGTGAATCATGGTATGCACTCACTAATAAGTGGATATTAACCTAGAAAACTGGAATACCCAAAACATAATCCACACATCAAATGAGGTACAAGAAGAAAGGAGGAGTGGCCCCTGGTTCTGGAAAGACTCAGTGAAACAGTATTCAGCAAAACCAGAACGGGGAAGTGGGAAGGGGTGGGTGGGAGGACAGGGGAAGAGAAGGGGGCTTGCGGGACTTTCGGGGAGTGGGGGGGCTAGAAAAGGGGAAATCATGTGAAATGTAAATAAATTATATCGAATTAAAAAAATGCATATTAAAAAAAAAAAAGTCAAAGGGGTTGGGGCCTAAATCTGGATTGTAACCCATATTTTGTAAATAAAGTTTTATTGGCACACAGCCAAAAAAAAAAAAAAAAAAAAGAATATGTAAGAATACCACCTTATAAGGAAATACAGTGTTGCAGAGTAAAGACAAATACATACATATTGGAAACACTTTAAGAGAAGAAATAAGGCATCGTAAAAATTAGCTTGTATCTCCTAAACTACACGTTGTAACTCGAAAAGATTTGGTGTGGCGTGTACGTCTAAATGTGTAGCCTCAAAAGAGAACCCACAGGACAATTTTCTTTCGTCAAAATTTTTCAGAAAACCACGTTTTAAGGAAATCGCGCATCGTGAGAAATTATCTTGTTCTTCCTAAACAACACGTTTTAAATCGAAAAGCTTTGGTGTTGGGTGTATGTCTAAGCATGTAGCCCCAAAAGAGAACCCACAGGAGAATTTTCTTTCTTCAAAATTTGTCAGAAAACCATGTTTTAAGGAAATCCCGCATCGTGAGAAATTATCTTGTTTTTTCTAATCAACACATTGTAACGCGAAAATCTTTGGTGTTGCGTGTATGTCTAAGCATGTAGCCTCAAAAGAGAATGTACAGGAGAGTTTTATCTCGAAAGAATATGTAAGAATACCACGTTATAAAGAAATACAGTGTTGCAGAGTAAGGACAAATACGTATGTATTGGAAACACTTTACGAGAAGAAATATCGCTTCATACAAAATTAGCTTGTATCTCCTATACAACAAGTGGTAACTCGAAAAAATTTGGTGTGGCGTGTACGTCTAAACATGTAGCCTCAAAAGAGAACCAACAGGAGAATTTTCTTTCGTCAAATTTGTCAGAAAACCACGTTTTAAAGAAATCCAGCATCGTGCGAAATTATCTTATTTTTCCTAATCAACACGTTGTAACACGAAATGCTTTGGTTTTGCCTGTATGTCTAAGTGTGTAGTCTCAAAAGAGAAGGCACAGGAGAGTTTTCTCTTGAAAGAATATGTAAGAATAGCACGTTATAAGGAAATACAGTGTTGCAGAGTAAAGACAAATACATACTTATTGGAAACACTTCAAGAGAAGAAATAACGCATCGTACAAAATTAACTTGTATCTCCTAAAGAACACGTTGTAAGTCGAAAAGATTTGGTGTGGCGTGTACGGCTAAACGTGTAGCCTCAAAAGAGAACCCACAGGAGAATTTTCTTTCGTCAAAATTTGTCAGAAATCCACGTTTTATGGAAATCCCACATGGGGGAAATTATCTAGTTTTTCCTAAACAACACATTGTATCTCGAAAAGCTTTGGTGTTGCGTGTATGACTAAGCATGTAGCCTCAAAAGGGAAGGCACAGCAGAGTTTTCTCTCGAAAGAATATGTAAGAATACCACGATATAAGGAAATACAGTGTTGCAGAGTAAAGACAAATACATAAGTATTGGAAACACTTTACAAGAAGAAATAACGCATCGTAAAAATTAGCTTGTATCTCCTAAACTACACGTTGTAACTCGAAAAGATTTGGTGTGGTGTGTATGTCTAAAGGTGTAGCCTCAAAACAGAACCCACAGGAGAATTTTCTTTCGTCAAAATTTTTCAGAAAACCACGTTTTAAGGAAATCCCGCATCGTGCGAAATTATCATGTTTTTCCTAAAAAACACGTTGTCACTCGAAAAGCTTTGGTATTGCGTGTATGTCTTAGCGTGTAGCCTCAAAAGAGAACCAACAGGAGAATTTTCTTTCATCAAAATTTGTCAGAAAACCACGTTTTAAGGAAATCCCGCATCGTGCGAAATTATCTTATTTTTCCTAATCAACACGGTGTAACATGAAATGCTTTGGTTTTGCCTGTATGTCTAAGCGTGTAGCCTCAAAAGAGTAGGCACAGGAGAGTTTTCTCTCAAAACAATATGTAAGAATACCTCGTTATAAGGAAATACAATGTTGCAGATTAAAGACAAATACGTACGTATTGGAAACACTTTAAGAGAAGAAATAAAGCATCGTACATAATTAGCTTGTATCTCCTAAACAACAAGTTGTAACTCGAAAAGATTTGATGTGGCGTGTACGTCTAAACATGTAGCCTCAAAAGAGAACCCACAGGAGAATTTTCTTTCGTCAAAATTTGTCAGAAAAGCACGTTTTATGGAAATCCGGCATAGTGCTAAATGATCTTGTTTTTCCTAAACAACACGTCGTAACTGGAAAAGCTTTGGTGTTGTGTTTAAGGGTAAGCGTGTAGCCTCAAAAGAGTAGGCACAGGAGAGTTTTCTCTCGAAAGAACATGTAAGCATACCATGTTATAAGGATGCTACACGCTTAGACATACACGCAACACCAAAGCTTTTTGAGTTACAACTTTTTGTTTAGGAAAAACAAGATAATTTCGCACGATGCGGGATTTCCTTAAATCGTGGTTTTCTGAAAAAATGTTGACTAAAGAAAATTCTCCTGTGGGTTCTCTTTTGAGGCTACACGTTTAGACGTACACGCCACACCAAATATTTCGAGTTACAACGTGTTGTTTAGGAGATACAAGCTAATTTTTACGATGCGTAATTTCTTCTCGTAAAGTGTTTACAATATATATGTATTTGTCTTTACTCTGCAACACTGTATTTCCTTATAACGTAGTATTCTTACATATTCTTTCGAGATAAAACTCTCCTGTGCATTTTCTTTTGAGGCTACACGCTTAGACATACACGCAACACCAAAGCTTTTCCAGTTACAACATGCTGTTTAGGAAAAACAAGATAATGTCGCACGATGCGGGATTTCCTTAAAACGTGGTTTTCAGACAAAATTTTATGAAAGAAAATTCTCCTGTGGGTTCTCTTTTGAGGCTACAAGTTTAGATGTACACGCCACACCAAATCCTTTCGAGTTACAACGTGTTGTTTAGGAGATACAACCTAATTTTGTACTATGCGTTATTTCTACTTTTAAATTGTTTCAATACGTACCTATTTGTCTTTACTCTGCAACAATGTATTTCCTTATAACGTGGTATTCTTACATATTCTTTCGAGAGAAAAATGTCCTGATCATTTCCTTTGAGGCTATACACTTAGACATACACGCAACACCAAAGCTTTTCGAGTTCCAACCTGTTGTTTAGGAAAAACAAGATAATTTCACATGATGCGGGATTTCCTTAAAACGTGGTTTTCTGACAAATTTTTACGAAAGAAAATTCTCCTGTGGGTTCTCTTTGGAGGCTACAAGTTTAGATGTACACGCCACACCAAATCCTTTCGAGTTACAACGTGTTGTTTAGGAGATACAACCTAATTTTGTACTATGCGTTATTTCTTCTTGTAAAGTGTTTCCAATACGTACGTATTTGTCTTTACTCTGCAATATTGTGTTTCCTTATAACGTGGTGTTCTTACATATTCTTTCGAGAGAAAACTGTCCTGTACGTTTTCTTTTGAGGCTACACACTTAGACATACACGCAACACCAAAGATTTCGAGTTACAACGTGTTGTTTAGGAAAAACAAGATAATTTAACACGATGCGGAATTTCCTTAAAACGTGGTTCTCTGACAAATTTTTACGAAAGAAAATTCTCCTGTGGGTTCTCTTTTGAGGCTACACGTTTAGAAGTACACGTCACACCAAATCATTTCGAGTTACAACGTGTTGTTTAGGAGATACAAGCTAATTTTGTACGATGCATTATTTCTTCTCGTAAAGTGTTTCCAATACTTGTGTATTTGTCTTTACTCTGCAACACTGTATTTCCTTATAACGTGATATTCTTACTTATTCCTTCAAGAGAAAACTCTCCTGTGCCTTCTCTTTTGAGGCTACACGATTAGACATACACGCAACACCAAAGCTTTTTGAGTTACAACGTGTTGTTTTGGAAAAACAAGATAATTTCGCACGATGCGGGATTTTCTTAAAATGTGGTTTTCTGAAAAAATGTTGATTAAAGAAAATTCTCCTGTGGGTTCTCCTTTGAGGCTACACGTTAAGACATACACGCAACACCAAAGTTTTTCGAGTTACAACGTGCTGTTTAGGAGATACAAGCTGATTTTGTAAGATGCGTTATTTCACTTCGTAAAGTGTTTCCAATAGGTACGTATTTCTCTTTACTCTGCAACACTGTATTTCCTTATAAGGTGGTATTCTTACATATTCTTTCGAGAGAAAACTCTCCTGAGTGTTCTATTTTGAGGCTACACGCTTAGACATACACGCAACACCAAAGCTTTTCGAGTTACAACATGTTGTTTAGGAAAAACAAGATAATTTCGCACGATGCGGGATTTCCTTAAAACGTGGATTTCTGACAAATTTTGACGAAAGAAAATTCTCCTTGGCTTCTCTTTTGAGGCTACACGTTTAGAAGTACATGTCACACCAAATATTTTCGAGTTACAACGTGTTGTTTAGGAGATACAATCTAATTTTTGCGATGCGTTATTTCTTCTCGTAAAGTGTTTCCAATAAGTACGTATTTGTCTTTACTCTGCAACACTGTATTTCCTTATAACATAGTATTCTTGCATATTCTTTCGAGAGAAAACTCTCCTGTGCCTTCTCTTTTGAGGCTACACACTTAGACAGACACGCAACACGAAAGCTTTTCGAGTTACGACGTGTTGTTTAGGAAAAACAGGATAATTTCCCACGATACGGGATTTCCTCCAAACTTGGTTTTCTGACAAATTTTGACGAAAGAAAATTCTCCTGTGGGTTCTCTTTTGAGGCTACACGTTTAGACGTACACGCCACACCAAATCTTTTCGAGTTACAACGTGTTGATTAGGAGATACAAGCTAATTTTGTACGATGCGTTATTTCTTCTCTTAAAGTGTTTCCAATAAGTACGTATTTGTCTTTACTCTGCAACACTGTATTTCCTTTTAACGTAGTATGCTTACATATTCTTTCGAGAGATAATTCTCCTGTGCCTACTCTTTTGAGGCTACACGCTTACCCATACACGCAATACCAAAGCTTTTCGAGTTTCGACGTGTTGTTTCGGAAAAACAAGATCGTTTCACACGATGCTGGATTTCCTTAAAACGTGCTTTTCTGAAAAATTTTGACGAGAGAAAATTCTCCTGTGGGTTCTCTTTTGAGGCTACACGTTTAGACGTACACGCCACACCAAAACTTTTCGAGTTACAACTTGTTGTTTAGGAGATAAAAGCTAATTTTGTAGGATGCTTTATTTCTTCTCGTAAAGTGTTTCCAATACGTATGTATTTGTCTTTACTCTGCAACACTGTATTTCCTTATAACGTGGTATTCTTACATATTCTTTCGAGAGAAAACTCTCCTGTGCCTTCTCTTTTGAGGCTACATGCTTAGACATACAGGCAAACCCAAGCATTTCGTGTTACAACGTGTTGATAGGAAAAATAAGATAATTTTGCACGATGCGGGATATCCTTAAAACGTGGTTTTCTGAAAAAGTTTGACGAAAGAAAATTCTGCTGTTGGTTCTCTTTTGAGGCTACACATTTAGACGTACACGCCACACCAAAACCTTTCGAGTTGCAACGTGTTGTTTAGGAGATACAAGCTAATTTTGTATGATGCTTTATTTCTTCTCGTAAAGTGTTTCCAATATGTACGTATTTGTCTTTACTCTGCAATATTGTATTTTCTTATAACATGGTATTCTTACATATTCTTTCGAGAGAAAACTCTCCTGTGCCTTCTCTTTTGAGGGTACACGCTTAGGCATACAGGCAAAACCAAAGCATTTCGTTTTACAACATGTTGATTAGGAAAAATAAGATAATTTCTCACGATGCGGGATTTCCATAAAACGTGGTTTTCTGACAAATTTTGACGGAAGAAAATTCTCCTGTTGGTTCTCTTTTGAGGCTACACGTTTAGACGTACACAACACACCAAATCTTTTCGAGTTACAACGTGTTGTATAGGAGATACAAGCTAATTTTGTTAGAAGCTTTATTTCTTCTCGTAAAGTGTTTCCAATACGTATGTATTTGTCTTTACTCTGCAACACTGTATTTCCTTATAACGTGGTATTCTTACATATTCTTTCGAGAGAAAACTCTCCTGGACCTTCTATTTTGAGGCTACATGCTTAGACATACACGCAACACCGAAGCTTTTCGAGTTACAACGTGTAGTTTAGGAGATACAAGCTAATTTTGTACGATGCGTTATTTCTTCTCATAAAGTGTTTCCAATACGTACGTTTTTGTCTTTGCTCTGCAACACTGTATTTCCTTATAAGGTGGTATTCTTACATATTCTTTCGATAGAAAACTCTCTTGTGCATTCTCTTTTGAGGCTACAAACTTAGTCATACACGCAACACCAAAGCATTTAGCGTTACAACATGTTGATTAGGAAAAAAAAAGATACTTTCCTTAAAACGTGGTTTTCTGAAAAATTTTGACGAAAGGAAATTCTCCTGTGGGTTCTGTTTTGAGGCTACACGTGTACACGTACACGCCCCACCAAATCCTTTCGAGTTACAACGTGCTGTTTAGGAGATACAAGCTAATTTTGTATGATACGTTATTTCTTTTCGTAAAGTGTTTCCAATAGAGTACGTATTTGTCTTTGCTCTGAGAAACTGTGTTTCCTAATAAAGTGGTATTCTTACATATTCTTTCCATAGAAAACTCACCTGTGCGTTCTCCTTTGAGGCTACACGCTTTGACATACATGCAACACCAAAGCTTTTCGCATTACAACGTGTTGATTAGGAAAAACAAGATAATTTCGCAGGATGCGGGATTTCCTTAAAACGTGGTTTTCTGACAATTTTGACGAAAGAAAATTCTCCTGTGGGTTCTCTTTATAGGCTACACGTTTAGACGTACACGCCACACCAAATCTTTTCGAGTTACAACGTGTTGTTTTGGAGATACAAGCTAATTTTGTTTTTTTCGTCAAAATTTGTCAGAAAACCACGTTTTAAGGAAATCCCGCATCGTGCGAAATTAACTTTTTTTTTTCCTAAACAACACGTTTTAACAGGAAAAGCTTTGCTGTTGCGAGTATATCTAAGCATGTAGCCTCAAAAGAGATCGCACATGAGAGTTTGCTCTCGAAAGAATATGTAAGAATACCACGTTATAAGGAAATACATTGTTGCAGAGTAAAGACAAATACATACGTATTGGAAACACTTTACAAGAAGAAATAACGCCTCGTACAAAATTAGCTTGTATCGCCTAAACAACACTTTGTAACTCGAAAACATTTGGTGTGGCATGTACGTCTAAACGTGTAGCATTAAAAGAGAACCAACAGGAGAATTTTCTGTCGTCCAAATTTGTCAGAAAACAACGTTTTAAGGAAATCCCGCATCGTGCGAAATTATCTTGTTTTTCCTAAACAAAGTGTTATAACTCGAAAAGCTTTGGTGTTGCGTGTATGTCTAAGCATGTAGCCTCAAAAGAGAAGGCACAGGAGAGTTTTCTCTTGAAAGAATATGTAACAATACCACGTTATAAGGATATACAGTATTGCAGAGTAAAGACAAATACGTATTGGAAACACTTTACTAGAAGAAATAACGCATCTTACAAAATTAGCTTGCATCTCCTAAACAACACGTTGTAACTCGAAAAGATTTGGTGTGGCCTGTACGTTTAAATATGTAGCCTCAAAGGAGAAATCACAGGAGAATTTTCTTTCATCAAAATTTGTCAGAAAACCACGTTTTAAGGAAATCCCAAATCGTGCGAAATTATCTTGTTTTTCCTAAACAACACATCGTATCTCGAAAAGCTTTGGTGTTGCGTGTATGTCTAAGCGTGTAGCCTCAAAACAGAAGGCGCAGGAGAGTTTTCTCTCGAAAGAATATGTAAGAATACCACATTATAAGGAAATAGAGTGTTGCAGAGTAAAGACAAACATGTACGTATTGGAAAGACTTTACAAGAAGAAATAACGCATCATAAAAATTAGCTTGTATCTCTTAAACTACACGTTGTAACTTGAAAAGATTTGGTGTAGCTTGTATGTCTAAACGTGTAGCCTCAAAAGAGAACCCACAGGAGAATTTTCTTTCGTCAATTTTTTTTCAGAAAACCACGTTTTAAGGAAATCCCGCAACATGCGAAATTATCTTGTTTTTCCTAAACAACACGTTGTAACTCGAAAACCTTTGGTGTTCTGTCTATGTCTAAGCGTGCAGCCTCAAAAGAGAAGTCACAGGAGAGTTTTCTCTCGAAAGAATATGTAATAATACCACGTTATATGGAAATACAGTGTTGCAGAGTAAAGACATATAGGTACATGTTGGAAACACTTTATGAGAAGAAATAACGCATCGTAAAAAATTAGCTTGTATCTCCTAAACAACACGTTGTAACTCGAAAAGCTTTGGTGTTGCGTGTATATTTAAGCGTGTAGCTTCAAAAGAGAACACACAGGAGAGTTTTCTCTCGAAAGAATATGTAAGAATACCAAATTATTATTAAATAGAGTGCTGCAGAGTAAAGACAAATATGTATATATTGGAAAAACTTTACGAGAAGAAATAACGCATCGTACAAAATTAGCTTGTAACTCCTAAACAACACGTTGTACTCGAAAATATTTGGTGTGGCATGTACGTCTAAACGTGTAGCCTCAAAAGAGAACACACAGGAGAAATTTCTTTCGTCAAAATTTGTCACAAAACAAAGTTTTGATGAAATCCCGCATCGTGAGAAATTATCTTGTTTTACCTAATCAACAAGTTGTAACTCGAAAAGCTTTGGTGTTGCGTGTATGTCTAAGCGTGTAGCCTCAAAAGAGAAGGCACAGGAGAGTTTTCTCTTGAAAGAATACGTAAGAATACCACGTTATAAGGAAATACAGTGTTGCAGAGTAAAGACAAATACGTACCTATTGAAAACACTTAAACTTTACGAGAATAAAAAATGCATCGTAAAAAATTAGCTTGTATCTCATAAATAACACGTTGTAACTCGAAAAGATTTGGTGTGGCGTGTACGTCTAAACGTGTAGCCTCAAAAGAGAACCCACAGGAGAATTTTCTTTCGTCAAAATTTGTCAGAAAACCACGTAATAAGGAAATCCCGCATTGTGCGAAATTATCTTGTTTTTCCTAAACAACACATTGTAACTCGAAAATCTTTGGTGTTGCGTGTATGTCTAAGCGTGTAGCCTCAAAAGAGAAGGCACAGGAGAGTTTTCTCTCGAAAGAATATGTAAGAATACCACGTTATAAGGAAATACAGTGTTGCAGAGTAAAGACAAATACTTACGTATTGGAAACACTTTAAGAGAAGAAATAACGCATCTTAAAAAATTAGGTGATATCTCCTAAACAACACGTTGTAACTCAAAAAGATTTCGTGTGGCATGTACGTCTAAACGTGTAGCCTTCAAAAGAGAACCCACAGGAGAATTTTCTTTTGTCAAAATTTGTCTGAAAACCACGTTTTAAGGAAATCCAGCTTCGTGCGAAATTATCTTGTTTTTCCTAAACAACACGTTGTAACCCGAAACGCTTTGGTGTTGCGTGTATGTCTAAGCGTGTAGCTTCAAAAGAGAAGGCACAGGAGAGTTTTCTCTCAAAAGAATATGTAAGAATACCACGTTATAAGGAAATACAGTGTTGCAGAGTAAAGAGAAGTACGTATGTACTGGAAACACTTTACGAGAAGAAATAACGCATCTTACAAAATTAGGTTGTATCTCCTAAACAACACGTTGTAACTCAAAAAGATTTGGTGTGGCGTGTATGTCTAAACGTGTAGCCTCAAAAGAGAGCCCACAGGAGAATTTTCTTTTGTCAATATTTGTCAGAAAACCACGTTTTAAGGAAATCCCGCATCGGGCGAAATTATCTTGTTTTTCCTAAACAACATGTTGTAACTCGAAAAGCTTTCGTATTGCGTGTATGTCTAAGAGTGTAGCCTCAAAAGAGAAGGCACAGGAGAGTTTTATCTCAAAAGAATATGTAAGAATAACACGTTATAAGGAAATACAATGTTGTAGAGAAAAGACAAATACGTACATATTGGAAACACTTAAACTATACGAGAAGAAATAATGCATCGTACAAAATTAGTTTGTATCTCCTAAACAGCACGTTGTAACTCGAAAAGATTTGGTGTGGCGTGTACGTCTAAACGTGTAGCCTCATAGAGAACGCACAGGAAAATTTTCATTCATCAAAATTTGTCAGAAACCACGTTTTAAAGAAATCCCGCATTGTGCGAAATTATCTTATTTTTCCTAAACAACATGTTATAAATCGAAAAGCTTTGGTGTTGCGTGTATGTCTAAGCATGTAGCCTCAAAAGAGAAGGCACAGGAGAGTTTTCTCGAAAGAATATGTAAGAATACCATGTTATAAGGAAATACTGTGTTGCAGAGTAAAGACAAATACGTACATATTGGAAACACTTTACAAGAAGAAATAACCCATCGTACAAAATTAGCTTGAATCTCCTAAACTACACGTTGTAACTCGAAAAGATTTGGTGTGGCGTGTACGTCTAAACGTGTAGCCTCAAATGAGAACCCACTGGAGAATTTTCGTTCTTCAAATTTTTTTTAGAAAACCACGTTTTAAGGAAATCACGCATCGTGTGAAATTATCTTGTTTTTCCTAAACAACAAATTTTAACTCGAAAAGCTTTGTTGCTGCGTGTATGTCTAAGCGAGTAGCATCAAAAAAGAAGAGGCACAGGAGAGTATTCTCTCGAAAGAATACATAAGAATACCACATTATAAGGAAATACAGTGTGGCAGAGTAAAGACAAATACATACATAGTGGAAACACTTTACAAGAAGAAATAACTCATCGTTCAAAATTAGGTTGTATCTCTTAAACAGCACTTTGTAACTCGAAAAGATTTGGTGTGGCGTGTACATCTAAACGTGTAGCCTCAAAGGAGAACCCACAGGAGAATTTTCTTTCGTCAAAATTTGTCAGAAAACCACGTTTAAGGAAATCCCGCATCGTGTGAAATTATCTTGTTTTTCCTAAAGAACACATTGTAACTCGAAAAGCTTTGGTGTTGCGTGTATGTCTAAGCTTGTAGCCTCAAAAGAGAAGGCAAAGGAGAGTTTTCTCTCAAAAGAATATGTAAGAATACGACGTTATAAGGAAATACAGTGTTGCAAAGTAAAGACAAATACGTACATTTTGGAAACATTTTACGAGAAGAATTAACGCCTCGTTCAAAATTAGTTTGTATCTCCTAAACAACACGTTGTAACTCGAAAAGATTTGGAGTGGCTTGTACGTCTAAACGTGTAGCCTCAAAAGAGAACCCACAGGAGAATTTTCTTTCGTCAAAATTTGTCAGAAAACCACGTTTTAAGGAAATCCGGCATCGTGCGAATTTATCTTGTTTTTCCTAATCAACACGTTGTAACACAAAATGCTTTGGTTTTGCGTGTATGTCTAAGCGCGTAGCCTCAAAAGAAAAGGCACAGGAGAGTTTTCTCTCGAAAGAATATGTAGGAATACCACGTTATAAGGAAATATAGTGTTGCAGAGTAAAGACAAATACGTACCTATTGGAAACACTTAAACTTTACGAGAATAAAAAATGCATCGTAAAAAATTAGCTTGTATCTCATAAACAGCACATTGTAACTCGAAAAGATTTGGTGTGGCGTGTATGTCTAAACATGTAGCCTCAAAAGAGAACCCACAGGAGAATTTTCTTTCATCAAAATTTGTCAGAAAACCAAGTTTTAAGGAAATCCCGCATCGTGCGAAATTATCTTGTTTTTCCTAAACAACATGTTGTAACTCAAAAGCTTTGGTGTTGCGTGCATGTCTAAGCGTGTAGCCTCAAAAGAGAAGGCACAGGAGAGTTTTCTCTCGAAAGAATATGTAAGAATACCACGTTATAAGGAAATACAGTTTTGCAGAATAAAGACAAATACGTACCTATTGGAAACACTTAAAGTTTATGAGAAGAAATAACGCATCTTAAAAAATTAGCTTGTATCTCCTAAACAACACATTGTAACTCGAAAAGACTTGGTGTGGCGTGTACATCTAAACGTGTAGCCTCAAAAGAGAACCTACAGGAGAATTTTCTTTCGTCAAAATTTGTCAGAAAACCACGTTTTAAGGAAATCCCATATCGTGTGAAATTATCTTATTTTTCCTAAACAACATGTTGTAACATGAAAAGCATTGGTGTTGTGAGTATGTCTTAGCATGTAGCCTCAAAGGAGAATGCACAGGAGAGTTTTGTCTCGAAAAAATATGTAAGAATACCACGTTATAAGGAAATCGAATGTTGCAGAGTAAAGACAAGTACATACTTATTGGAAACACGTTCCGAGAAGAAATAACGCATCGTAAAAATTAGCTTGTATCTCCTAAACAACACGTTGTAACTCGAAAAGATTTGGTGGGGCGTGTACGTCTAAACGTGTAGCCTCAAAAGAGAACCCACAGGATAATTTTCTTTCGTCAAAATTTGTCAGAAAACCATGTTTTAAGGTAATCCCGCATCGTGCGAAATTATCTTGTTTTTCCTAATCAACATGTTGTAACTCGAAAAGCTTTGGTGTTGTGTGTATGTCTAAGCGTGTAGCCTCAAAAGAGAAGGCACAGGAGAGTTTTCTCTCAAAGAATATGTAAGAATACCACGTTATAAAGAAATACAGTTTTGCAGAGTAAAGACAAATATGTATGCATTGGAGAAACTTTAGGAGTAGAAATAACGCATCGTACAAAATTAGCTTGTATCTCCTAAACAACACGTTGTAACTCGAAAATATTTGGTATGGCGTGTATGTCTAAACATGTAGCCTCAAAAGAGAACCCACAGGAGAATTTTCATTCGTCAAAATTTTCAGAAAACCACGTTTTAAGGAAATCCTGCATCGTGACAAATTATCTTGTTTTGCCTAAACAACACGTTGTAATTCGAAAAGCTTTGGTGTTGCGTGTATGTCTAACCGTGTAGCCTCAAAAGAGAAGGCACAGGAGAGTTTTCTCTCGAAAGAATCTGTAAGAATACCACGTTATAAGGAAATACAGTGTTGCAGAGCAAAGACAAATACATACGTATTGGAAACACTTAAACTTTACGAGAAGAAATAACTTATCGTAAAAAATTAGCTTGTATCTCCTAAACAACACGTTGTAACTCGAAAAGACTTGGTGTGGCGTGTAAGTCTAAACGTGTAGCCTCAAAAGAGAACCCACAGGAGAATTTTCTTTGTCAAAATTTGTCAGAAAACCATGTTTTAAGGAAATCCTGCATCTTGCAAAATTATCTTTTTCCTAAACAACTCATCTTAACGCATAAAGCTTTGGTGTTGCGTGTATGTCTAAGCATGTAGCCTCAAAAGAGAAGGCACAGGAGAGTTTTCTCTCAAAACAATATGTAAGAATACCACGTTATAAGGAAATACAGTGTTGCAGAGTAAAGACAATTATGTACGTATTGGAAACACTTAAACATTAGAGAAGAAATAAAGCATCATACAAAATTAGCTTATATCACCTAAACAACACGTTGTAACTCGAAACGATTTGGTGTGGCGTTTACAATTAAACATGTAGCCTTAAAAGACAACCCACAGGAGAATTTTCTTCGTCAAAATTTGTCAGAAAACCATGTTTTAAGGAAATCCCGCATCGTTCGAAAATATCTTGTTTTTTCTAAACAACACATCGTAACTCGAAAAGCTTTGGTGTTGCGTGTATGTCTAGGCGTGTAGCCTCAAAAGAGACGGCAATGGAGAGTTTTCTCTCGAAAGAATATGTAAGAATACCACGTTATAAGGAAATACAGTGTTGCAGAGTAAAGACAAATAAGCACTTATTGGAAACACTTAAACTTTACGAGAAGAAATGATGCATCATACAAAATTAGCATTGTATCTTCTAAACAGCACGTTGTAACTTGAAAAGATTTGGTGTGGCGTGTATATCTAAACGTGTAGCCTCAAAAGAGAACCCACAAGAGAATTTTCTTTCCTCAAAATTTGTCAGAAAACCACGTTTTAAGGAAATCCCGCATCGTGTGTAATTATCTTGTTTTTCCTAAACAACACGTTGTAACTCGAAAAGCTTTGGTGTTGCGTGTAAGTCTTAGCGTGTAGCCTCAAAAGAGACGGCAATGGAGAGTTTTCTCTCGAAAGAATATGTAAGAATACCACGTTATAAGGAAATAAAGTGTTGCAGAGTAAAGACAAATAAGTACGTAATGGAAAAACTTAAACTTTATGAGAAATAATAACACATCGTAAAAAATAGCTTGTATCTCCTAAACAACACGTTGTAACTTGAAAGGATTTGGTGCGGCATATATGACAAAACGTGTAGCCTCAAAAGAGAACCCATAGGAGAATTTTCTTTCGTCAATATTTGTCAGAAAACCACATTTTAAGGAAATCCCGCATCGTGCGAAATTATCTTGTTTTTCCTAAACAACACGTTGTAACTTGAAAAGCTTTGGTGTTGCGTGTATTTCTAAGCGTGTAGCATCAAAAGAGAAGGCACAGGAGAGTTTTCTCTCGAAAGGATATGTAAGAATACCACGTTATAAGGAAATACAGTGTTGCAGAGTAAAGACAAATACGTACATATTGGAAACACTTAAACTTTACGAGAAGAAATAACTTATCGTACAAAATTAGCTTGTATCTCCTAAACAACACGTTGTAACTCGAAAAGATTTGGTGTGGCATGTGCGTCTAAACGTGTAGCCTCAAAAGAGAACCCACAGTAGAATTTTCTTTCGTCAAAATTTTTCAGACAACCACATTTTAAGGAAATCCGGCATTGTGCGAAATTATCTATTTTTTCCTAAACAAAACGTCCTGACTCGAAAATCTTTGGTGTTGCGTGTATTTCTAAGCGTGTAGCCTCAAAAGAGAAGGCACAGGAGAGTTTTCTCTCGAAAGAATATGTAAGAATACCATGTTATAAGGAAATACAGTGTTGCAGATTAAAGACAAATACGTATATATTGGAAACATTTTACGAGAAGAAATAATGCTTCGTACAAGCTTGTATCTCCTAAACAACACGTTTTAACTCAAAATGATTTGGTGTGGCGTGTACGTCTAAACGTGTAGCCTCAAAAGAGAACCCACAGGAGAATTTTCTTTCGTCAAAATTTGTTAGAAAACCACATTTTAAGGAAATACTGCATCGTGCGAAATTATCTTGTTTTTCCTAAACAACACTTCGTAACTCGAAAAGCTTTGGTTTTGTGTGTATGTCTAATCATGTAGCCTCAAAGGAGAAGGCACAGGAGAGTTTTCTCTCGAACGAATATGTAAGAATACCACCTTATAAGGATATACAGTGTTGCAGAGAAAAGACAAATACGTACATATTGGAAACACTTAAACTTTACGAGAAGAAATAATGCATCGTACAAAATTAGCTTGTACCTCCTAAACAACACGTTGTAACTCGGAAAGATTTGATGTGGCTTGTACGTCTAAAAGTGTAGCCTCAAAAAAGAACCCACAGGAGAATATTCTTAGGTCAAAATTTGTCAGAAAACCACGTTTTTAGGAAATCCCGCATCGTGCGAAATTATCTTGTTTTTCCTAAACAACACGTTGTAACTCCAAAAGCTTTGGTGTTGCATGTATGTCTAAGCATGTAGCCACAAAAGGGAATGCACAGGAGAGTTTTCTCTCCAAAGAATATGTAAGAATACCACGTTATAAGGAAATACAGTGTTGCAGAGTAAAGACAAATACATATATATTGGAAACACTTAAACTTTATGAGAAGAAATAATGCATCATACAAAATTAGCTTGTATCTCCTAACAGCACGTTGTAACTCGAAAAGATTTGGTGTGGCGTGTACTTCTAAACGTGTAGCCTCAAAAGAGAACCACACAGGAGAATTTTCTTTCGTCAAAATTGGTCAGTAAACCACGTTTTAAGGAAATCCCACATCTAGCGAAATTATCTTGTTTTTCCTAAACAACACGTCGTAACTCGAAAAGCTTTGGTGTTGCGTGTATGTCTAAGCGTGTAGCCTCAAAAGAGAAGGCACAGGAGAGTTTTCTCTCTAAAGAATATGTAAGAATACCACGTTATAAGGAAATACAGTGTTGCAGAGTAAAGACAAATACCTACGTATTGGAAACACTTTAGAAGAAGAAATAATGCATCGTACAAAATTAGCTTGTATCTCCTAAACTACACGTTATAACTCGAAAAGATTTGGTGTGGGGTGTACGTATAAACGTGTAGCCTCAAAAGAGAACCCACAGGAGTATTTTCTTTCATCAAAATTTTTTCAGAAAACCACGTTTTAAGGAAATCCCGCATCGTGCGAAATTATCTTGTTTTTCCTAAACAACACGTTGTAACTCGAAAAGCTTTGGTGTTGCATGTATGTCTAAGCATGTAGCCACAAAAGGGAATGCACAGTAGAGTTTTCTCTCCAAAGAATATGTAAGAATACCACGTTATAAGGAAATACAGTGTTGCAGAGTAAAGACAAATACATACATATTGGAAATACTTAAACTTTATGAGAAGAAATAATGCATCATACAAAATTAGCTTGTATCTCCTAACAGCACGTTGTAACTCGAAAAGATTTGGTGTGGCGTGTACTTCTAAACGTGTAGCCTCAAAAGAGAACCACACAGGAGAATTTTCTTTTGTCAAAATTTGTCTGAAAACCATGTTTTAAGGAAATCACGCATCGTTGGAAATTACCTTGTTTTTCCTAAACAACACGTTGTCACTCGAAAAGCTTTGGTGTTGCGTGTATGTCTAAGCGTATAGCCTCAAAAGAGAAGGCACAGGAGAGTTTTCTCTCGAAATAATATGTAAGAATACCACGTTATAAGGAATTACAGTGTTGCAGAGTAAAGCAAATACATATGTATTGGAAACACTGTACAAGAAGAAATAACGCATCATACAAAATTAGCTTGTATCTCCTAAACAATACGTTGTAACTTGGAAAGATTTGATGTGGCTTGTACGTCTAAACGTGTGGCCTCAAAGGAGAACCCACAGGATAATATTCTTTAGTCAAAATTAGTCAGAAAACCACGTTGTAAGGAAATCCCGCATCGTGCGAAATTATCTTGGTTTTCCTAAAGAACACGTTGTAACTCGAAAAGCTTTGCTGTTGCGTGAATGTCTAAGCACGAAGCCTCAAAAGAGAAGGCACAGGATAGTTTTCTCTTGAAAGAATATGTAAGAATACCAAGTTATAAGGAAATACAGTGTTGCAGAGTAAAGACAAATACGTAATTATTGGAAACACTTTACAAGAAGAAATAACGCATCATACAAAATTAGCTTGTTTCTCCTAAGCTACACGTTGTAACTCGAAAAGATTTGGTGTGGCGTGTATATCTAAACGTGTAGCCTCAAAAGAGAACCCACAGGAGAGTTTTCTTTCGTCAAATTTTTTATCAGAAAACCACGTTTTAAGGAAATCCCGCATCGTGCTAAATTATCTTGTTTTTCGTAAACAACACGTTGTCACTCGAAAAGCTTTGGTGTTGCGTGTATGTCTAAGCTTGTATCCCCAAAGAGAACGCACAGGAGATTTTTCTCTCCGAAGAATATGTAAGAATACCACGTTATAAGGAAGGACAGTGTTGCAGAGTAAAGCAAATACATACGTATTGGAAACACTTTACAAGAAGAAATAACGCATCATACAAAATTAGCTTGTATCTCCTAAACAACACATTGTAACTCAGAAAGATTTGATGTGGCTTGTATGTCTAAACGTGTAGCCTCAAAGGAGAACCCACAGGAGAATATTCTTTAGTCAAAATTGGTCAGAAAACCACGTTTTAAGGAAATCCCGCATTGTGCGAAATTATCTTGTTTTTCCTAAAGAACACTTTGTAACTCGAAAAGCTTTGGTGTTGCATGTATGTCTAAGCGTGTAGCCTCAAAAGAGAAGGCACAGGAGAGTTTTCTCTCGAAAGAATACGTAAGAATATCACGTTATATGGAAATACAGTGTTGCAGAGTAAAGACAAATACTTACGTATTCGAAACACTTTACAAGAAGAAATAACGCATCGTACAAAATTACGTTGTATCTCCTAAATTGCACGTTGTAACTCGAAAAGATTTCGTATGGCGTGTACGTCTAAACATGTAGCCTGAAAAGAGAACCCACAGGAGAATTTTCTTTCGTCAAAATTTTTTCAGAAAACCATGTTTTAAGGAAATCCCGCATCGTGCGAAATTATCT
Organism: Apodemus sylvaticus; assembly: GCF_947179515.1. Taxonomy (NCBI): domain Eukaryota; kingdom Metazoa; phylum Chordata; class Mammalia; order Rodentia; family Muridae; genus Apodemus; species Apodemus sylvaticus. Next base: position 685,368 of record NW_026263238.1, read on the forward strand.
TGTTTTTACTAAAGAACACGTTGTAACTCGAAAAGCTTTGGTGTTTAGTGTATGTCTAACCGTGTAGCCTCAAAAGAGAACGCACAGGAGTGTTTTCTCTCGAAAGAATATGTAAGCATACCACGTTATTAGGAAATACAGTGTTGCAGAGTCAAGAAAAATATGTACGTATTGGAAACACTTTACGAGAAGAAATAACGCATCAAACAAAATTAGCTTGTATCTCCTAAACAACACGTTGTAACTCGAAATGATTTGGCATGGAATGTACGTCTAAACGTGTAGCCTCAAAAGAGAACCCACAGAAGAATTTTCTTTCGTCAAAATTTGTCAGAAAACAATTTTTTAAGGAAATCCCGTATCGTGCGAAATTATCTTGTGTTTCCAAAACAACACATCGTAACTGGAAAGGTTTGATGTTGCGTGTTTGTCTAAGCGTGTACCCTCAAAAGAGAAGGCACAGGAGAGTTTTCTCTCAAAAGAATAGGTAAGAATACCACGTTATAAAGAAATACAGTGTTGCAGACTAAAGACAAATACGTACGTATTGGAAACACTTAAACTTTGCGAGAAGAAATAACTTATCATACAAAATTAGCTTGTATCTCCTACACAGCACGTTGTAACTCGAAAAGATTTGGTGTGGCATGTACGTCTAAATGTGTAGCCGTAAAAGAGAACCCCCAGGAGAATTTTCTTTCGTCAAAATTTTTCAGAAAACCACGTTTTAAGGAAATCCCGCAACGTGCGAAATTATCTTGTTTTTCCTAAACAACACGTCGTTACTAGAAAAGCTTTGGAGTTGCGTGTATGTCTAAGCATGTAGCCTCAAAAGAGAATGCACTGGAGAGTTTTCTCTCGAAAGAATATGTAAGAATACCACAATATAAGGAAATACAGTGTTGCAGAGTAAAGACAAATATGTACTTATTTGAAACACTTTACGAGGAGAAATAACGCATAGTAAAAAAATTAGCTTGTATCTCCTAAACAACACATTGTAACTCGAAAACATTTGGTGTGGCGTGTACGTCTAAAGGTGTAGCCTCAAAAGAGTACCCACAGGAAAATTTTCTTTCGTCAAAATTTGTCACAAAACCACGTTTTAAGGAAATCACGCATCGTGCGAAAAATCTTGTTTTTCCTAAACAACACGTTGTAACTCGAAAAGCTTTGGTGTTGCGTGTATGTCTATGCGTATAGCCTCAAAAGAGAAGGCACAGGAGAGTTTTCTCTGGAAACAATATGTAACAATACCACGTTATAAGGAAATACAGTGTTGCAGAATAAAGACAAATCCATACATATTGGAAACACTTAAACTTTACGAGAAGAAATAATGCGTCGTGCAAAAGTAGCTTGTATCTCTTAACAGCACGTTGTAACTAGAAATGATTTGGTGTGGCGTGTACTTCTAAACGTGTAGCCTCAAAAGAGAACCCACAGGAGAATTTTCTTGCGTCAAAATTTGTCAGAAAACCACGGTTTAAGGAAATCCCGCATCATGCGAAATTATCTGGTTATTCCTAAACAACACGTTGTAACTCGAAAAGCTTTGGTGTTTCGTGTAAGTCTTAGCGTGTAGCCTCAAAAGAGAAGGCAACGGAGAGTTTTCTCTCAAAAGAATATGTAAGAATACCACGTAAATAGGAACTACAGTGTTGCAGAGTAAAGACAAGTACATACGTATTGGAAACACTTTAGGAGAAGAAATAACGCATCATAAAAAATTAGCTTGTATCTCCTAAACAACACGTTGTAACTCAAAAATATTTGGTGTGGCGTGTGCGTCTAAACGTGTAGCATCAAAAGAGAACCCACAGGAGAATTTTCTTTCGTCAAAATTTATCAGAAAACCACGTGTTAAGGAAATCCCGCATCGTGCAAAATTATCTTGTTTTTCCTAAACAAAACATCGTAACTCGAAAAGCTTTGGCGTTGCTTGTATATCTAATCGTGTAGCCTCAAAAGAGAAGGCACAGGAGAGTTTTCTCTCAAAAGAATATGTAAGAATACCACGTTATAAGGAAATACAGTGTTGCAGAGCAAAGACAAATACGTACGTTTTGGAAACATTTTAGGAGAAGAAATAATGCTTCGTACAAGCTTGTATCTCCTAAACAACACGTTTTAACTCGAAATGATTTGGTGTGGCGTGTACGTCTAAACGTGTAGCCTCAAAAGAGAACCCACAGGAGAATTTTCTTTATTCAAAATTTGTCAGAAATCCACGTTTTAAGGAAATCTCGCATCGTGCGAAATTATCTTGTTTTTCCTAATCAACACGTTGTAACTCGAAAAGATTTGGTGTTGCGTGTATGTCTAAGCGTGTAGCCTCAAAAGAGAAGGCACAGGAGAGTTTTCTCTCAAAAGAATATGTAAGAATACCACGTTATAAGGAAATACAGTGTTGCAGAGTAAAGACAAATACTTACTTATTGGAAACACTTAAACTTTATGAGAAGAAATAACTTATCATACAAATTTAGCTTGTATCTCCTAAACAGCACGTTGTAACTTAAAAAGATTTGGTGTGTCGTGTAATTCTAAACGTGTAGCCTCAAAAGAGAACCCACGGGAGAATTTTCTTTCATCAAAATTTGTCATAAAACCATGTTATAAGGAAATCCCGCATCGTGCAAAATTATCTTGTTTTTCCTAAACAACACATCTTAACTCGAAAAGCTTTGGTGTTGCGTGTATGTCTAAGCGTGTAGCCTCAAAAGAGAAGGCACAGGAGAGTTTTCACTCAAAACAATATGTAAGAATATCACGTTATAAGGAAATACAGTGTGGCAGAGTAAAGACAAATACCTACTAATTAGAAACACTTAAACTTTACGAGAAGTAATAACGCATCATTTAAAATTAGCTTATATCTCCTAAACAACACGTTGTAAATGGAAAAGATTTGGTCTGGCGTTTACAACTAAACATGTAGGCTTAAAAGAGAACCCACAGGAGAATTTTTTTTCGTCAAAATTTGCCAGAAAAACGTGTTTTAAGGAAATCCCGCATTGTGCGAAATTATCTTGTTTTTCCTAAACAAAACATCGTAACTCGAAAAGCTTTGGTGTCGCGTGTATGTCTAGGCGTGTAGCCTCAAAAGAGAAGGCACAGGAGAGTTTTCTCTCGAAAGAATATGTAAGAATACCACGTTATAAGGAAATACAGTGTTGCAGAGTAAAGACAAATACGCACTTATTAGAAACACTTAAACTTTATGAGAAGAAATAATGCATCGTACAAAATTAGCTTGTATCTCCTAAACAGCACGTTGTAACTTGAAAAGATTTGGTGTGGCGTGTACACCTAAACGTGTAGCCTCAAAAGAGAACCCACAGGAGAATTTTCTTTCATCAAAATATGTCAGAAAACCACGTTTTAAGGAAATCCCTCATCGTGTGAAATTATCTTGTTTTTCCTAAACAACATGTTGTAACTCGAAAAGCTTTGGTGTTGCGTGTAAGTCTTAGCGTGTAGCCTCAAAAGAGAAGGCAATGGAGAGTTTTCTCTAGAAAGAATATGTAAGAATACCACGTTATAAGGAAATACAGTGTTGCAGAGTAAAGACAAATACGTATATATTGGAAACACTTTAACATTATGAGAAAAAATAACACATCGTAAAAAATAGCTTGTATCTCCTCAACAACACGTTGTAACTCGAAAAGACTTGGTGTGGCATGTATGACTAAACGTGTAGCCTCAAAAGAAAACCCATAGGAGAATTTTCTTTCGTCAATATTTGTCAGAAAACCACATTTTAAGGAAATCTCGCATCGTGCGAAATTATCTTGTTTTTCCTAAACAACACGTTGTAACTCGAAAAGCTTTGGTGTTGCGTGTATTTCTAAGCTTGTAGCCTCAAAAGAGAACGCACAGGAGAGTTTTCTCTCAAAAGAATATGTAAGAATACCACGTTATAAGGAAATACCGTGTTGCAGAGTAAAGACAACTACGTACGTATTGGAAATCTTTAAGAGAAGAAATAACGCATCGTACAAAATTAGCTTGTATCTCCTAAACAACACGTTATAACCCGAAAAGATTTGGTGTGGCGTGTGTGTCTAAACGTGTAGCATCAAAATAGAACCCACAGGAGAATTTTCTTTCGTCAAAATTTTTCAGAAAACCACGTTTTATGGAAATCTCGCATCGTGCAAAATTTCCTTCTTTTTCCTAAACAACACGTGGTAACTCGAAAAGCTTTGGAGTTGCGTGTTTGTCTAAGCTTCTAGCCTCAAAAGAGAATGTACAGGAGAGTTTTCCCTCGAAAGAATATGTAAGAATACCACGTTATAAGGAAATACAGTGTTGCAGAGTAAAGACAAATAAGTACATATTGGAAACACTTTACGAGAAGAAATAACGCATCATACAATATTTGCTTGTATCTCCTAAACAACACGTTGTAACTCAAAAATATTTGGTGTGGCTCGTACCTCTACACGTGTAGCCTCAAAAGAGAACCTACAGGAGAACTTTCTTTCGTCAAAATTTGTCAAAAAACCACGTTTTAAGGAAATCCCACATCGTGCAAAATTATCTTGTTTTTCCTTAACAACACGTTGTAACTCGAAAAGCTTTGGTGTTGTGTGAATGTCTGAGCATGTAGTCTCTAAAGAGAATGCACAGGAGAGTTTTCTCTCGAAAGAACATGTAAGAATACAATGTCATAAGGAAAAACAGTGTTGCAGAGTAAAGACAAATATGTACATAAGGGAAACACTTTACGAGAAAAAATAACGCATCGTACAAAATTAGCTTGTATCTCCTAAACAACACGTGGTAACTAGAAAGGATTTGGTGTGGCGTGTACGTCTATACAGGTAGCCTCAAAAGAGAACCCACAGGAGAATTTTCTTTCGTCAAAATTTTTCCTAAAACCACGTTTTAAGGAAATCCCGCATCTTGCGAAATTATCTTGTTTTTCATAAACAACACGTTGTAACTCGAAAAGCTTTGGTGTTGCCTGTATGTCTAAGTGTGTAGCCTCAAAAGGGAACGCACAGGATAGTTTTCTCTCGAAAGAATATGCATGAATTCCACCTTATAAGGAAATACAATGTTGCAGAATAAAGACAAATATGTACGTATGGGAAACACTTTACGAAAAGAATTAACGCAACGTAAAAAATTAACTTGTATCTCCTAAACAACACGTTGTAACTCGAAAATATTTGGTATGGCATGTACGTCTAAACGTGTAGCCTCAAAAGAGAACCCACAGGAGAATTTTCTTTCGTCAAAATTTTTCAGAAAACCACGTTTTAAGGAAATCCCGCATCGTGCGAAATCATCTTGTTTTTCCTAAACAACATGTTGTAACTCGAAAAGCTTTGGTGTTGCGTGTATGTGTAAGCATGGAGCCTCAAAAGAGAAGGCACAGGAGAGTTTTCTCTCAAAAGAATAGGTAAGTATACCATGTTATAAGGAAATACAATTTTGCAGAGTAAAGACAAATAAGTACATATTGGAAACACTTTACGAGAAGAAATAACGCATCGTACAAAATTAGCTTGTATCTCCTAAACAACACGTTGTAACTCGAAAAGATTTGGTGTGACGTGTACGTCTAAACGTGTAGCCTCAAAAGAGAACCCACAGGAGAATTTTCTTTCATCAAAATTTGTCAGAAACCACGTTTTAAAGAAATCTCGCATCGTGCAAAATTATCTTGTTTTTCGTAAACAACAGGTTGCAACTGGAAAATCTTTGGTGTTGCCTGTATGTCTAAGCTTGTAGCCTCAAAGGAGAACTCACAGGAGAGTTTTCTCTCGAAAGAATATGTAAGAATACCACGTTATAAGGAAATACAGTGTTGCAGAGTAAAGACAAATACGTACGTATTGGAAACACTTTACAAGAAGAAATAACGCATCGTACAAAATTAGCTTGTATCTCCTAAACAACACGTTGTAACTCGAAAAGATTTGGTATGGCCTATATGTCTAAACGTGTAGCCTCAAAAGAGAAGCCACAGGAGAATTTTCTTTCGTCAAAATTGGTCAGTAAACCACATTTTAAGGAAATCCCGCATCATGCGAAATTATCTTGTTTTTCCTAAACAACCGGTCGTAACTCGAAAAGCTTTGGTGTTGCGAGTATGTCTAAGCATGTAGCCTCAAAAGAGAAGGCATAGGAAGAGAGTTTTCCCTTAAAGAAAATGTAAGAATACCACGTTAAAAAGAAATACAGTGTTGCAGAGTAAAGACAAATACGTACATATTGGAAACACTTTACAAGAAGAAATAATGCATCGTAAAAAATTAGCTTGTATCTCCTAAACTACACGTTATAACTCGAAAAGATTTGGTGTGGCGTGTACATCTAAACGTGTAGCCTCAAAAGAGAACCCACAGGAGTATTTTCTTTCGTCAAAATTTTTTCAGAAAACCACGATTTTAGGAAATCCCGCATCGTGCGAAATTATCTTGTTTTTCCTAAACAACACGTTGTAACTCGTGTGCTTTGGTGTTGCATGTATGTCTAAGCATGTAGCCTTCAAAAGAGAATGCACAGGAGAGTTTTCTCTCGAAAGAATATGTAAGAATACCACGTTATAAGGAAATACAGTGTTGCAGAGTAAAGACAAATACGTATGTATTGGGAACACTTTACGAGAAGAAATAAAGCATCGTAAAAAATTAGCTTGTATCTCCTAAACAACACGTTGTAACTCGAAAATATTTGGTGTGGTGTGTGCGTCTAATCGTGTAGCCTCAAAAGAGATCCCACAGGAGAATTTTCGTTCGTCAAAATTTTTCAGAAAACCACGTTTTAAGGAAATCCCGCATCATGCGAAATTATCTTGGTTTTCCCAAACAAAACGTCGTAACTCGAAAAGATTTGGTGTTGCCTCTATGTCTAAGCGTGTAGCCTCAAAAGAGAAGGCACAGGAGAGTTTTCTCTATAAAGAATATGTAAGAATACCACGTTATAAGGAAATACATTGTTGCAGAGTAAAGACAAATACGTTCGTATTGGAAACACTTTACGAGAAGAAATAACGCTTCGTACAAGCTTGTATCTCCTAAACAACACGTTTTAACTCGAAATGATTTGGTGTGGCGTGTACGTCTAAACATGTAGCCTCAAAAGAGAACCCACAGGAGAATTTTCTTTCGTCAAAATTTGTAAGAAAACCACGTTTTAAGGAAAGCCCGCATCATGCGAAATTATATTGTTTTTCCTAATCAACACGTGTAAATCAAAAAGATTTGGTTTTGCGTGTATGTCTAAGCATGTAGCCTCAAATGAGAAGGCACAGGAGAATTTTCTCTCGAAAGAATATGCAAGAATACCACGTTATAAGGAAATACAGTGTTGCAGAGTAAAGACAAATACGTACGTATTGGAAACACTTTACGAGAAGAAATAATGCATCATACAAAATTAGCATGTATCTCCTAAACTACACGTTATAACTCGAAAAGATTTGGTGTGACGTGTACATCTAAACGTGTAGCCTCAAAAGAGAACCCACAGGAGTATTTTCTTTGGTCAAATTTTTTTCAGAAAACCACGATTTTAGAAAATCCCACATCGTGCGAAATTATCTTGTTTTTCCTAAACAACACGTTGTAACTCGAATAGCTTTGGTGTTGCGTGTATGTCTAAGCGTGTAGCCTCAAAAGAGAACGCACAGGACAGTTTTCTCTCGAAAGAATATGTAAGAATACCACGTTATGGGGAAATACAATGTTGCAGAGTAAAGACAAATATGTACATACTGGAAACACTTAAACTTTACGGGAAGAAATAATGCATCATAAAAAATTAGCTTGTAACTCCTAAACAGCACGTTAAAACTCGAAAAGATTTGGTGTGGTGTGTACGTCTAAACGTGTAGCCTCAAAAGAGAACCTACAAGAGAATTTTCTTTCGTCAAAATTTGTAAGAAAACCATGTTTTAAGGAAAGCCCGCATCATGCGAAATTATATTGTTTTTCCTAATCAACACGTGTAAATCAAAAAGATTTGGTTTTGCGTGTATGTCTAAGCATGTAGCCTCAAATGAGAAGGCACAGGAGAATTTTCTCTCGAAAGAATATGCAAGAATACCACGTTATAAGGAAATACAGTGTTGCAGAGTAAAGACAAATACGTACGTATTGGAAACACTTTACGAGAAGAAATAATGCATCGTACAAAATTAGCATGTATCTCCTAAACTACACGTTATAACTCGAAAAGATTTGGTGTGACGTGTACGTCTAAACGTGTAGCCTCAAAAGAGAACCCACAGGAGTATTTTCTTTGGTCAAATTTTTTTCAGAAAACCACGATTTTAGAAAATCCCACATCGTGCGAAATTATCTTGTTTTTCCTAAACAACACGTTGTAACTCGAATAGCTTTGGTGTTGCGTGTATGTCTAAGCGTGTAGCCTCAAAAGAGAACGCACAGGACAGTTTTCTCTCGAAGGAATATGTAAGAATACCACGTTATGAGGAAATACAATGTTGCAGAGTAAACACAAATATGTACATATTGGAAACACTTAAACTTTACGAGAAGAAATAATGCATCATAAAAAATTAGCTTGTAACTCCTAAACAGCACGTTGTAACTCGAAAAGATTTGGTGTGGTGTGTACGTCTAAATGTGCAGCCTCAAAAGAGAACCCACAGGAAAATTTTCTTTCGTCAAAATTGTCAGAAAACCACGTTTTAAGGAAATCCCACATCGTGCGAAATTATCTTGTTTTTCCTAAACATCACGGTGTCACTCGAAAATCTTTGGTGTTGCGTGTATGTCTAAGCGTGTAGCCTCAAAAGAGAAGGCACAGGAGAGTTTTCTGTCAAAAGAATATGTAAGAATACCACGTTATTAGGAAATACAGTATTGCACACTAAAGAAAATACATACTTATTGGAAACACTTTACAAGAAGAAATAACGCATCGTACAAAATTAGCTTGTATCTCCTGAACAACACATGGTAACTCGAAATGATTCGGTATTGCGTGCACGTCTAAACGTGTAGCCTCAAAAGAGAACCCACAGGAGAATTTTCTTTCCTCAAAAGTTGTCAGAACACCACGTTTTAAGGAAGTCTCGCATCGTGCGAAATTATCTTGTTTTTCATAAAAACACGTTGTAACTCGAAAAGCTTTGGTGTTGCCTGTATGTCTAAGTGTGTAGCCTGAAAAGGGAACGCACAGTATAGTTTTCTCTCGAAACAATATGTAAGAAAACCACGTGATAAGGAAATACAGTGTTGCAGCGTAAAGACAAATACATACATATTGGAAACGCTTTACTAGAAGAATTAACGCATCGTACAAAATTAGCTTGTATCTCCTAAACAACACATTGTAACTCGAAAAAATTTGGTGTGGCGTGTACATCTAAAAATGTAGCCTCAAAAGAGAACCCAAAGGAGAATTTTCTTTCGTCAAAATTTGTCAGAAAACCACGTTTTAAGGAAATCCCGCATCGTGCGATATCATCTTCTTCCTAAACAACATGTTGTAACTCGAAAAGCTTTGGTGTTGCGTGTATGTGTAAGCGTGGAGCCTCAAAAGAGAAGGCACAGGAGAGTTTTCTCTTGAAAGAATATGTAAGAATACCACGTTATAAGAAAATACAATTTTGCAGTGTAAAGACATATAAGAACTTATTGGAAACACATTACAATAAGAAATAACATATCGTAGAAAATTAGCTTGTATCTCCTAAACAACAAAAAGATTTGGTGTGACGTGTACGTCTAAATGTGTAGCCTCAAAAGAGAACCCACAGGAGAATTTTCTTTCACCAAAATTTGTCAGAAACCACGTTTTATGGAAATCTCGCATCGTGCGAAATTATCTTGTTTTTCCTAAACAACACGTTGTAACTCGAAAAGCTTTGGTGGTGCGTGTATGTCTAAGCGTGTAGCCTCAAAAGAGAACACACAGGAGAGTTTTCTCTCGAAAGAATATGTAAGAATACCACGTTATAAGGAAATACAGTGTTGCAGAGTAAAGACAAATACATACGTATTGGAAACACTTTACGAGAAGAATTAAAGCATCGTACAAAATTAGCTTGTATCTCCTAAACAACACCTTGTAACTCGATATGATTTAGTGTGGCTCGTACCCCTACACGTGTAGCCTCAAAAGAGAACCCACAGGAGAATTTTCTTTCGTCAAAATTTTTCAGAAAACCACGATTTATGGAAATCTCGCATCGTGCGAAATTATCTTGTTTTTACTAAACAACACGTTGTTACTCGAAAATCGTTGTCGTTGCATGTATGTCTAAGCATGTAGCCTCAAAAGAGCACGCACAGGAGAGTTTTCCCTCAAAGAATATGTAAGAATACCACGTTATAAGGAAATACAGTGTTGCAGACTAAATACAAATAAGTACGTATTGGAAACAATTTATGAGAAGAAATAACGCATCGTACAAAATTAGCTTGTATCTCCTAAACAACACGTTGTAACTCGAAAAGGTTTGGTGTGACGTGTACGTCTACATGTGTAGCCTCAAAAGAGAACCCACAGGAGAATTTTCTTTCATCAAAATTTGTCAGAAACCACGTTTTAAAGAAATCTCGCATCGTGCATAATTATCTTGTTTTTCCTAAACAATAGGTTGTAACTGGAAAAGCTTTGGTGTTGCCTGTATGTCTAAGCTTGTAGCCTCAAAAGAGAACTCACAGGAGAGTTTTCTCTCGAAAGAATATGTAAGAATACCACGTTATAAGGAAATATAGTGTTGCAGAGTAAAGACAAATATGTACTTATTGGAAACACTTTAAGAGAAGAAATAACGCATCGTAAAACACTAGCTTGTATCTCCTAAATAACACGTTGTAACTCGAAAAGATTTGGTATGGCTCTTACCTCTACACGTGTAGCCTCGAAAAAGAACCCACAGGAGAACTTTCTTTCGTCAAAATTTTTCAAAAAACCACGTTTTATGGAAATCTGGCATCGTGGGAAATTATCTTGTTTTACCTAAACAACACATTGTAACTCAAAAAGCTTTGGCGTTGCGTGTTTGTGTAAGCATGGAGCCTCAAAAGAGAAGGCACTGGAGAGTTTTCTCTCGAAAGAATATGTAAGAATACCACGTTATAAGGAAATACAATTTTGCAGAGTAAAGACAAATAAGTACATATTGGAAACACTTTACGAGAAGACATAACGCATCGTACAAAATTAGCTTGTATCTCCTAAACAACACGTTGTAACTCGAAAAGATTTGGTGTGACGTGTACGTCTAAACGTGTAGCCTCAAAAGAGAACGCACAGGAGAATTTTCTTTCGTCAAAATTTGTCAGAAACCACGTTTTAAGGGAATCTCGCATCGTGCGAAATTATCTTGTTTTTCCTAAAGAACACGTTGTAACTCGAAAAGCTTTGGTGTTGCGTGTATGTCTAAGCGTGTAACCTCAAAAGAGAACTCAAAGGAGAGTTTTCTCTCGAAAGAATATGTAAGAATACCACGTTATAAGGAAATACAGTGTTGCAGAGTAAAGACAAATATGTACGTATTGGAAACACTTTAAGAGAAGAAATAATGCATTGTACAACATTAGCTTGTATCTCCTAAACAACACGTTGTAGCTCGAAAAGATTTGGTGTGGCTCATACCTCCACACGTGTAGCCTCAAAAGAGAACCCACAAGAGAACTTTCTTTCGTCAAAATTTTTCAGAAAACCACGTTTTATGGAAATCTGGCATCATGCGAAATAATCTTGTTTTTCCTAAACAACACATTGTAACTCAAAAAGCTTTGGCGTTGTGTGTTTGTGTAAGCATGGAGCCTCAAAAGGGAAGGAACAGGAGAGTTTTCTCTCGAAAGAATATGTAAGAATACCACGTTAAAAGGAAATACAATTTTGCAGAGTAAAGACAAATAAGTACATATTGGAAACACTTTACGAGAAGAAATAACGCATCGTACAAAATTAGCTTGTATCTCCTAAACAACAACTTGTAACTCAAAAAGATTTGGTGTGAAGTGTACGTCTAAACGTGCAGCCTCAAACGAGAACCCACAGGAGAATTTTCCTTCATCCAATTTGTCAGAAACCACGTTTTAATGAAATCTCGCACCGTGCGAAATTATCTTGTTTTTCCTAAACAACACGTTGTAACTCGAAAAGCTTTGGTGTTGCGTGTATGTCTAAGCGTGTCACCTCAAAAGACAACGCACAGGAGAGTTTTCTCTCGAAAGAATATATAAGAATACCACGTTATAAGGAAATACAGTGTTGCAGAGTAAAGACAAATACGTACATATTGGATACACTTTACGAGAAGAAATAACGCATCGTACAAAATTAGCTTGTATCTCCTAAACAACACGTTGCAACTCGAAAAGATTTGGTGTGGCCCGTACCTCTACACGTGTAGCCTCAAAAGAGAACCCACAGGAGAACTTTCTTTCGTCAAAATATGTCAGAAAACCATGTTTTATGGACATCTCGCATCCTGCGAAATTATCTTGTTTTTCCTAAACAACAAGTTGTAACTCGAAAAGCTTTGGGGTTGCATGTATGTCTAAGCATGTAGCCTCAAAAGAGAACGCACAGGAGAGTTTTTCCTCGAAAGAATATGTAAGAATACCACGTTATAAGGAAATACAGTGTTGCAGAGTAAAGACAAATACGTACGTATTGGAAACACTTTATGAGAAGAAATAACGCATCGTACAAAATTTGCTTGTATCTCCTAAACAACACGTTGTAACTAGAAAAGATTTGGTGTGGCTCGTACGTCTACACGTGTTGACTCAAAAGAACACCAACAGGGGAACTTTCTTTCGTCAAAATTTGTCAGAAAACCACGTTTTAAGGTAATCCCGCATCGTGCAAAATTATCTTGTTTTTCCTAAACAACACGTTGTAACTCGAAAAGCTTTGGTGTTGCGTGTATGTCTAAAGGTGTGGCCTCAAAAGAGAACGCACAGGAGAGTTTTCTCTCGAAAGAATCTGTAAGAATACCACGTTATAAGGAAATACAATTTTGCAGAGTAAAGACAAATAAGTACATATTGGAAACACTTTAGTAAAAGAAATACTGCTTCATACAAAATTAGCTTGTATCTCCTAAACAACACGTTGTAACTCGAAAAGATCTGGTGTGACATGTACGTCTAAACCTGTAGCCTCAAAAGAGAACACACAGGAGAATTTTCTTTCATCAAAATTTGTCAGAAACCACGTTTTAAGGAAATCTTGCATCGTGCGAAATTATCTTGTTTTTCCTAAACAACATGTTGTATCTCGAAAAGCTTTGCTGTTGCGTGTATGTCTAAGCGTGTAGCCTCACAAGAGAACGCACAGGAGAGTTTTCTCTCGAAAGAATATGTAAGAATACCACGTTATAAGGAAATACAGTGTTGCAGAGTAAAGACAAATACGTACGTATTGGAAACACTTTAAGAGAAGAAATAATGCATCGTAAAAAAATAGCTTGTATCTTCTAAACAACACGTTGTAACTCGAAAAGATTTGTTTTGGCTCCTACGACTACATGTGTAGCCTCAAAAGAGAATGCACAGGAGAACTTTCTTTGGTCAAAATTTTTCAGAAAACCACGTTTTATGGAAATCTCGCATCGTGCGAAATTATCTTCTTTTTCCTAAACAAAACGTTGTAACTCGAAAAGCTTTGGCGTTGCGTGTATGCCTAAGCATGTAGCCTCAAAAGAGAACACACAGGAGAGTTTTCCCTTGAAAGAATATGTAAAAATACCACGTTATAGGGAAATACAATGTTGCAGAGTAAAGAGAAATAAGTACGTATTGGAAACACTTTACGAGAAGAAATAACGCATCATAAAAAATTAGCTTGTATCTCCTAAACAACACGTGGTAACTCGAAAGGATTTGGTGTGGCGTGTACGTCTAAACGTGTAGCCTCAAAAGAGAACCCACAGGATAATTTTCTTTCGTCAAAATTTGTGAGAAAACCACATTTTAAGGAAATCACGCATCGTGCGGAATAATCTTGATTTTCATAAACAACACGTTGTAACTCGAAAAGCTTTGGTGATGCCTGTATGTCTAAGTGTGTAGCCTCAAAAGGGAACGCACAGGATAGTTTTCTCTCAAAAGAATATGTAAGAATACCAAGTTATAAGGAAATACAGTGTTGCAGAGTAAAGAAAAATATGTATGTATTGGAAAACTTTACGAGAAGAAATAACGCATCGTACAAAATTAGCTTGTATCTCCTAAACAACACGTTGTAACTCGAAAAGATTTGGTGCGGCGTGTACGTCTAAATGAGTAGCTTCAAAAGAGAACCCACAGGAGAATTTTCTTTCGTTAAAATTTTTCAGAAAACCACGTTTTAAGGAAATCCCGCATCGTGCAAAATCATCTTCTTTTTCCTAAACAACAAGCTGTAACTCGAAAAGCTTTGGTGTTGCGCGTATGTCTAAGCGTGGAGCCTCAAAAGAGAAGGCACAGGAGAGTTTTCTCTTGAAAGAATATGTAAGAATACCACGTTATAAGGAAATAAAATTTTGATGAGTAAAGACAAATAAGTACATATTGGAAACACTTTACGAGAAGAAATAACGCATCTTACAAAATTAGCTTGTATCTCCTAAACAACACGTTGTTACTCGAAAACATTTGGTGTGACGTGTATGTCTAAACGTGTACCCTCAAAAGAGAACCCACAGGAGAGTTTTCTTTCATCCAAATTTGTCAGAAACCACGTTTTAAGGAAATCTCGCATCGTGCGAAATTATCTTGTTTTTCCTAAACAACACGTTGTAACTCGAAAAGCTTTGGTGTTGCATGTATGTCTAAGCGTGTAGCCTCAACAGAGAACGCAAAGGAGAGTTTTCCCTCAAAGAATATGTAAGAATACCACGTTATAAGGAAATACAGTGTTGCAGACTAAATACAAATAAGTACGTATTGGAAACACTTTACGAGAAGAAATAACGTATCATAAATTATTAACTTGTATCTCCTAAACAACAAGTGGTAACTCGAAAAGATTTGGTTTGGCGTGTACGTCTAAAAGTGTAGCCTCAAAGACAACGAACAGGAGAATTTTCTTTCGTCAAAATTTGTGAGAAAACCACGTTTTAAGGAAATCCTGCATCCTGCAAAATTATCTTGTTTTTCCTAAACAACACGTTGTAATTCAAAAAGCTTTGGTGTTGCGTGTATATCTAAGCTTGTAGCCTCAAAAGAGAACGCACAGTAGAGTATTCTCTCGAAACAATATGTGAGAATACCACGTTATAAGGAAATACAGTGTTGCAGACTAAAGACAAATACGTAAGTATTGGAAAAAACTTTACGAAAAGATATAATGCATCATACAAAATTAGCTTGTATCTCCTAAACAACACGTTGTAACTCGAAAGGATTTGGTGTGGCATGTACGGCTAAACGTGTAGCCTCAAAAGAGAAACCACAGGAGGATTTTCCTTTGTCAAAATTTGTCAGAAACCCACGTTTTATGGAAATCCCGCATCGTGCGAAATTATCTTGTTTCTCCTAAACAACACGTTGTAATTCGAAAAGCTTTGGTGTCGCATGTATGTCTAAGCGTGTGGCCTCAAAAGAGAATTCACGGGAGAGTTTCTGTCGAAAGAATATGTAAGAATACCACGTTATAAGGAAATACAGTGTTGCAGCATAAAGACAAATACGTACGTATTGGAAACACTTTACAAGAAGAAATAACGCATCGTACAAAATTAGCTTGTATCTCCTAACCAACACGTTGTAACTCGAAAAGATTTCGTGTGGCGTGTAGGTCTAAACGTGTTCCCTCAAAAGAGAACCCACAAGAGAACTTTCTTTCGTCAAAATTTGTTAGAAAACCATGTTCTAAGGAAATACCTCATCGTGCGAAATTACCTTGTTTTTCCTAAACTACACGTTGTAACTCGAAAAGCTTTGGTGTTGCGTGTATGTACAAGCGTGTAGCCTCAAAAGAGGACACAGGAGAGTTTTCTCTCGAAAGAATATGTAGGAATACCACGTTATAAGGAAATACAGTGTTGCAGAGTAAAGATAAATAGGTAGTAATTGTAAATACTTTACGAGAAGAAATGACGCATGGTACAAAATTAGCTTGTATCTCCTAAACAACACGTTGTAATTCGAAAATATTTGGTGTGGCGTGTGCGTCTAAACGTGTAGCCTCAAAAGAGAACCCACAGGAGAATTTTCTTTCTTCAAAATTTGTCAGAAAACCACGTTTTAAGGAAATCCCTCATCGTGCGAACTTATCTTGTTTTTCCTAAACAACACGTTGTAACTCGAAAAGCTTTGGTGTTCGTGTATGTCTAAGCATGTAGCCTCAAAAGAGAATGCACAGGAGAGTTTTCTCTCGATAGAATATATAAGAATACCACGTTATAAGGAAATACAGTGTTGCAAAATAAAGACAAATACGTACGTATTGGAAACACTTTACGAGAAGAAATAATGCATCGTACAAAATTAGCTTGTTTCTCCTAAAGAACACGTTGTAACTCGAAAATATTTGGCGTGGTGTGTACGTCTAAACATGTAGCCTCAAAAGAGAACCCACAGGAGAAATTTCTTTCGTCAAAATTTGTCAGAAAACCACGTTTTAAGGAAATCCCGCATCATGCGAAATTATCTTGTTTTTCCTAAACAACACATTGTAACTCGAAAAGCTTTGGTGTTTCGTGTATGTCTAAGCATGTAGCCTCAAAAGAGAAGGCACAGGAGAGTTTTCTCTCAAAATAATATGCAAGAATACCACGTTATAAGAAAATACAGTGTTGCACAATAAAGGCAAATACGTATGTATTGGAAACACTTTAGGAGAAGAAATAACGTATCTTGCAAAATTAGCTTGTATCTCCAAAACAACACGTTGTAACTTGAAAAGATTTGGTGTGGCATATTCCTCTAAACGTGTAGCCTCAAAAGAGAACCCACAGGAGAATTTTCTTTGGTCAAAATTTGTCAGAAAACCAGGTTTTAACGAAATCCCATATCGTGCGAAATTATCTTGTTTTTCCTAAACAACACGTTGTAACTCGAAAATCTTTGGTGTTGCGTGTATGTCTAAGCGTGTAGCCTCAAAGAGAACACACAGGAGAGTTTTCTCTCGAAAGAATATGTAAGAATACCACGTTATAAGGAAATACAGTGTTGCATAGTAAAGACAAATACGTACGTATTGGAAACAGTTTACGAGAAGAAATAACGCATCATAAAATATTTGCTTGTATCTTCTAAACAACACGTTGTAACTCGAAAAGATTTGGTGTGGCGTGTACGTCTAAACGTGTAGCCTCAAAAGAGAACTTATAGGAGAATTTTCTTTCGTCAAAATTTTTCAGAAAATCACATTTTAAGGAAATCCCGCATCGTGCGAAATTATCTTGATTTTCCTAAACAACACCTTGTAACTCGAAAAGCTTTCGTGTTGCGTGTATGTCTAAGTGTGTAACCTCAAAAGAGGAGTCACAGGAGAGTTTTCTCTCGAAAGAATAGGTAAGAATACCACGTTAATAGGAAATACAGTGTTGCAGAGTAAAGACAAATACGTACCTATTGGAAACACTTTACGAGAAGAAATAACGCATCGTACAAAATTAGCTTGTATCTCCTAAACAACACGTTGTAACTCGAAAAGATTTGGTGTGGCCTGTACTTCTAAACGTGTAGCCTCAAAAGAGAACCCACAGGACAATTTTCTTTCCTCAAAATTTTTCAGACAATCACGTTTTAAGGAAATCCCACATCTTGCGAAATTATCTGGTTTTTCCTAAACCACACGTTGCAACTCAAAAAACTTTGGTGTTGCGCATATGTCTAAGTGTGTAGCCTCAAAAAAGAAGGCACAGGATAGTTTTCTCTTGAAAGAATATGTAAGAACACCAAGTTATAAGGAAATACAGTGTTGCAGAGTAAAGACAAATACATATGTATTGGAAACACTTTACGAGAAGAAATAACGCATCATACAAAATTAGCTTCTATCTCCTAAACAACACGTTGTAACTCGAAAAGCTTTGGTGTTGCGTGTATGTGTGAGCATGTAGCCTCTAAAGAGAATGCACAGGAGAGTTTTCTCTCGAAAGAACATGTAAGAATTCAACATTATAAGGAAATACAGTGTTGCAGTGTAAAGACAAATACGTACGTTTGGAAACACTTTAGGAGAAGAAATAACGCATCGTACAAAATTAGCTTGTATCTCCTAAACAACACGTGGTAACTCGAAAGGATTTGGTGTGGCGTGTGCCTCTAAATGTGTAGCCTCAAAAGAGAACCCACAGGAGAATTTTCTTTCGTCAAAATGTGTCAGAACACCACGTTTTAAGGAAATCCCGCATCGTGCGAAATTATCTAGTTTTTCATAAACAACACGTTGTAACTCGAAATGCTTTGGTGTTGCCTGTATGTCTAAGTGTGTAGCCTCAAAGGGGAACACACAGGATAGTTTTCTATCGAAAGAATATGTAAGAATACCACGTTATAAGGAAATACAATGTTGCAGAGTAAAGACAAATGCGTATGTATTAGAAACATTTTACGAGAATAATTAACACATCGTAAAAAATTAGCTTGTATCTCCTAAACAACACGTTGTAACTCGACATGATTTGGTGTGGCCTGTATGTCTAAATGTGTAGCCTCAAAAGAGAACCCACAGGAGAATTTTCTTTCGTCGAAATTTTTGAGAAAACCTCGTTTTAAGGAAATCCCGCATTATGCGAAATCATCTTCTTTTTCCTAAACAACATGTTGTAACTCGAAAAGCTTTGCTGTTGCTTGTATGTGTAAGCGTGGAGCCTCAAAAGAGAAGGCACAGGAGAGTTTTCTCTCGAAAGAATATGTAAGAATACCACGTTATAAGGAAATACAATTTTGGAGAGTAACGACAAATAAGTACTTATTGGAAACACTTTATGAGAAGAAATAACTCATCGTACAAGTTTAGCTTGTATCTCCTAAACAACACGTTGTAACTCGAAAAGATTTGGTGTGACGTGTACGTCTAAACATGTAGCCTCAAAAGAGAACCCACAGGAGAACTTTCTGTGGTCAAATTTTTTCAGAAAACCACGTTTTATGGAAATCTCGCATCCTGCGAAATTATCTTGTTTTTCCTAAACAACACTTTGTAACTCGAAAAGATTTGGCGTTGCGTGTATGTCTAAGAATGTAGCCTCAAAAGAGAACGCACAGGAGAGTTTTCCCTCGAAAGAATATGTAAGAATACCACGTTATAAGGAAATACAGTGTTGCAGAGTAAAGACAGATAAGTACTTATTGGAAACACTTTACAAGAAGAAATAACGCATCGTACAAAATTTGCTATTATCTCCTAAACAACAAGTTGTAACTCGAAATATTTGGTGTGGCTCGTACGCCTAAATGT
The DNA here is from genome assembly GCF_947179515.1 of Apodemus sylvaticus. NCBI lineage: Eukaryota > Metazoa > Chordata > Mammalia > Rodentia > Muridae > Apodemus > Apodemus sylvaticus. The sequence continues at coordinate 704,718 of NW_026263238.1, forward strand.
GTAGCCTCAAAAGAGAACCCACAGGAGAATTTTCTTTCATCAAAATTTGTCTGAACACCAAGTTTTAAGGAAATCCCGCATCGTGCGAAATTATCTTGTTTTTCATAAACAACACGTTGTAACTCGAAAAGCTTTGGTGTTGCCTGTATGTCTCAGTGTGTAGCCTCAAAAGGGAACGCACAGGATAGTTTTCTCTCGAAAGAATATGCAAGAATACCACGTTATAAGGAAATACAGTGTTGCAGAGTAAAGACAAATACGTACGTATTGGAAACACTTTACGAGAAGAAATAACGCATCGTACAAAATTAACTTGTATCTCCTAAACAACACGTTGTAACTCGAAAATATTTGGTGTGACGTGCACGTCTAAAAGTGTAGCCTCAAACGAGAACCCACAGGAGAATTTTCTTTCATCAAAATTTTTCAGAAAACCACGTTTTATGGAAATCTCGCATCGTGCGAAATTATCTTGTTTTTTATAAACAACACGTTGTAACTCGAAAAGCTTTGGCGTAGCATATTTGTGTAAGTGTGTAGCCCCAAAAGAGAACGCACAGGCGAGTTTTCTCTCGAAAGAATATGTAAGAATACCATGTTATAAGGAAATACAGTGTTGCAGAGTAAAGACAAATACTACTGGAAACACTTTAAGAGAAGAAATAAAGCACCATAAAAAATTAGCTTGTATCTCCTAAACAACACGTTGTAACTCGAGTAGATTTGGTGTGGCTTGTACCTCTACACGTGTAGCCTCAAAAGAGAACCCACAGGAGAACTTTCTTTGGTCAAAATTTTTCAGAAAACCACGTTTTATGGAAATCTCGCATAGTGCGGAATTATCTTGTTTTTCCTAAACAACACATTGTAACTCGAAATGCTTTGGCGTTTCGTGTATGTCTAAGCGTGTAGCCTCAAAAGAGAACGCACAGGAGAGTTTTCTCTCGAAAGAATATGTAAGAATACCACGTTATAAGGGAATACAGTGTTGCAGAGTAAAGACAACTACGTAAGTATTGGAAAAACTTTAAGAGAAGAAATAACACATCGTACAAAATTAGCTTGTATCTCCTAAACAACACATGGTAACTCGAAAAGATTTGGTGTGGCTCGTACTTCTACACGTGTAGCCTCAAAAGAGAACAGACAGGAGACATTTCTTTCATCAAAATTTTTCAGAAAACCACGTTTTATGGAAATCCTGCATCGTGCGAAATTATCTTGTTTTCCTAAACAACACGTTGTAACTCGAAAAGCTTTGGCGTTGCGTATTTGTCTAAGAGTGTAGCCTCAAAAGAGAACGCACAGGCAAGTTTTCTCTCGAAAGAATATGTAAGAATACCATGTTATAAGGAAATACATTGTTGCAGAGTAAAGACAAATACTACTGGAAACACTTTAAGAGAAGAAATAACGCATCGTGCAAAATTAGCTTGTATCTCCTAAACAACACGTTGTAACCCGAATAGATTTGGTGTGTCTCGTACCTCTACATGTGTAGCCTCAAAAGAGAACCCACAGGAGAACTTTCTTCCCTCAAAATTTTTCAGAAAACCACGTTTTATGGAAATCTCGCATCGTGCGTAATTATCTTGTTTTTCCTAAACAACACATTGTAACTCGAAAACTTTGGCGTTGCTTGTATGTCTAAGCGTGTAGCCTCTAAAGAGAACGCACAGGAGAGTTTTCTCTCGAAAGAATATGTAAGAATACAAAGTTATAAGGAAATACAGTGTTGCAGAGTAAAGACAAATACGTACATGTTGGAAACACTTAATGAGAAGAAATAACGTATCTTAAAATATTAGCTTGTATCTCCTAAACCACACGTGGTAACTCGAAAGGATTTGGTGTGGCGTGTACGTCTAAACGTGTAGCCTCAAAAGAGAACCCACTGAAGAATTTTCTTTCGTCAAAATTTTTCAGAAAACTACGTTTTAAGGAAATCCCGCATCGTGCGAAATTATCTTGTTTTTCATAAACAACATGTTGTAACTCAGAAAGCTGTGGTGTTGCCTGTATGTCTAAGTGTGTAGACTAAAAAGGGAACACACAGGATAGTTTTCTCTCGAACGAATATGTAAGAATACCACGTTATAAGGAAATACAGTGTTGAAGAGTAAAGACAAATAAGAACGTATTGGAAACACTTTAAGAGAAGAAGTAACTCATCTTACAAAATTACCTTGTATCTCCGTAACAACATGTTGTAACTCGAAAAGATTTGGTGTGCCGTGTACGTCTAAACGTGTAGCCTCAAAAGAGAACCCACAGGAGAATTTTCTTTCGTCAAAATTTTTCAGAAAGCCACGTTTTAAGGAAATCCCGCATCGTGCGAAATCATCTTCTGTTTCCTAAACAACATGTTGTAACTCGAAAAGCTTTGGTGTTGCGTGTATGTGTAAGCGTGGAGCCTCAAAAGAGAAGGCACAGGACCGTTTTCTCTCGAAAGATTATGTAAGAATACCACGTTATAAGGAAATACAATTTTGCAGAGTAAAGACAAATAAGTACATATTGGAAACACTTTACAAGAAGAAATAACGCATCGTACAAAATTAGCTTGTGTCTCCTAAACAACACGTTGTAACTCGAAAAGATTTGGTGTGACGTGTACGTCTAAGCGTGTAGCATCAAAAGGGAACCCACAAGAGAATTTTCTTTCATCAAAATTTGTCAGCAACCACGTTTTAAGGAAATCTCGCATCATGCGAAATTATCTTGTTTTTCCTAAACAACACGTTGTAACTCGAAAAGCTTTGGTGTTGCGTGTATGTCTAAGCATGTAGCCTCAAAACAGAATGTAAAGGAGAGTTTTTCCTCGAAAGAATATGTAAGAATACCACGTTATAAGGAAATACAGTGTTGCAGAGTAAAGACAAATACGTACATATTGGAAACACATTACGAGAAGAAATAACGCATCGTACAAAATTAGCTTGTATCTCCTAAACAACACGTTGTAACTGGAAAAGATTTGTTGTGGCTTGTACGTCTAAACGTGTAGCCTCAAAAGAGAACACACAGGAGAATTTTCTTTCGTTAAAATTTTTCAGAAAGCCACGTTTTAAGGAAATCCCGCATCGTGCGAAATCACCTTCTTTTTCCTAGAAAACATGTTGTAACTCGAAAAGCTTTAGTGTTGCGTGTATGTCTAAGCGTGGAGCCTCAAAAGAGAAGGTACAGGAGAGTTTTCTCTCGAAAGAATATGTAAGAATACCACGTTATAAGGAAATACAATTTTTCAGAATAAAGACAAATAAGTACATATTGGAAACTCTTTACAAGAAGAAACAACGCATCATACAAAATTAGCTTGTATCTCCTAAACAACACGTTGTAACTCAAAAGGATTTGGTGTGACGTGTACGTCTAAATGTATAGCCTCAAAAGAGAACCCACAGGTGAATTTTCTTTCATCAAAATTTGTCAGAAACCACGTTTTAAGGAAATCTCGCATCGTGCGAAATTATATTGTTTTTCCTAAATAACATGTTCTTACTCGAAAAGGTATGGTGTTGCGTGAATGTCTAAGTGTGTAACCTCAAAAGAGAACGCACAGGATAGTTTTCTCTCGAAAGAATATGTAAGAATACCACGTTATAAGGAAATACAATGTTGCAGAGTAAAGACAAATACGTATGTATTGGAAACACATTACGAGAAGAATTAACGCATCGTAAAAAATTAGGTTTTATCTCCTAAACAAGACGTTGTAACTCGAAAAGATTTGGTGTTGCATGCACGTCTAAACGTGTAGCCTCAAAAGAGAACCTACAGGAGAATTTTCTTTCTTCAAGTTTTTTCAGAAAACCACGTTTTAAGGAAATCCCGCATCGTGGGAAATCATCTTCTTTTTCTAAACAACATGTTGTAACTCAAAAAGCTTTGGTGTTGCGTGTATGTGTAAGCGTGGAGCCTCAAAAGAGAAGGCACAGGAGAGTTTTCTCTCGAAAGAATATGTAAGAATACCACGTTATAAGGAAATACAATTTTGCAGAGTAAAGACAAATAAGTACATATTGGAAACACTTTACCAGAAGAAATAACGCATCGTACAAAATTAGCTTGTATCTCCTAAACTTTACGAGGTAACTCGAAAGGATTTGGTGTGGCGTGTACGTCTAAATGTGTAGCCCCAAAAGAGAACACACAGGAGAATTTTCTTTTTTCAATTTTTTAAGAACACCACGTTTTAAGGAAATCCCGCATCGTGCGAAATCATCTTCCTTTTCCTAAACAACATGTTGTAACTCGAAAAGCATTGGTGTTGCGTGTATGTGTAAGTGTGTAGCCTGAAAAGAGAAGGCACAGGAGAGTTTTCTCTCAAAAGAATATGTAAGAATACCATGTTATAAGGAAATACAATTTTGCAGAGTAAAGACAAATAAGTACATATTGGAAACACTTTACGAGAAGAAATAACGCATCGTTCAAAATTACCTTGTATCTCCTAAACAACACGTTGAAACTCGAAAAGATTTGGTGTGACGTATACGTCTAAAAGTGTAGCCTCAAACGAGAACCCACAGGAGAATTTTCTTTCATCAAAATTTGTCAGAAACCACGTTTTAAGGAAATCTTGCATCGTGCGAAATTATCTTGTTTTTCCTAAACAACACGTTGTAACTCGAAAAGCTTTGGTGTTGCGTGTATGTCTAAGCGTGTAGCCTCAAAAGAGAAGGCACAGGAGACTTTTCTCTCGAAAGAATATGTAAGAATACCACGTTAAAAGGAAATACAGGGTTGCAGAGTAAAGACAAATACTATTGGAAACACTTTAAGAGAAGAAGTAACGCATCATAAAAAATTAGTTTGTATCTCCTAAACAACACGTTGTAACTCAAAAAGATTTGGTGTGGCTTGTACCTCTACACGTGTAGCCTCAAAAGAGAACCCACAGGATAACTTTCTTCCCTCAAAATTTTTCAGAAAACCACGTTTTATGGAAATCTCGCATCGTGCGTAATTATCTTGTTTTTCCTAAACAACACATTGTAACTCGAAATGCTTTGGCGTTGCGTGTATGTCTAAGCGTGTAGCCTCTAAAGAGAACGCACAGGAGAGTTTTCTCTCGAAAGAATATGTAAGAATAAAACTTTATAAGGAAATACAGTGTTGCAGAGTAAAGACAAATACGTACGTATTGGAAACACTTTATGAGAAGAAATAATGCATCGTACAAAATTAGCTTGTATCTCCTAATCAACACGTGGTAACTCGAAAGGATTTGGTGTGGCGGGTACGTCTAAATGTGTAGCCTCAAAAGAAAACACACTGAAGAATTTTCTTTCGTCAAAATGTTTCAGAAAACCACGTTTTAAGGAAATCCCGCATCGTGAGAAATTATCTTGTTTTTCATAAACAACACGTTGTAATTCGAAAAGCTTTGGTGTTGCCTGTATGTCTAAGTGTGTAGCCTAAAACGGGAAAGCACGGGATAGTTTTCTCTCAAAAGAATATGTAAGAATACCACGTTATAAGGAAATACAGTGTGGCAGAGTAAAGACAAATATGTACGTATTGGACACACTTTACAAGAAGAAGTAACGCATCCTAAAAAATTAGCTTGTATCTCCGAAACAACACGTTGTAACTCGAAAAGATTTGGTGTGGCGTGTACGTCTAAACGTGTAGCCTCAAAAGAGAACCCACAGGAGAATTTTATTTCTTCAAAATTTTTCAGAAAACCACGTTATAAGGAAATCCCGCATCATGTGAAATCATCTTGTTTTCCTAAACAACATGTTGTAACTCGAAAAGCTTTGGTGTTGCGTGTATGTCTAAGTGTGTAGCCTCAGAAGAGAAGGCACAGGAGAGTTTTCTCTTGAAAGATTATGTAAGAATACCACGTTAAGGAAATACAATTTTGCAGAGTAAAGACAAATAAGTACATATTGGAAACACTTTACGAGAAGAAATAACGCATCGTAAAATATTAGCTTGTATCTCCTAAACAACACGTTGTAACTCGAAAGGATTTGGTGTGACGTGTTCGTCTAAACGTGTAACCTCAACAGAGAACCCACAGGAGAATTCTCTTTCATCAAAATTTGTCAGAAACCACGTTTTAAGGAAATCTCGTATCGTGCGAAATTATCTTGTTTTTCCTAAACAACACGTTGTAACTCGAAAAGGTTTGGTGTTGCCTGTATGTCTAAGCGTGTAACCTCAAAAGAGAACGCACAGGAAGTTTTCTCTCGAAAGAATATGTAAGAATACCACGTTATAAGGAAATACAATGTTGCAGAGTAAAGACAAATACATACTTATTGGAAACACTTTACGAGAAAAATTAAGGCATCTTAAAAAATTAGCTTGTATCTCCTAAACAACACGTTGTAACTCGAAAAGATTTGGTATGGCATGTACGTCTACATGTGTAGCCTCAAAACAGAAACCACAGGAGAATTTTCTTTCGTCAAATTTTTTCAGAAAACCACGTTTTAAGGATATCCCGCATCGTGCAAAATTATCTTGTTTTTCCTAAACAACACGTTGTAACTCGAAAAGCTTTGTTGTTGCGTGTATGTCTGAGCATGTTTCCTCTAAAGACAATGCACAAGAGAGTTTTCTCTCGAAAGAACCTGTAAGAATACAACGTTATAAGGAAATACAGTGTTGCAGAGAAAAGACAAATACGTACATATTGGAAACACTTTACGAGAAGAAATAACGCATCGTAAAAAATTAGCGTGTGTCTCCTAAACAACACGTGGTAACTCGAAAGGATTTGGTGTGGCATGTACGTCTAAACGTGTAGCCTCAAAGGAGAACCGACAGGAGAATTTTCTTTCTTCAAAATTTGTCAGAAAACCACGTTTTAAGGAAATCCTGCATCGTGCGAAATTATCTTGTTTTTCGTAAACAACACGTTGTAACTCGAAAAGCTTTGATGTTGCCTGTATGTCTCAGTGTGTAGCCTCAAAAGGGAACGCACAGGATAGTTTTCTCTCGAAAGAATATGTAAGAGTACCACGTTATAAGGAAATACAGTGTTGCAGAGTAAAGACAAATACATACATATTGGAAACACTTTATGAGAAGAAGTAATGCATCGTACAAAATTAGCTTGTATCTCCTAAACAAAACGTTGTAACTCGAAAATATTTGGTTCGGCGTGTACGTCTTAACGTGTAGCCTCAAAAGAGAACCCACAGGAGAATTTTCTTTCGTCAAATTTTTTCAGAAAACCACATTTTAAGGATATCCCGCATCATGCGAAATCATCTTCTTTTTTCTAAACAACATGTTGTAACTCCAAAAGCTTTGGTATTGCGTGTATGTGTAAGCATGGAGCCTCAAAAGAGAAGGCACAGGAGAGTTTTCTCTTGAAAGAATATGTAAGAATACCACGTTATAAGGAAATACAATTTTGCAGAGTAAAGACAGTAAGTACATATTGGAAACACTTTACGAGAAGAAATAACGCATCGTACAAAATTAGCTTGTATCTCCTAAACAACACGTTGTAACTCAAAAAGATTTGGTGTGGCTCATACCTCTACACGTGTAGCCTCAAATAGAACACAGGGCAGAACTTTCTTTCGTCAAAATATATCAGAAAACCACGTTTTATGGAAATATCGCATCGTGCGAAATTATCTTGTTTTTCCTAAACAACACGTTGTAACTCGAAAAGCTTTGGCGTTGCATGTATGTCTAAGCGTGTAGCCCCAAAGGAGAACGCACAGGAGAGTTTTCCCACGAAAGAATATGTAAGAATACCACGTTATAAGGAAATAAAGTGTTGCAGAGTAAAGACAAATATGTACTTATTGGAAACACTTTATGAGAAGAAATAATGCATCGAACAAAATTTGCTTGTATCTCCTAAACAACATGTTGTAATTCGAAAAGAATTGGTGTGGCTCGTACGTCTACATGTGTAGACTCAAACGAACACAAACAGGAGAACTTTCTTTCGTCAAAATTTGTCAGAAAACCACGTTTTAAGGAAATCCCGTATCGTGCAAAGTTATCTTGTTTTTCCTAAACAACACGTTGTAATTCGAAAAGCTTTGGTGTTGCGTGTATGTCTAAACGTGTGGCCTCAAAAGAGAACGCACAGGACAGTTTTGTCTCGAAAGAACATGTAAGAATACAACGTTATAAGGAAATACAGTGTTGCAGTGTAAAGACAAATACGTACGTATTGGAAACACTTTAGGAGAAGAAATAACGCATCATACAATATTAGCTTGTATCTCCTAAACAACACATTGTAACTCGACAAGATTTGGTGTGGAGTGTACGTTGAAACATGTAGCCTCAACAGAGAACCCACAGGAGAATTTTCTTTCGTCAAAATTTGTCAGAAAATCACGTTTTAAGGAAATACTGTATAGTGCGAAATTATCTTGGTTTTCATAAACAACACGTTGTAACTCGAAAACCTTTGGTGTTGCCTGTATGTCTAAGTGTGTAGCCTCAAAAGGGAATGCACAGGATAGTTTTCTCTAGAAAGAATATGTAAGAATACCACGTTATAAGGAAATACAGTGTTGCAGAGTAAAGACAAATACTTACATATTGGAAACACTTTAAGAGAAGAATTAACACATCTTGCAAAATTAGCTTGTATCTCCTAAACAACACGTTGTAACTCGAAAAGATTTGGTGTGGCGTGTACGTCTAAACGTGTAGCCTCAAAAGAGAACCCACAGAAGAATTTTCTTTCGTCAAAATTTTTCAAAAAACCACGTTTTAAGGAAATCCTGCATCGTGCGAAATCATCTTGTTTTTCCTAAACAACATGTTGTAACTCAAAAAACTTTGGTGTTGCTTGTATGTGTAAGCGTGGAGCCTCAAAAGAGAAGGCGCAGGAGAGTTTTCTCTCGAAGGAATATGAAAGAATACCACGTTATAAGGAAATACAATTTTGCAGAGTAAAGACAAATAAGTACATATTGGAAACACTTTACTAGAAGAAATAACGGATCATACAAAATTAGCTTGTATCTCCTAAACAACAAGTTGTAACTCGAAAAGATTTGGTGTGACGTGTACGTCTAAATGTGTAGCCTCAAAAGAGAACACACAGGAGAATTTTTTTTCATCAAAATTTGTCAGAAACCATGTTTTAAGGAAATCTCGCATCGTGGGAAATTATCTTGTTTTTCCTAAACAACACGTTGTTACTCGAAAAGCTATGGTGTTGCGTGTATGTCTAAGCGTGTAGCCTCAAAAGAGAACGCACAGGAGAGTTTTCTCTCAAAAGTATATGTAAGAATACCACGTTATAAGGAAATACAGTGTTGCAGAGTAAAGACAAATAGGTAAGTATTGGAAACACTTTAAGAGAAGAAATAACGCATCGTGCAAAATTAGCTTGTATCTCCTAAACAACACGTTGTAACTCGAATAGATTTGGTGTGTCTCGTACCTCTACATGTGTAGCCTCAAAAGAGAACCCACAGGAGAACTTTCTTCCCTCAAAATTTTTCAGAAAACTACGTTTTATGGAAATCTCGCATCGTGCGTAATTATCTTCTTTTTCCTAAACAACACATTGTAACTCGAAAAGGTTTGGCGTTGCTTGTATGTCTAAGCGTGTAGCCTCTAAAGAGAACGCACAGGAGAGTTTTCTCTCGAAAGAATATGTAAGAATACAAAGTTATAAGGAAATACAGTGTTGCAGAGTAAAGACAAATACGTACATGTTGGAAACACTTAATGAGAAGAAATAACATATCTTAAAATATTAGCTTGTATCTCCTAAACCACACGTGGTAACTCGAAAGGATTTGGTGTGGCGTGTACGTCTAAACGTGTAGCCTCAAAAGAGAACCCACTGAAGAATTTTCTTTCGTCAAAATTTTTCAGAAAACTACGTTTTAAGGAAATCCCGCATCGTGCGAAATTATCTTGTTTTTCATAAACAACATGTTGTAACTCGGAAAGCTGTGGTGTTGCCTGTATGTCTAAGTGTGTAGACTAAAAAGGGAACACACAGGATAGTTTTCTCTCGAACGAATATGTAAGAATACCACGTTATAAGGAAATACAGTGTTGCAGAGTAAAGACAAATAAGAACGTATTGGAAACACTTTAAGAGAAGAAGTAACTCATCTTACAAAATTACCTTGTATCTCCGTAACAACACGTTGTAACTCGAAAAGATTTGGTGTGCCTTGTACGTCTAAACGTGTAGCCTCAAAAGAGAACCCACAGGAGAATTTTCTTTCGTCAAAATTTTTCAGAAAGCCACGTTTTAAGGAAATCCCGCATCGTGCGAAATCATCTTCTGTTTCCTAAACAACATGTTGTAACTCGAAAAGCTTTGGTGTTGCGTGTATGTGTAAGCGTGGAGCCTCAAAAGAGAAGGCACAGGAGAGTTTTCTCTCGAAAGATTATGTAAGAATACCACGTTATAAGGAAATACAATTTTGCAGAGTAAAGACAAATAAGTACATATTGGAAACACTTTACAAGAAGAAATAACGCATCGTACAAAATTAGCTTGTGTCTCCTAAACAACACGTTGTAACTCGAAAAGATTTGGTGTGACGTGTACGTCTAAGCGTGTAGCATCAAAAGGGAACCCACAAGAGAATTTTCTTTCATCAAAATTTGTAAGCAACCACGTTTTAAGGAAATCTCGCATCATGCGAAATTATCTTGTTTTTCCTAAACAACACGTTGTAACTCGAAAAGCTTTGGTGTTGCGTGTATGTCTAAGCATGTAGCCTCAAAACAGAATGTAAAGGAGAGTTTTTTCTCGAAAGAATATGTAAGAATACCACGTTATAAGGAAATACAGTGTTGCAGAGTAAAGACAAATACGTACATATTGGAAACACATTACGAGAAGAAATAACGCATCGTACAAAATTAGCTTGTATCTCCTAAACAACACGTTGTAACTGGAAAAGATTTGGTGTGGCTTGTACGTCTAAACGTGTAGCCTCAAAAGAGAACACACAGGAGAATTTTCTTTCGTTAAAATTTTTCAGAAAGCCACGTTTTAAGGAAATCCCGCATCGTGCGAAATCACATTCTTTTTCCTAAAAAACATGTTGTAACTCGAAAAGCTTTAGTGTTGCGTGTATGTCTAAGCGTGGAGCCTCAAAAGAGAAGGCACAGGAGAGCTTTCTCTCGAAAGAATATCTAAGAATACCACGTTATAAGGAAATACAATTTTTGAGAATAAAGACAAATAAGTACATATTGGAAACTCTTTACAAGTAGAAATAACGCATCATACAAAATTAGCTTGTATCTCCTAAACAACACGTTGTAACTCAAAAGGATTTGGTGTGACGTGTACTTCTAAATGTATAGCCTCAAAAGAGAACCCACAGTTGAATTTTCTTTCATCAAAATTTGTCAGAAACCACGTTTTAAGGAAATCTCGCATCGTGCGAAATTATATTGTTTTTCCTAAATAACATGTTCTTACTCGAAAAGGTATGATGTTGCGTGAATGTCTAAGTGTGTAACCTCAAAAGAGAACACACAGGATAGTTTTCTCTCGAAAGAATATGTAAGAATACCACGTTATAAGGAAATACAATGTTGCAGAGTAAAGACAAATACGTATGTATTGGAAACACATTACGAGAAGAATTAACGCATCGTAAAAAATTAGGTTTTATCTCCTAAACAAGACGTTGTAACTCGAAAAGATTTGGTGTTGCATGCACGTCTAAACGTGTAGCCTCAAAAGAGAACCTACAGGAGAATTTTCTTTCTTCAAATATTTTCAGAAAATCACGTTTTAAGGAAATCCCGCATCGTGGGAAATCATCTTCTTTTTCTAAACAACATGTTGTAACTCAGAAAGCTTTGGTGTTGCGTGTATGTGTAAGCGTGGAGCCTCAAAAGAGAAGGCACAGGAGAGTTTTCTCTCGAAAGAATATGTAAGAATACCACGTTATAAGGAAATACAATTTTGCAGAGTAAAGACAAATAAGTACATATTGGAAACACTTTACCAGAAGAAATAACGCATCGTACAAAATTAGCTTGTATCTCCTAAACTTTACAAGGTAACTCGAAAGGATTTGGTGTGGCGTGTACGTCTAAATGTGTAGCCCCAAAAGAGAACACACAGGAGAATTTTCTTTTTTCAAAATTTTTCAGAACACCACGTTTTAAGGAAATCCCGCATCGTGCGAAATCATCTTCCTTTTCCTAAACAACATGTTGTAACTCGAAAAGCATTGGTGTTGCGTGTATGTGTAAGTGTGTAGCCTGAAAAGAGAAGGCACAGGAGAGTTTTCTCTCAAAAGAATATGTAGGAATACCATGTTATAAGGAAATACAATTTTGCAGAGTAAAGACAAATAAGTACATATTGGAAACACTTTACGAGAAGAAATAACGCATCGTTCAAAATTACCTTGTATCTCCTAAACAACACGTTGTAACTCGAAAAGATTTGGTGTGACGTATACGTCTAAAAGTGTAGCCTCAAACGAGAACCCACAGGAGAATTTTCTTTCATCAAAATTTGTCAGAAACCACGTTTTAAGGAAATCTTGCATCGGGCGAAATTATCTTGTTTTTCCTAAACAACACGTTGTAACTCGAAAAGCTTTGGTGTTGCGTGTATGTCTAAGCGTGTAGCCTCAAAAGAGAACGCACAGGAGAGTTTTCTCTCAAAAGAATATGTAAGAATACCACGTTATAAGGAAATACAGTGTTGCAGAGTAAAGACAAATAGGACGTATTGGAAACACTTTAAGAGAAGAAATAAAGCAACGTAAAAAATTAGCTTGTATCTCCTGAACAACACGTTTTAACTCGAAAAGATTTGGTGTGGCTCGTACCTCTACATGTGTAGCCTCAAAAGAGAACCAACAGGAGAACTTTCTTTCGTCAAAATTTGTCAGAAGACCACGTTTTATGGAAATCTCGCATCGTGCGAAATTATCTGGTTTTTCCTAAACAACACGTTGTAACTCGAAAAGCATTGGAGTTGCGTGTATGTCTAAGCATGTAGCCTCAAAAGAGAACGCACAGGAGAGTTTTCCCTCGAAAGAATATGTAAGAATACCATGTTATAAGGAAATACAGTGATGCAGAGTAAAGACAAATAAGTACGTATTGGAAACACTTTATGAGAAGAAATAACGCATCATACAAAATTAGCTTGTATCTCCTAAACAACACGTGCTAACTAGAAAGGATTTGGTGTGGCGTGTACGTCTAAACGTGTAGCATCAAAAGAGAAACCACAGGAGAATTTTCTTTTGTCAAAATTTGTCAGAAAACCACATTTTAAGAAAATCACTCATCGTACGAAATAATCTTGTTTTTCAAAAACAAGATGTAACTGGAAAAGCGTTGGTGTTGCCTGTATGTCTAAGTGTGTAGCTTCAAAAGGGTACATACAGGATAGTTTTCTCTCGAAAGAATATGTAAGAATACCACGTTATAAGGAAATACAGTGTTGCAGAGTAAAGACAAATAAGTACTTATTGGAAACACTTTATGAGAAGAAATAACGCATCGTAAAAAAATAGCTTGTATCTCCTAAACAACACGTTGTAACTCGAAAAGATTTGGTGTGACATGTACGTCTAAAAGTGTAGCCTCAAACGAGAACCGACAGGAGAATATTCTTTCATCAAAATTTGTCAGAAACCACGTTTTAAGGAAATTTCGCATCGTGCGAAATTATCTTGTTTTTCCTAAACAACAAGTTCTAACTCGAAAAGCTTTGGTGTTGCGTGTATGTCTAAGCGTGTAGCCTCAAAAGAGAATGCACAGGAGAGTTTTCTCTCGAAAGAATATGTAAGAATACCACATTATAAGGAAACACAGTGTTGCAGAGTAAAGACAACTACGTACGTATTGGAAACACTTTAAGAGAAGAAATAAAGCATAATACAAAATTAGCTTGTATCTCCTAAACAACAGGTTATAATTCGAAAAGATTTGGTGTGGCTCGTACCTCTACACGTGTTGCCTCAAAAGAGAACCCACAGGAGAACTTTCTTTCATCAAAATTTGTCAGAAAACCACGTTTTATGGAAATCTCGCATCGTGCGAAATTATCTTGTTTTTCCTAAACAACACGTTGTAACTCGAAAAGCTTTGGTGTTCCTTGTTTGTCTAAGCGTGTAGCCTCAAAAGAGAATGCACAGGAGAGTTTTCCCTAGAAAGAATATGTAAGAATACCACGTTATAAGAAAATACAATATTGCAGAGTAAAGACAAATAAGTACATATTGGAAACACTTTAGGGAAGAAATAACGCATCGTACAATATTTGCTTGTATCTCCTAAACAACACGTTGTAACTCGAAAATATTTGGTGTGGCTCGTACGTCTACACGTGTAGCCTCAAAACAGAAACCACAGGAGAATTTTCTTTCGTCAAAATGTGTCAAAAAACCACGTTTTAAGGAAATCCCGCATCGTGCAAAATTATCTTGTTTTTCCTAAACAACACATTGTAACTCGAAAAGCTTTGTTGTTGCGTGTATGTCTGAGCATGTTTCCTCTAAAGACAATGCACAAGAGAGTTTTCTCTCGAAAGAACATGTAAGAATACAACGTTATAAGGAAATACAGTGTTGCATAGTAAAGACAAATACGTACATATTGGAAACACTTTACGAGAAGAAATAACGCATCGTACAAAATTAGCGTGTATCTCCTAAACAACACGTGGTAACTCGAAAGGATTTGGTGTGGCATGTACGTCTAAACGTGTAGCCTCAAAGGAGAACCGACAGGAGAATTTTCTTTCTTCAAAATTTGTCAGAAAACCACGTTTTAAGGAAATCCTGCATCGTGCGAAATTATCTTGTTTTTCGTAAACAACACGTTGTAACTCGAAAAGCTTTGGTGTTGCCTGTATGTCTCAGTGTGTAGCCTCAAAAGGGAACGCACAGGATAGTTTTCTCTCGAAAGAATATGTAAGAGTACCACGTTATAAGGAAATACAGTGTTGCAGAGTAAAGACAAATTCCTACATATTAGAAACACTTTATGAGAAGAAGTAATGCATCGTACAAAATTAGCTTGTATCTCCTAAACAAAACGTTGTAACTCGAAAATATTTGGTGCGGCGTGTACATCTTAACGTGTAGCCTCAAAAGAGAACCCACAGGAGAATTTTCTTTCGTCAATTTTTTTCAGAAAACCACATTTTAAGGATATGCCACATCATGCGAAATCATCTTCTTTTTTCTAAACAAAATGTTGTAACTCCAAAAGCATTGGTATTGCGTGTATGTGTAAGCGTGGAGCCTCAAAAGAGAAGGCACAGGAGAGTTTTCTCTCGAAAGAATATGTAAGAATACCACGTTATGAGGAAATACAGTGTTGCAGAGTAAAGACAAATAAGTATATATTGGAAACACTTTACGAAATGAAATAATGCATCGTACAAAATTAGCTTGTATCTCCTAAACAACACGTTGTAACTCGAAAAGATTCGGTGTGACGTGTACGTCTAAAAGTGTAGCCTCAAACGAGAACCCACAGGAGAATTTACTTTCATCAAAATTTGTCAGAAACCACGTTTTAAGGAAATATCGCATCGTGAAAAATTATCTTGTTTTTCCTAAACAACACATTGCAACACGAAAAGCTTTGGTGTTGCGTGTATGTCTAAGCGTGTAGCCTCAAAAGAGAATGCACAGGAGAGTTTTCTCTCGAAAGAATATGTAAGAATACCACATTATAAGGAAATACAGTGTTGCAGAGTAAAGACAACTACGAACGTATTGGAAACACTTTAGGAGAGGAAATAAAGCATAATACAAAATTAGCTTGTATCTCCTAAACAACAGGTTATAATTCGAAAAGATTTGGTGTGGCTCGTACCTCTACACGTGTTGCCTCAAAAGAGAACCCACAGGAGAACTTTCTTTCGTCAAAATTTGTCAGAAAACCACGTTTTATGGAAATCTCGCATCGTGCGAAATTATCTTGTTTTTCCTAAACGACACGTTGCAACTCGAAAAACTTTGGCGTTGCGTGTTTGTCTAAGCGTGTAGCCTCAAAAGAGAATGCACAGGAGAGTTTTCCCTAGAAAGAATATGTAAGAATACCACGTTATAAGAAAATACAGTGTTGCAGAGTAAAGACAAATAAGTACATATTGGAAACACTTTAGGGAAGAAATAATGCATCGTACAATATTTGCTTGTATCTCCTAAACAACACGTTGTAACTCGAAAATATTTGGTGTGGCTCGTACGTCTACACGTGTAGCCTCAAAAGAGAAACCACAGGAGAATTTTCTTTCTTCAAAATGTGTCAAAAAACCACGTTTTAAGGAAATCCCGCATCGTGCAAAATTATCTTGTTTTTCCTAAACAACACGTTGTAACTCGAAAAGCTTTGGTGTTGCGTGTATGTCTGAGCATGTTGCCTCTAAAGACAATGCACAAGAGAGTTTTCTCTCGAAAGAACATGTAAGAATACAACGCTATAAGGAAATACAGTGTTGCAGAGTAAAGACAAATACGTACATATTGGAAACACTTTACCAGAAGAAATAACGCATCGTACAAAATTAGCGTGTATCTCCTAAACAACACGTGGTAACTCGAAAGGATTTGGTGTGGCGTGTGCGTCTAAACGTGTAGCCTCAAAAGAGAACCGAGAGGAGAATTTTCTTTCTTCAAAATTTGTCAGAAAACCACGTTTTAAGGAAATCCTGCATCATGCGAAATTATCTTGTTTTTCAAAAACAACACGTTGTAACTCGAAAAGCTTTGGTGTTGCCTGTATGTCTCAGTGTGTAGCCTCAAAAGGGAATGCACAGGATAGTTTTCTCTCGAAAGAATATGTAAGAATACCACGTTATAAGGAAATACAATGTTGCAGAGTAAAGACAAATATGTATGTATTGGAAACACTTTACGAAAAGAACACATCGTAGAAAATTAGCTTGTATCTCCTAAACAAAAGGTTGTACCTCGAAAAGATTTGGTGTGGCATGTACGTGTAAATGTGTAGCATCAAAAGAGAACCCACAGGAGAATTTTCTTCCTTCAAAATTTTTCAGAAAACCACGTTTTAAGGAAATCCCTCATCGTACGAAATCATCTTTTTCCTAAACAACATGTTGTAACTCGAAAAGCTTTGGTGTTGCGTGTATGTGTAAGCGTGGAGCCTCCAAAGAGAAGGCACAGGAGACTTTTCTCTCGAAAGAATATGTAAGAATACCACGTTAAAAGGAAATACAATTTTGCAGAGTAAAGACAAATAAGTACATATTGGAAACACTTTACGAGAAGAAATAACGCATCTTAAAAAAGTAGCTTGTATCTCCTAAACAACACGTTGTAACTCGAAAAGATTTGGTGTGACATGTACGTCTAAAAGTGTAGCCTCAAACGGGAACCGACAGGAGAATATTCTTTCATCAAAATTTGTCAGAAACCACGTTTTAAGGAAATCTCGCATCGTGCGAAATTATCTTGTTTTTCCTAAACAACAAGTTGTATCTCGAAAAGCGTTGGTGTTGCGTGTATGTCTAAGTGTGTAGCCTCAAAAGAGAATGCACAGGAGAGTTTTCTCTCGAAAGAATATGTAAGAATACCACGTTATAAGGAAATACAGTGTTGCAGAGTAAAGACAAATACGTACGTATTGGAAACACTTTAAGAGAAGAAATAAAGCATAATACAAAATTAGCTTGTATCTCCTAAACAACAGGTTATAACTCGAAAAGATTTGGTGTGGCTCGTACCTCTACAAGTGTAGCCTCAAAAGAGAACACCCAGGAGAACTTTCTTTCGTCAAAATTTGTCAGAAATCCACGTTTTATGGAAATCTCGCATCGTGCGAAATTATCTTGTTTTTCCTAAACAACACGTTGTAACTCGAAAAGCTTTGGTGTTCCTTGTTTGTCTAAGCGTGTAGCCTCAAAAGAGAATGCACAGGAGAGTTTTCCCTAGAAAGAATATGTAAGAATACCACGTTATAAGAAAATACAGTGTTGCAGAGTAAAGACAAATAAGTACATATTGGAAACACTTTAGGGAAGAAATAACGCATCGTACAATATTTGCTTGTATCTCCTAAACAACACGTTGTAACTCGAAAATATTTGGTGTGGCTCATACGTCTACACGTGTAGCCTCAAAACAGAAACCACAGGAGAATTTTCTTTCGTCAAAATATGTCAAAAAACCACGTTTTAAGGAAATCCCGCATCGTGCAAAATTATCTTGTTTTTCCTAAACAACACGTTGTAACTCGAAAAGCTTTGTTGTTGCGTGTATGTCTGAGCATGTTTCCTCAAAAGACAATGCACAGGAGAGTTTTCTCTCGAAAGAACATGTAAGAATACAACGTTATAAGGAAATACTGTGTTGCAGAGTAAAGACAAATACGTACATATTGGAAACACTTTACCAGAAGAAATAACGCATCGTACAAAATTAGCGTGTATCTCCTAAACAACACGTGGTAACTCGAAAGGATTTGGTGTGGCATGTACGTCTAAACGTGTAGCCTCAAAGGAGAACCGACAGGAGAATTTTCTTTCTTCAAAATTTGTCAGAAAACCACGTTTTAAGGAAATCCTGCATCGTGCGAAATTATCTTGTTTTTCGTAAACAACACGTTGTAACTCGAAAAGCTTTGGTGTTGTCTGTATGTCTCAGTGTGTAGCCTCAAAACGGAACGCACAGGATAGTTTTCTCTCGAAAGAATATGTAAGAGTACCACGTTATAAGGAAATACAGTGTTGCAGAGTAAAGACAAATACCTACATATTGGAAACACTTTATGAGAAGAAGTAATGCATCGTACAAAATTAGCTTGTATCTCCTAAACAAAACGTTGTAACTCGAAAATATTTGGTGCGGCGTGTACATCTTAACGTGTAGCCTCAAAAGAGAACCCACAGGAGAATTTTCTTTCGTCAATTTTTTTCAGAAAACCACATTTTAAGGATATGCCGCATCATGCGAAATCATCTTCTTTTTTCTAAACAAAATGTTGTAACTCCAAAAGCATTGGTATTGCGTGTATGTGTAAGCGTGGAGCCTCAAAAGAGAAGGCACAGGAGAGTTTTCTCTCGAAAGAATATGTAAGAATACCACGTTATGAGGAAATACAGTGTTGCAGAGTAAAGACAAATAAGTATATATTGGAAACACTTTACAAAAAGAAATAATGCATCGTACAAAATTAGCTTGTATCTCCTAAACAACACGTTGTAACTCGAAAAGATTCGGTGTGACGTGTACGTCTAAAAGTGTAGCCTCAAAGGAGAACCCACAGGAGAATTTACTTTCATCAAAATTTGTCAGAAACCACGTTTTAAGGAAATATCGCATCGTGAAAAATTATCTTGTTTTTCCTAAACAACATATTGCAACACGAAAAGCTTTGGTGTTGCGTGTATGTCTAAGCGTGTAGCCTCAAAAGAGAATGCACAGGAGAGATTTCTCTCGAAAGAATATGTAAGAATACCACATTATAAGGAAATACAGTGTTGCAGAGTAAAGACAACTACGAACGTATTGGAAACACTTTAGGAGAGGAAATAAAGCATAATACAAAATTAGCTTGTTACTCCTAAACAACAGGTTATAATTCGAAAAGATTTGGTGTGGCTCGTACCTCTACACGTGTTGCCTCAAAAGAGAACCCACAGGAGAACTTTCTTTCGTCAAAATTTGTCAGAAAACCACGTTTTATGGAAATCTCGCATCGTGCGAAATTATCTTGTTTTTCCTAAACAACACGTTGTAACTCGAAAAGCTTTGGCGTTGCGTGTTTCTCTAAGCGTGTAGCCTCAAAAGAGAATGCACAGGAGAGTTTTCCCTAGAAAGAATATGTAAGAATACCACGTTATAAGAAAATACAGTGTTGCAGAGTAAAGACAAATAAGTACATATTGGAAACACTTTAGGGAAGAAATAATGCATCGTACAATATTTGCTTGTATCTCCTAAACAACACGTTGTAACTCGAAAATATTTGGTGTGGCTCGTACGTCTACACGTGTAGCCTCAAAAGAGAAACCACAGGAGAATTTTCTTTCTTCAAAATGTGTCAAAAAACCACGTTTTAAGGAAATCCCGCATCGTGCAAAATTATCTTGTTTTTCCTAAACAACACGTTGTAACTCGAAAAGCTTTGGTGTTGCGTGTATGTCTGAGCATGTTGCCTCTAAAGACAATGCACAAGAGAGTTTTCTCTCGAACGAACATGTAAGAATACAACGTTATAAGGAAATACAGTGTTGCAGAGTAAAGACAAATACGTACATATTGGAAACACTTTACGAGAAGAAATAACGCATCGTACAAAATTAGCGTGTATCTCCTAAACAACACGTGGTAACTCGAAAGAATTTGGTGTGGCATGTACGTCTAAACGTGTAGCCTCAAAGAAGAACCGACAGGAGAATTTTCTTTCTTCAAAATTTGTCAGAAAACCACGTTTTAAGGAAATCTTGCATCGTGCGAAATTATCTTGTTTTTCGTAAACAACACGTTGTAACTCGAAAAGCTTTGGTGTTGCCTGTATGTCTCAGTGTGTAACCTCAAAAGGGAACGCACAGGATAGTATTCTCTCGAAAGAATATATAAGAGTACCACGTTATAAGGAAATACAGTGTTGCAGAGTAAAGACAAATACATACATATTGGAAATACTTTATGAGAAGAAGTAATGCATCGTACAAAATTAGCTTGTATCTCCTAAACAAAACGTTGTAACTCGAAAATATTTGGTGCGGCGTGTACGTCTTAACGTGTAGCCTCAAAAGAGAACCCACAGGAGAATTTTCTTTCGTCAAATTTTTTCAGAAAACCACATTTTAAGGATATCCAGCATCATGCGAAATCATCTTCTTTTTTCTAAACAACATGTTGTAACTCCAAAAGCTTTGGTATTGCGTGTATGTGTAAGCGTGGAGCCTCAAAAGAGAAGGCACAGGAGAGTTTTCTCTCGAAAGAATATGTAAGAATACCACGTTATAAGGAAATACAATTTTGCAGAGTAAAGACAGTAAGTACATATTGGAAACACTTTACGAGAAGAAATAACGCATCGTACAAAATTAGCTTGTATCTCCTAAACAACACGTTGTAACTCAAAAAGATTTGGTGTGGCTCATACCTCTACACGTGTAGCCTCAAATAGAACACAGGGCAGAACTTTCTTTCGTCAAAATATATCAGAAAACCACGTTTTATGGAAATCTCGCATCGTGCGAAATTATCTTGTTTTTCCTAAACAACACGTTGTAACTCAAAAAGCTTTGGCGTTGCATGTATGTCTAAGCGTGTAGCCCCAAAGGAGAACGCACAGGAGAGTTTTCCCTCGAAAGAATATGTAAGAATACCACGTTATAAGGAAATAAAGTGTTGCAGAGTAAAGACAAATATGTACTTATTGGAAACACTTTATGAGAAGAAATAATGCATCGAACAAAATTTGCTTGTATCTCCTAAACAACACGTTGTAATTCGAAAAGAATTGGTGTGGCTCATACGTCTACATGTGTAGACTCAAACGAACACAAACAGGAGAACTTTCTTTCGTCAAAATTTGTCAGAAAACCACGTTTTAAGGAAATCCCGTATCGTGCAAAGTTATCTTGTTTTTCCTAAACAACACGTTGTAACTCGAAAATCTTTGGTGTTGCGTGTATGTCTAAACGTGTGGCCTCAAAAGAGAACGCACAGGAGAGTTTTGTCTCGAAAGAACATGTAAGAATACAACGTTATAAGGAAATACAGTGTTGCAGTGTAAAGACAAATACGTACGTATTGGAAACACTTTAGGAGAAGAAATAACGCATCATACAATATTAGCTTGTATCTCCTAAACAACACGTTGTAACTCGACAAGATTTGGTGTGGAGTGTACGTCGAAACATGTAGCCTCAACAGAGAACCCACAGGAGAATTTTCTTTCGTCAAAATTTGTCAGAAAATCACGTTTTAAGGAAATCCTGTATAGTGCGAAATTATCTTGGTTTTCATAAACAACACGTTGTAACTCGAAAACCTTTGGTGTTGCCTGTATGTCTAAGTGTGTAGCCTCAAAAGGGAACGCACAGGATAGTTTTCTCTAGAAAGAATATGTAAGAATACCACGTTATAAGGAAATACAGTGTTGCAGAGTAAAGACAAATACTTACATATTGGAAACACTTTAAGAGAAGAATTAACGCATCGTGCAAAATTAGATTGTATCTCCTAAACAACACGTTGTAACTCGAAAAGATTTGGTGTGGCGTGTACATCTAAACGTGTAGCCTCAAAAGAGAACCCACAGAAGAATTTTCTTTCGTCAAAATTTTTCAGAAAACCACGTTTTAAGGAAATCCTGCATCGTGAGAAATCATCTTGTTTTTCCTAAACAACATGTAGTAACTCAAAAAAATTTGGTGTTGCTTGTAGGTGTAAGCGTGGAGCCTCAAAAGAGAAGGCACAGGAGAGTTTTCTCTCCAAGGAATATGAAAGAATACCACGTTATAAGGAAATACAATTTTGCAGAGTAAAGACAAATAAGTACATATTGGAAACACTTTACTAGAATAAATAACGCATCATACAAAATTAGATTGTATCTCCTAACAACAAGTTGTAACTCGAAAAGATTTGGTGTGACGTGTACGTCTAAATGTGTAGCCTCAAAAGAGAACACACAGGAGAATTTTTTTTCATCAAAATTTGTCAGAAACCATGTTTTAAGGAAATCTCGCATCGTGGGAAATTATCTTGTTTTTCCTAAACAACACGTTGTAACTCGGAAAGCTTTGGTGTTGCGTGTATGTCTAAGCGTGTAGCCTCAAAAGAGAACGCACAGGAGAGTTTTCTCTCAAAAGAATATGTAAGAATACCACGTTATAAGGAAATACAGTGTTGCAGAGTAAAGACAAATAGGTACGTATTGGAAACACTTTAAGAGAAGAAATAAAGCAACGTAAAAAATTAGCTTGTATCTCCTGAACAACACGTTGTAACTCGAAAAGATTTGGTGTGGCTCGTACCTCTACATGTGTAGCCTCAAAAGAGAACCAACAGGAGAACTTTCTTTCGTCAAAATTTGTCAGAAAACCACGTTTTATGGAAATCTCGCATCGTGCGAAATTATCTTGTTTTTCCTAAACAACACGTTGTAACTCGAAAAGCTTTGGAGTTGCGTGTATGTCTAAGCATGTAGCCTCAAAAGAGAACGCACAGGAGAGTTTTCCCTCGAAAGAATATGTAAGAATACCATGTTATAAGCAAATACAGTGATGCAGAGTAAAGACAAATAAGTACGTATTGGAAACACTTTATGAGAAGAAATAACGCATCATACAAAATTAGCTTGTATCTCCTAAACAACATGTGCTAACTAGAAAGGATTTGGTGTGGCGTGTACGTCTAAACGTGTAGCATCAAAAGAGAAACCACAGGAGAATTTTCTTTTGTCAAAATTTGTCAGAAAATCACATTTTAAGAAAATCACTCATCGTGCGAAATAATCTTGTATTTCAAAAACAACAAGATGTAACTGGAAAAGCGTTGGTGTTGCCTGTATGTCTAAGTGTGTAGCCTCAAAAGGGAACGCACAGGATAGTTTTCTCTCGAAAGAATATGTAAGAATACCACGTTATAAGGAAATACAGTGTTGCAGAGTAAAGACAAATAAATACTTATTGGAAACACTTTATGAGAAGAAATAACGCATCGTAAAAAAATAGCTTGTATCTCCTAAACAACACGTTGTATCTCGAAAAGATTTCGTGTGGCGTGTACGTCTAAACGTGTAGCCTCAAAAGAGAACCCACAGGAGAATTTTCTTTGGTCAAAATTTGTCAGAAAACCACATATTAAGGAAATCCCGCATCGTGCGAAATTATCTTGTTTTTCCTAAACAACGCATTGTAACTCGAAAAGCTTTGGTGTTGCGTGTATGTCTAAGCGTGTAGCCTCAAAAGAGAACACACAGGAGACTTTTCTCTCGAAAGAATATGTGAGAATACCACGTTATAAGGAAGTCCACTGTTGCAGAATAATGACAAATACTTACGTATTGGAAACCCTTAAACTTTATGAGATGAAATAAAGCATCGTACAAAATTAGCTTGTATCTCCTAAACAACACGTTGTAACTCGAAAAGATTTGGTGTGGCGTGTACGTCTAAACGTGTAGCCTCAAAAAGAACCCAGAGACGAATTTTCTTTCGTTAAAATTTTTTCAGAACACCACGTTTTAAGGAAATCCCGCATCGTGCGAAATCATCTTCTTTTTCCTAAACAACATGTTGTAACTCGAAAAGCTTTGGTGTTGCGTGTATGTCTAAGCGTGGAGCCTCAAAAGAGAAGGCACAGGAGAGTTTTCTCTCGAAAGAATATGTAAGAATACCACGATATAAAGAAATACAATTTTGTAGAGTAAAGGCAAATAAGTACATATTGGAAACACTTTACGAGAAGAAATAATGCATCGTACAAAATTAGCTTGTATCTCCTAAACAACACGTTGTAACTCGAAAAGATTTGGTGTGACGTGTACGTCTATACGTGTAGCCTCAAAGGAAAGCCCACAGAAGAATTTTCCTTTGTCAAATTTTTCAGAAAACCAGGTTTTAAATAAATCCCGCATCGTGCGAAATTATCTTTTTATTCATTAACAACACGTTGTAACTCGAAAAGCTTTGGTGTTGCCTGTATGTCTAAGTGTGTAGCCTCAAAACGGAACGCACAAGATAGTTTTCTCTCGAAAGAATATGTAAGAATACCACGTTATAAGGAAATACAGTGTTTCAGAGTAAAGACAAATACTTACATATTGGGAATATTTTACGAGAAGAAATAACGCATCGAACAAAATTAGCTTTTATCTCCTAAACAACACATGGTAAGTCGAAAAGATTTGGTTTGGCGTGTATGTCTAAACGTGTAGCCTCAAAGGAGAACACAAAGGAGAATTTTCTTTCGTCAAAATTTGTCAGAAAATCACGTTTTAAGGAAATACCGCATCGTGGGAAATTATCTTGTTTTTCCTAAACAACAAGTGGTAACTCGAAAAGCTTTGGTGTTGCGTGTATGTCTAAGCGTGTAGCCTCAAAAGAGAATGCACAGGAGAGTTTTCTCTCATTAGAACATGTAAGAATTCAACGTTATAAGGAAATACAGTGTTGCAGAGTAAAGACAAATACGTACATATTGGAAACACATTACGAGAAGAAATTAAGCATCACACAATATTAGCTTGTATCTCCTAAACAACAAGTGGAAACTCGAAAACATTTAGTTTGGCGTGTATGTCTAAAAGTTTAGCCTCAAAAGAGAACCGACTGGAGAATTTTCTTTCGTCAAAATTGGTCAGAAAACAAGGTATTAACGAAATCCCGCATCCTGCGAAATTATCTTGTTTTTCCTAAACAACACGTTGTAACTCAAAAAGCTTGGGTGTTGCGTGTATGTCTCAGTGTGTAGCCTCAAAAGAGAACACACAGGAGAGTTTTCACTCAAAAGAATAAGTAAGAATACCAGGTTATAAGGAAATACAGTGTTGCAGAGTAAAGACAAATACGTACGTATTGGAAACACTTTACGTGAAGAAATAATGCATCATAAAAAATTAGCTTGTATCTCCTAAACAACACGTTGTAACTCGAAAATGTTTGGTGTGGCAGGTACGTCTAAACGTGTAGCCTCAAAAAGAGAACACACAGGAGAATTTTCTTTGGTCAAATTTGCCACAAAACCACCTATTAAGGAAATCCTACATCGTGCGAAATTATCTTGTTTTTCCTAAACAACACGTTGTAACTCGAAAACCTTTGGTGTTGCGTGTATGTCTCAGCGTGTAGCCTTAAAAGAGAACACACAGGGGAGTTTTCTCTCAAAAGAATATGTAAGAATACCACGTTATAAGGAAATACAGTGTTGCAGAGTAAAGAAAAATATGTACTTATTGGAAACTCTTAAACTTTACGAGATGAAATAAAGCATCGTACAAAATTAGCTCGTATCTCCTAAACAACACTTTGTAACTCGAAAAGAATTGGTGTGGCATGTACGTCTAAACTTGTAGCCTCAAAAGAGAACCCAAAGGAGAATTTTCTTTCGTCAAAGTGTCAGAAAACCACGTTTTAAGGAAATCCAGCATCGTGCGAAATTATCTTGTTTTTCCTAAACAACACGTAGTAACTCGAAAATCTTTGGTGATGCGTGTATGTCTAAGCGTGTAGCCTCAAAAGAGAACACACAGGAGAGTTTTCTCTCGAAAGAATATGTGAGAATACCACGTTATAAGGAAGTACAGTGTTGCAGAATAAAGACAAATACTTACGTATTGGAAACCCTTAAACTTTACGAGATGAAATAAAGCATCGTACAAAATTAGCTTGTATCTCCTAAACAACACGTTGTAACTCGAAAAGATTTGGTGTGGCGTGTACGTCTAAAGGTGTAGCCTCAAAAGAGAACCACAGGACAATTTTCGTTCGTCAAAATTTGTCAGAAAACCACGTTTTAAGGAAATACCGCATCGTGAGAAATTATCTTGTTCATCATAAACAACACATTGTAACTCGAAAAGCTTTGGTGTTGCGTGTATGTTTAAGCGTGTACCCTCAAAAGAGAACGCACAGGAGAGTTTTCTCTCGAAAGAATATGTAAGAATACCACGTATTAAGGAAATACCGTGTTGCAGAGTAAAGACAAATATGTACTTATTGGAAACACTTTACGAGAAGAAATAACGCATCGTAAAAAATTAGCTTGTATCTCCTAAACAACAGGTTGTAACTCGAAAAGATTTGGTGTGGCGTGTACGTCTAAACGTGTAGACTCAAAAGAGTACACACAGGAGAGTTTTATTTGGTCAAAATTTGTCAGAAAACCACGTTTTAAGGAAATCCCGCATCGTGCGAAATTATGTTGTTTTTCCTAAACAACATGTTGTAACTCGAAAAGCTTTGGTGTTGAGTGTATGTCTAAGCATGTAACCTCAAAGGAGACCGCACAGGAGAGTTTTCTCTCGAAAGAATATGCAAGAATACCTCGTTATAAGGAAATACAGTGTTGCAGAATAAAGCCAAATATTTACATAATGGAAACACTTAAACTTTATGAGAAGAAATAATGCATCGTAAAAAAATTAGCTTGTATCTCCTAAACAACACGTTGTAACTCGACAAGATTTAGTGTCTCGGGCACGTCTAAATGTGTAGCTTCAAAAGAGAACCCACAGGAGTATTTTCTTTCGTCAAAATTTGTCAGAAAACCACGATTTACGGAAATCCCGCATCATACTAAATTATCTTGTTTTTCCTAAACAACACATTGTAACTCGAAAAACTTTGGTGTTGCGTGTATGTCAAAGCGTATAGCCTCAAAAGAGAACGCACAGGAGAGTTTTCTCTCGAAAGAATATGTAAGAATACCACGTTATAAGGAAATACAGTGTTGCAGAGTAAAGACAAATACGTACTTATTGGAAAAACTTAAACTTTACGAGAAGAAATAAGGCATCTTACAAAATTAGTTTGTATCTCCTAAACAACACGTTAAAACTCGAAAAGATTTGGTGTGGTGTGTACGTCTAAACGTGTAGCCTAAAAAGAGAACCCACAGGATAATTTTCTTTCGTCAAAATTTGTCAGAAAACCACGTTTTAAGGAAATCCCGCATCGGGTGAAATTATCTTGTTTTTCCTAAAAAACACGTTGTAACTCGAAAAGCTTTGGTGTTGCGTGTATGTCTAAGCATGTAGCCTCAAAGGGGAATGCACAGGAGAGTTTTCTCTCGAAAGAATATGCAAGAATACCACGTTATAAGGAAATACAGTGTTGCAGAGTAAAGGCAAATATGTACGTAATGGAAACACTTAAAACTTTATGAGAAGAAATAACGCACCGTAAAAAAATTAGCTTGTATCTCCTAAACAACACGTTGTAACTCGAAAAGATTTGGTGTTGCATGAATGTCTAAGCATGTAGCCTCCAAGGAGAATGCACAGTAGAGTTTTCTCTCGAAAGAATATGCAAGAATACCACGTTATAAGGAAATACAGTGTTGCAGAGTAAAGGCAAATATGTACGTAATGGAAACACTTAAACTTTATGAGAAGAAATAACGCCTCGTAAAAAATTAGCTTGTTTCTCCTAAACAACACGTTGTAACTCGAAAAGATTTGGTGTGGCGTGTACGTCTAAATGTGTAGCCTCAAAAGAGAACCCACAGGAGTATTTTCTTTCATCAAAATTTGTCACAAAACCACGTTTTAAGGAAATCCCGCATCGTGCGAAATTATCTTGTTTTTCCAAAACAACACGTTGTAACTCAAAAAGCTTTGGTGTTGCGTGTATGTCTAAGCGTGTAGCCTCAAAAGAGAACGCAATGGAGAGTTTTTTCTCGAAAGAATATGTAAGAATACCACGTTATTAGGAAATACAGTGTTGCAGAGTAAAGACAAATACTTACGTCTTGGAAAAACTTTACGAGAAGAAATAACGCATCATAAGAAATTAGCTTGTATCTCCTAAACAACACGTTGTAACTCGAAATGATTTGGTGTTGCGTGAATGTCTAAGCATGTAGCCTCAAAAGAGAACGCACAGGAGAGTTTTCTCTCGAAAGAATATGTAAGAATACCACGTTATAAGGAAATACAGTGTTGCAGAGTAAAGACAAATACGTACTTATTGGAAACACTTAAACTTTACGAGAAGAAATAAGGCATCGTACAAAATTAGTATGTATCTCCTAAACAACACGATATAACTCAGAAAGATTTGGTGTGGTGTGTATGTCTAAACATGTAGCCTCAAAAGAGAACCCACAGGAGAATTTTTGTTCGTTAAATTTTGTCAGAAAACCACCTTTTAAGGAAATCCCGCATTGTGCGAAATTATCTTGTTTTTCCTAAACAACACGTTGTAACTCGAAAAGCTTTGGTGCTGCGTGTATGTCTAAGCGTGTAGCCTCAAAAGAGAACGCAAAGGAGAGTTTTTTCTCGAAAGAATATGTAAGAATACCACGTTATTAGGAAATACAGTGTTGCAGAGTAAAGACAAATACTTACGTCTTGGAAAAACTTTACGAGAAGAAATAACGCATCGTAAGAAATTAGCTTGTATCTCCTAAACAACACGTTGTAACTCGAAAAGCTTTGGTGTTGCGTCTATGTGTAAGCGTGTAGCCTCAAAGGAGAACGCAAAGGAGAGTTTTTTCTCGAAAGAATATGTAAGGATACCACGTTATTAGGAAATACAGTGTTGCAGAGTAAAGACAAATACTTATGTATTGGAAAAACTTTACGAGAAGAAATAACGCATCGAAAAAAATTAGCTTGTATCTACTAAACAACACGTTGCAACTTAAAGAGATTTGGTGTGGCCTGTACGTCTAAACGTGTAGCCTGAAAAGAGAACCCATAGGAGAATTTTCTTTGGTCAAAATTTGTCAGAAAACCACGTATTAAGGTAATCCCGCATCGTGCGAAATTATCTTGTTTTTCCTAAACAAAACGTTTTAACACGAAATGCTTTGGTGTTGCGTGTATGTCTAAGCGTGTAGCCTCAAAAGAGAACGCACAGGAGAGTTTTCTCTCGAAAGAATATGTAAGAATACCACGTTATAAGGAAATACAGTGTAGCAGAGTAAAGACAAATACATACTTATTGGAAAAAACTTAAACTTTACGAGAAGAAATAACGCATCGTACAAAATTAGCTTGTATCTCCTAAACAACACGTTGTAACCTGAAAAGATTTGGTGTGGCTTGTACGTCTAAACGTGTAGCCTCAAAAGAGTACCCACAGGAGAGTTTTATTTCGTCAAAATTTGTCAGAAAACCACGTTTTAAGGAAATCCCGCATCGTGCGAAATTATCTTGTTTTTCCTAAACAACACGTTGTAACTCGAAAAGCTTTGGTGTTGCGTGAATGTCTAAGCATGTAGCCTCAAAGGAGAATGCACAGGAGAGTTTTCTCTCGAAAGAATATGCAAGAAAACCACGTTATAAGGAAATACAGTGTTGCAGAGTAAAGGCAAATATGTACGTAATGGAAACACTTAAACTTTATGAGAAGAAATAACGCATCATAGAAAAATTATATTGTTTCTCCTAAACAACACGTTGTAACTCGAAAAGATTTGGTGTGGCGTGTACGTCTAAATGTGTAGCCTCAAAAGAGAACCGACAGGAGTATTTTCTTTCGTCAAAATTTGTCACAAAACCACGTTTTAAGGAAATCCCGCATTGTGCGAAATTATCTTGTTTTTCCTAAACAACACGTTGTAACTCGAAAAGCTTTGGTGCTGCGTGTATGTCTAAGCGTGTAGCCTCAAAAGAGAACGCAAAGGAGAGTTTTTTCTCGAAAGAATATGTAAGAATACCACGTTATTAGGAAATACAGTGTTGCAGAGTAAAGACAAATACTTACGTCTTGGAAAAACTTTACGAGAAGAAATAACGCATCGTACAAAATTAGCTTGTATCTACTAAACAACACATTGCAACTTAAAAAGATTTGGTGTGGCCTGTACGTCTAAACGTGTAGCCTGAAAAGAGAAGCCATAGGAGAATTTTCTTTGGTCAAAATTTGTCAGAAAACCACGTATTAAGGAAATCCCGCATCGTGCGAAATTATCTTGTTCTTCCTAAACAAAACGTTTTAACTCGAAATGCTTTGGTGTTGCGTGTATGTCTAAGCGTGTAGCCTCAAAAGAGAACGCACAGGAGAGTTTTCTCTCGAAAGAATATGTAAGAATACCACGTTATAAGGAAATGCAGTGTTGCAGAGTAAAGACAAATACGTACTTATTGGAAAAACTTAAACCTTACGAGAAGAAATAAGGCATCTTACAAAATTAGTTTGTATCTCCTAAACAACACATTATAACTCGAAAAGATTTGGTGTGGTGTGTATGTCTAAACGTGTAGCCTCAAAAGAGAACCCACAGGAAAATTTTCTTTCGTCAAAATTTGTCAGAAAACCACGTTTTAAGGAAATCCGGCATTCTGCGAAATTATCTTGTTTTTCTTAAACAAAACGTTTTAACTCGAAAAGCTTTGGTGTTGCGTGTATGTCTAAGCGTGTAGCCTCAAAAGAGAACGCACAGGAGAGTTTTCTCTCGAAAGAATATGTAAGAATACCACGTTATAAGGAAATACAGTGTTGCAGAGTAAAGACAGATACGTACTTATTGGAAAAACTTAAACTTAAGAGAAGAAATAACACATCGTACAAAATTAGCTTGTATCTCCTAAACAACACGTTGTAACTTAAAAAGATTTGGTGTGGCCTGTACGTCTAAACGTGTAGCCTCAAAAGAGAACCCATAGGAGAATTTTCTTTGGTCAAAATTTGTCAGAAAACCACGTATTAAGGAAATTCCGCATCGTGCGAAATTATCTTGTTCTTCCTAAACAAAACGTTTTAACTCGAAAAGCTTTGGTGTTGCGTGTATGTCTAAGCCTGTAACCTCAAAGAAGAATGCCCAGGAGAGTTTTCTCTCGAAAGAATATGTAAGAAAACCACGTTATAAGGAAATACAGTGTTGCAGAGTAAAGACAAATACGTACTTATTGGAAAAACTTAAACTTTACGAGAAGAAATAAGGCATCTTACAAAATTAGTTTGTATCTCCTAAACAACACGTTATAACTTGAAAAGATTTGGTGTGGTGTGTACTTCTAAACTTGTAGCCTCAAAAGAGAACCCACAGGATAATTTTCTTTCGTCAAAATTTGTCAGAAAACCACGTTTTAAGGAAATCCCGCATCTTGCGAAATTATCTTGTTTTTCCTAAACAACACGTTGTAACTCGAAAGCTTTGGTGTTGCGTGTATGTCTAAGCGTGTAGCCTCAAAAGAGAACGCACAGGAGAGTTTTCTCTCGAAAGAATATGTAAGAATACCACGTTATAAGGAAATACAGTGTTGCAGAATAAAGACAAATACGTACGTATTGGAAACACTTTATGAGAGAAATAACGCATCTGGCAAAATTAGCTTGTATGTCCTAAACAACTCGTTATAACTCGAAAAGATTTGGTTTGGGGTGCACGTCTAAACGTGTAGCCTCAAAAGAGTACCCACAGGAGAGTTTTATTTCGTCAAAATTTGTCAGAAAACCACGTTTTAAGGAAATCCCGCATCTTGCGAAATTATCTTGTTTTTCCTAAACAACACGTTGTAAATCGAAAAGCTTTGGTGTTGCGTGAATGTCTAAGCATGTAGCCTCAAAGGAGAACGCACAGGAGAGTTTTCTCTCGAAAGAATATGCAAGAATACCATGTTATAAGGAAATACAGTGTTGCAGAGTAAAGGCAAATATGTACGTAATGGAAACACTAAAACTTTATGAGAAGAAATAACGCATCGTAAAAAATTAGCATGTTTCTCCTAAACAACACGTTGTAACTCGAAATGATTTGGTGTGGCATATACGTCTAAATGTGTAGCCTCAAAAGAGAACCCACAGGATTATTTTCTTTCGTCAAAATTTGTCAGAAAACCACGTTTTAAGGAAATCCCGCATCGTGCGAAATTATCTTGTTTTTCCTAAACAACACGTTGTAACTCGAAAAGCTTTGGTGTTGCGTGTATGTCTAAGCGTGTAGCCTCCAAAGAGAACGCAAAGGAGAGTTTTTTTCTCGAAAGAATGTGTAAGAATACGACGTTATTAGGAAATATAGTGTTGCAGAGTAAAGACAAATACTTATGTATTGGAAAAAAACTTTACGAGAAGAAATAACGCATCGTAAGAAATTAGCTTGTATCTCCTAAACAACACGTTGTAACTTAAAAAGATTTGGTGTGGCCTGTACGTCTTAACGTGTAGCCTGAAAAGTGAACCCATAGGAGAATTTTCTTTGGTCAAAATATGTCAGAAAACCATGTATTAAGGAAATCCCGCATAGTGCGAAATTATCTTGTTTTTTCTAAACCAAACGTTTTAACTCGAAAAGCTTTGGTGTTGCGTGTATGTCTAAGCGTGTAGCCTCAAATGAGAACACACAGGAGAGTTTTCTCTCGAAAGAATATGTAAGAATACCACGTTATAAGGAAATACAGTGTTGCAGAGTAAAGACAAATACGTACTTATTGGAAAAACTTAAACCTTACGAGAAGAAATAAGGCATCTTACAAAATTAGTTTGTATCTCCTAAACAACACATTATAACTCGATAAGATTTGGTGTGGTGTGTATGTCTAAACGTGTAGCCTCAAAAGAGAACCCACAGGAAAATTTTCTTTTGTCACAATTTGTCAGAAAACCACGTTTTAAGGAAAACCCGCATTCTGCGAAATTATCTTGTTTTTCTTAAACAAAACGTTTTAACTCGAAAAGCTTTGGTGTTGCGTGTATGTCTAAGCGTGTAGCCTCAAAAGAGAACGCACAGGAGAGTTTTCTCTCGAAAGAATATGTAAGAATACCACGTTATAAGGAAATACAGTGTTGCAGAGTAAAGACAAATACGTACTTATTGGAAAAACTTAAACTTAAGAGAAGAAATAACGCATCGTACAAAATTAGCTTGTATCTCCTAAACAACACGTTGTAACTTAAAAAGATTTGGTGTGGCCTGTACGTCTAAACGTGTAGCCTCAAAAGAGAAACCATAGGAGAATTTTCTTTGTTCAAAATTTTTCAGAAAACCACATATTAAGGAAATTCCGCATCGTGCGAAATTATCTTGTTTTTCCTAAACAAAACATTTTAACTCGAAAAGCTTTGGTGTTGCGTGTATGTCTAAGCCTGTAACCTCAAAGGAGAATGCCCAGGAGAGTTTTCTCTCGAAAGAATATGTAAGAATACCACGTTATAAGGAAATACAGTGTTGCAGAGTAAAGACAAATACGTACTTATTGGAAAAACTTAAACTTTACGAGAAGAAATAAGGCATCTTACAAAATTAGTTTGTATCTCCTAAACAACATGTTATAACTTGAAAAGATTTGGTGTGGTGTGTACGTCTAAACTTGTAGCCTCAAAAGAGAACCCACAGGATAATTTTCTTTCGTCAAAATTTGTCAGAAAACCACGTTTTAAGGAAATCCCGCATCTTGCGAAATTATCTTGTTTTTCCTAAACAACACGTTGTAACTCGAAAGCTTGGGTGTTGCGTGTATGTCTAAGCGTGTAGCCTCAAAAGAGAACGCACAGGAGAGTTTTCTCTCGAAAGAATATGTAAGGATACCACGTTATAAGGAAATACAGTGTTGCAGAGTAAAGACAAATACGTACGTATTGGAAACACTTTATGAGAGAAATAAGGCATCTGGCAAAATTAGCTTGTATGTCCTAAACAACTCGTGTAACTCGAAAAGATTTGGTGTGGGGTGCACGTCTAAACGTGTAGCCTCAAAAGAGTACC
Source organism: Apodemus sylvaticus (assembly GCF_947179515.1). NCBI lineage: Eukaryota > Metazoa > Chordata > Mammalia > Rodentia > Muridae > Apodemus > Apodemus sylvaticus. Next base: position 738,986 of record NW_026263238.1, read on the forward strand.
CACAGGAGAGTTTTATTTCGTCAAAATTTGTCAGAAAACCACGTTTTAAGGAAAGCCCGCATCTTGCGAAATTATCTTGTTTTTCCTAAACAACACGTTGTAAATCGAAAAGCTTTGGTGTTGCGTGAATGTCTAAGCATGTAGCCTCAAAGGAGAACGCACAGGAGAGTTTTCTCTCGAAATAATATGCAAGAATACCACGTTATAAGGAAATACAGTGTTGCACAGCAAAGGCAAATATGTACGTAATGGAAACACTAAAACTTTATGAGAAGAAATAACGCATCGTAAAAAATTAGCTTGTTTCTCCTAAACAACACGTTGTAACTCGAAATGATTTGGTGTGGCATGTACGTCTAAATGTGTAGCCTCAAAAGAGAACCCACAGGAGTATTTTCTTTCGTCAAAATTTGTCAGAAAACCACGTTTTAAGGAAATCCCGCATCGTGCGAAATTATCTTGTTTTTCCTAAACAACACGTTGTAACTCGAAAAGCTTTGGTGTTGCGTGTATGTCTAAGCATGTAGCCTCAAAAGACAACGCAAAGGAGAGTTTTTTCTCGAAAGAATGTGTAAGAATACCACGTTATTAGGAAATACAGTGTTGCAGAGTAAAGAAAATACTTACGTATTGGAAAAAACTTTACGAGAAGAAATAACGCATCGTAAGAAATTAGCTTGTATCTCCTAAACAACACGATGTAACTTAAAAAGATTTGGTGTGGCCTGTACGTCTTAACGTGTAGCCTGAAAAGAGAACCCATAGGAGAATTTTCTTTGGTCAAAATATGTCAGAAAACCACGTATTAAGGAAATCCCGCATAGTGCGAAATTATCTTGTTTTTTCTAAACCAAACGTTTTAACTCGAAAAGCTTTGGTGTTGCGTGTATGTCTAAGCGTGTAGCCTCAAAAGAGAACGCACAGGAGAGTTTTCTCTCGAAAGAATATGTAAGAATACCACGTTATAAGGAAATACAGTGTTGCAGAGTAAAGACAAATACGTACTTATTGGAAACACTTAAACTTTACGAGAAGAAATAAGGCATCGTACAAAATTAGTATGTATCTCCTAAACAACACGATATAACTCGGAATGATTTGGTGTGGTGTGTATGTCTAAACATGTAGCCTCAAAAGAGAACCCACAGGAGAATTTTTGTTCGTTAAATTTTGTCAGAAAACCACCTTTTAAGGAAATCCCGCATTGTGCGAAATTATCTTGTTTTTCCTAAACAACACATTGTAACTTGAAAAGCTTTGGTGCTGCGTGTATGTCTAAGCGTATAGCCTCAAAAGAGAACGCAAAGGAGAGTTTTTTTCTCGAAAGAATATGTAAGAATACCACGTTATTAAAAATACAGTGTTGCAGAGTAAAGACAAATACTTACGTCTTGGAAAAACTTTACGAGAAGAAATAACGCTTCGTAAGAAATTAGCTTGTATCTCCTAAACAACATGTTGTAACTCGAAAAGCTTTGGTGTTGCGTGTATGTGTAAGCGTGTAGCCTCAAAGGAGAACGCAAAGGAGAGTTTTTTCTCGAAAGAATATGTAAGAATACCATGTTATTAGGAAATACAGTGTTGCAGAGTAAAGACAAATACTTATGTATTGGAAAAACTTTACGAGAAGAAATAACGCATCATATAAAATTAGCTTGTATCTCCTAAACAACACGTTGTAACTCGAAAAGCTTTGGTGTTGCGTGTATGTGTAAGCGTGTAGCCTCAAAGGAGAACGCAAAGGAGAGTTTTTTCTCGAAAGAATATGTAAGAATACCATGTTATTAGGAAATACAGTGTTGCAGAGTAAAGACAAATACTTATGTATTGGAAAAACTTTACGAGAAGAAATAACGCATCATATAAAATTAGCTTGTATCTCCTAAACAACACGTTGTAACTTAAAAAGATTTGGTGTGGCCTGTACGTCTAAACGTGTAGCCTGAAAAGAGAAGTCATAGGAGAATTTTCTTTGGTCAAAATTTGTCAGAAAACCACGTATTAAGGAAATCCCGCATCGTGCTAAATTATCTTGTTTTTCCTAAAGAACACGTTGTAACCTGAAAAGCTACATGCAACACCAAAGCTTTTCGAGTTACAACGTGCTGTTTAGGAGATACAAGCTAATTTTGTAAGGTGTGTTATTTCACTTCGTAAAGTGTTTCCAATAGGTACGTATTTGTCTTTACTCTGCAACACTGTATTTCCTTATAAGGTGGTATTCTTACATATTCTTTCGAGAGAAAACTCTCCTGAGTGTTCTATTTTGAGGCTACACGCTTAGACATACATGCAACACCACAGCTTTTCGAGTTACAACATGTTGTTTAGGAAAAACAAGATAATTTCGCACTATGCGGGATTTCCTTAAAATGTGGATTTCTGACAAATTTTGATGAAAGAAAATTCTCCTTGGCTTCTCTTTTGAGGCTACACGTTTAGAAGTACACGTCACAACAAATATTTTCGAGTTACAACGTGTTGTTTAGGAGATACAATCTAATTTTTGCGATGCGCTATTTCTTCTCGTAAAGTGTTTCCAATAAGTACGTATTTGTCTTTACTCTGCAACACTGTATTTCCTTATAACGTAGTATTCTTGCATATTCTTTCGAGAGAAAACTCTCCTGTGCCTTCTCTTTTGAGGCTACACACTTAGACAGACACGCAACACGAAAGCTTTTCGAGTTACGACGTGTTGTTTAGGAAAAACAGGATAATTTCCCACGATGCGGGATTTTCTCCAAACTTGGTTTTCTGACAAATTTTGACGAAAGAAAATTCTCCTGTGGGTTCTCTTTTGAGGCTACACGTTTAGACGTACACGCCACACCAAATCTTTTCGAGTTACAACGTGTTGATTAGGAGATACAAGCTAATTTTGTACGATGCGTTATTTCTTCTCTTAAAGTGTTTCCAATAAGTACGTATTTGTCTTTACTCTGCAACACTGTATTTCCTTTTAACGTGGTATGCTTACATATTCTTTCGAGAGATAATTCTCCTGTGCCTACTTTTTTGAGGCTACACGCTTACCCATACACGCAATACCAAAGCTTTTCGAGTTTCGACGTGTTGTTTCGGAAAAACAAGATCGTTTCACACGATGCTGGATTATCTTAAAACGTGCTTTTCTGAAAAATTTTGACGAGAGAAAATTCTCCTGTGGGTTCTCTTTTGAGGCTACACGTTTAGACGTACACGCCACACCAAAACTTTTCGAGTTAAAACTTGTTGTTTAGGAGATAAAAGCTAATTTTGTAGGATGCTTTATTTCTTCTCGTAAAGTGTTTCCAATACGTATGTATTTGTCTTTACTCTGCAACACTGTATTTCCTTATAACGTGGTATTCTTACATATTCTTTCGAGAGAAAACTCTCCTGTGCCTTCTCTTTTGAGGCTACATGCTTAGACATACAGGCAAAACCAAAGCATTTCGTGTTACAACGTGTTGATAAGGAAAAATAAGATAATTTTGCACGATGCGGGATTTCCTTAAAACGTGGTTTTCTGAAAAAGTTTGACGAAAGAAAATTCTGCTGTTGGTTCTCTTTTGAGGCTACACATTTAGACGTACACGCCACACCAAAACCTTTCGAGTTGCAACGTGTTGTTTAGGAGATACAAGCTAATTTTGTATGATGCTTTATTTCTTCTCGTAAAGTGTTTCCAATACGTACGTATTTGTCTTTATTCTGCAACATTGTATTTTCTTATAACGTGGTATTCTTACATATTCTTTCGAGAGAAAACTCTCCTGTGCCTTCTCTTTTGAGGGTACACGCTTAGGCATACAGGCAAAACCAAAGCATTTCGTGTTACAACATGTTGATTAGGAAAAATAAGATAATTTCTCATGATGCGGGATTTCCATAAAACGTGGTTTTCTGACAAATTTTGAGGGAAGAAAATTCTCCTGTTGGTTCTCTTTTGAGGCTACACGTTTAGACGTACACGACACACCAAATCTTTTCGAGTTACAACGTGTTGTATAGGAGATACAAGCTAATTTTGTTAGAAGCGTTATTTCTTCTCGTAAAGTGTTTCCAATACGTATGTATTTTTCTTTACTCTGCAACACTGTATTTCCTTATAACGTGGTATTCTTACATATTCTTTCGAGAGAAACTCTCCTGTACCTTCTATTTTGAAGCTACATGCTTAGACATACACGCAACACCGAAGCTTTTCGAGTTACAACGTGTAGTTTAGGAGATACAAGCTAATTTTGTACGATGCGTTATTTCTTCTCATAAAGTGTTTCCAATACGTACGTATTTGTCTTTACTCTGCACCACTGTATTTCCTTATAAGGTGGTATTCTTACATATTCTTTCGATAGAAAACTCTCTTGTGCATTCTCTTTTGAGGCTACAAACTTAGTCATACACGCAACACCAAAGCATTTAGCGTTACAACATGTTGATTAGGAAAAAAAAAGATACTTTCCTTAAAACGTGGTTTTTTGAAAAATTTTGACGAAAGAAAATTCTCCTGTGGGTTCTGTTTTGAGGCTACACGTGTACACGTACACGCCCCACCAAATCCTTTCGAGTTACAACGTGCTGTTTTGGAGATACAAGCTAATTTTGTATGATGCGTTATTTCTTTTCGTAAAGTGTTTCCAATAGAGTACGTATTTGTCTTTGCTCTGAGACACTGTGTTTCCTAATAAAGTGGTATTCTTACATATTCTTTCCATAGAAAACTGACCTGTGCGTTCTCCTTTGAGGCTACACGCTTTGACATACATGCAACACCAAAGCTTTTCGCATTACAACGTGTTGATTAGGAGAAACAAGATAATTTCGCAGGATGGGGGATTTCCTTAAAACGTGGTTTTCTGACAATTTTGACGAAAGAAAATTCTCCTGTGGGTTCTCTTTATAGGCTACACGTTTAGACGTACACGCCACACCAAATCTTTTCGAGTTACAACGTGTTGTTTAGGAGATACAAGCTAATTTTGTTTTTTTTTTCGTCAAAATTTGTCAGAAAACCACGTTTTAAGGAAATCCCGCATCGTGCGAAATTAACTTATTTTTCCTAAACAACACGTTTTAACAGGAAAAGCTTTGCTGTTGCGAGTATATCTAAGCATGTAGCCTCAAAAGGGATCGCACATGAGAGTTTTCTCTTGAAAGAATATGTAACAATACCACGTTATAAGGATATACAGTATTGCAGAGTAAAGACAAATACGTATTGGAAACACTTTACTAGAAGAAATAACGCATCTTACAAAATTAGCTTGCATCTCCTAAACAACACGTTGTAACTCGAAAAGATTTGGTGTGGCCTGTACGTTTAAATATGTAGCCTCAAAGGAGAAATCACAGGAGAATTTTCTTTCATCAAAATTTGTCAGAAAACCACGTTTTAAGGAAATCCCAAATCGTGCGAAATTATCTTGTTTTTCCTAAACAACACATCGTATCTCGAAAAGCTTTGGTGTTGCGTGTATGTCTAAGCGTGTAGCCTCAAAACAGAAGGCGCAGGAGAGTTTTCTCTCGAAAGAATATGTAAGAATACCACATTATAAGGAAATACAGTGTTGCAGAGTAAAGACAAACATGTACGTATTGGAAAGACTTTACAAGAAGAAATAACGCATCATAAAAATTAGCTTGTATCTCCTAAACTACACGTTGTAACTTGAAAAGATTTGGTGTAGCTTGTATGTCTAAATGTGTAGCCTCAAAAGAGAACCCACAGGAGAATTTTCTTTCGTCAATTTTTTTTCAGAAAACCACGTTTTAAGGAAATCCCGCAACATGCGAAATTATCTTGTTTTTCCTAAACAACACGTTGTAACTCGAAAAGCTTTGGTGTTCTGTCTATGTCTAAGCGTGCAGCCTCAAAAGAGAAGTCACAGGAGAGTTTTCTCTCGAAAGAATATGTAAGAATACCACGTTATATGGAAATACACTGTTGCAGAATAAAGACATATAGGTACATGTTGGAAACACTTTATGAGAAGAAATAACGCATCGTAAAAAATTAGCTTGTATCTCCTAAACAACACGTTGTAACTCGAAAAGCTTTGGTGTTGCGTGTATATTTAAGCGTGTAGCTTCAAAAGAGAACACACAGGAGAGTTTTCTCTCGAAAGAATATGTAAGAATACCACATTATTATTAAATACAGTGCTGCAGAGTAAAGACAAATATGTATATATTGGAAACACTTTACGAGAAGAAATAACGCATCGTACAAAATTAGCTTGTAACTCCTAAACAACACGTTTTACTCGAAAATATTTGGTGTGGCATGTACGTCTAAAAGTGTAGCCTCAAAAGAGAACACACAGGAGAAGTTTCTTTCGTCAAAATTTGTCACAAAACAAAGTTTTGATGAAATCCCGCATCGTGCGAAATTATCTTGTTTTTCCTAATCAACAAGTTGTAACTCGAAAAGCTTTGGTGTTGCGTGTATGTCTAAGCATGTAGCCTCAAAAGATAAGGCACAGGAGAGTTTTCTCTTGAAAGAATATGTAAGAATACCACGTTATAAGGAAATACAGTGTTGCAGAGTAAAGACAAATACGTACCTATTGGAAACACTTAGACTTTACGAGAATAAAAAATGCATCGTAAAAAATTAGCTTGTATCTCATAAACAACACGTTGTAACTCGAAAAGATTTGGTGTGGCGTGTACGTCTAAACGTGTAGCCTCAAAAGAGAACCCACAAGAATTTTCTTTCGTCAAAATTTGTCAGAAAACCACGTTATAAGGAAATCCCGCATTGTGCGAAATTATCTTGTTTTTCCTAAACAACACGTTGTAACTCAAAAATCTTTGGTGTTGCGTGTATGTCTAAGCGTGTAGCCTCAAAAGAGAAGGCACAGGAGAGTTTTCTCTCGAAAGAATATGTAAGAATACCACGTTATAAGGAAATACAGTGTTGCAGAGTAAAGACAAATACTTATGTATTGGAAACACTTTAAGAGAAGAAATAACGCATCTTAAAAATTAGCTGATATCTCCTAAACAACACGTTGTAACTCGAAAAGATTTCGTGTGGCATGTACGTCTAAACGTGTAGCCTTCAAAAGAGAACCCACAGGAGAATTTTCTTTTGTCAAAATTTGTCTGAAAACCACGTTTTAAGGAAATCCAGCTGTGCGCGAAATTATCTTGTTTTTCCTAAACAACACGTTGTAACCCGAAACGCTTTGGTGTTGCGTGTATGTCTAAGCATGTAGCTTCAAAAGAGAAGGCACAGGAGAGTTTTCTCTCAAAAGAATATGTAAGAATACCACGTTATAAGGAAATACAGTGTTGCAGAGTAAAGAGAAGTACGTATGTACTGGAAACACTTTACGAGAAGAAATAACGCATCTTACAAAATTAGGTTGTATCTCCTAAACAACACGTTGTAACTCGAAAAGATTTGGTGTGGCGTGTATGTCTAAACGTGTAGCCTCAAAAGAGAGCCCACAGGAGAATTTTCTTTTGTCAATATTTGTCAGAAAACCACGTTTTAAGGAAATCCAGCATCGGGCGAAATTATCTTGTTTTTCCTAAACAACATGTTGTAACTCGAAAAGCTTTCGTATTGCGTGTATGTCTAAGCGTGTAGCCTCAAAAGGGAAGGCACAGGAGAGTTTTCTCTCAAAAGAATATGTAAGAATAACACGTTATAAGGAAATACAATGTTGTAGAGAAAAGACAAATACGTACATATTGGAAACACTTAAACTATACGAGAAGAAATAATGCATCGTACAAAATTAGTTTGTATCTCCTAAACAGCACGTTGTAACTCGAAAAGATTTGGTGTGGCGTGTACGTCTAAACGTGTAGCCTCAAAGAGAACACACAGGAAATTTTTCATTCATCAAAATTTGTCAGAAACCACGTTTTAAAGAAATCCCGCATTGTGCGAAATTATCTTATTTTTCCTAAACAACATGTTATAAATCGAAAAGCTTTGGTGTTGCGTGTATGTCTAAGCATGTAGCCTCAAAAGAGAAGGCACAGGAGAGTTTTCTCGAAAGAATATGTAAGAATACCACGTTATAAGGAAATACTGTGTTGCAGAGTAAAGACAAATACGTACATATTGGAAACACTTTACAAGAAGAAATAACCCATCGTACAAAATTAGCTTGTATCTCCTAAACTACACGTTGTAACTCGAAAAGATTTGGTGTGGCGTGTACGTCTAAACGTGTAGCCTCAAATGAGAACCCACTGGAGAATTTTCGTTCTTCAAATTTTTTTTAGAAAACCACGTTTTAAGGAAATCACGCATCGTGTGAAATTATCTTGTTTTTCCTAAACAACAAATTTTAACTCGAAAAGCTTTGTTGTTGCGTGTATGTCTAAGCGAGTAGCATCAAAAAAGAAGAGGCACAGGAGAGTATTCTCTCGAAAGAATACATAAGAATACCACATTATAAGGAAATACAGTGTGGCAGAGTAAAGACAAATACATACATAGTGGAAACACTTTACAAGAAGAAATAACGCATCGTACAAAATTAGGTTGTATCTCTTAAACAGCACTTTGTAACTCGAAAAGATTTGGTGTGGCGTGTACATCTAAACGTGTAGCCTCAAAGGAGAACCCACAGGAGAATTTTCTTTCATCAAAATTTGTCAGAAAACCACGTTTAAGGAAATCCCGCATCGTGTGAAATTATCTTGTTTTTCCTAAAGAACACGTTGTAACTAGAAAAGCTTTGGTGTTGCGTGTATGTCTAAGCTTGTAGCCTCAAAAGAGAAGGCAAAGGAGAGTTTTCTCTCAAAAGAATATGTAAGAATACCACGTTATAAGGAAATACAGTGTTGCAAAGGAAAGACAAATACGTACATTTTGGAAACACTTTACGAGAAGAATTAACGCCTCGTACAAAATTAGTTTGTATCTCCTAAACAACACGTTGTAACTCGAAAAGATTTGGAGTGGCTTGTACGTCTAAACGTGTAGCCTCAAAAGAGAACCCACAGGAGAATTTTCTTTCGTCAAAATTTGTCAGAAAACCACGTTTTAAGGAAATCCGGCATCGTGCGAATTTATCTTGTTTTTCCTAATCAACACATTGTAACACAAAATGCTTTGGTTTTGCGTGTATGTCTAAGCACGTAGCCTCAAAAGGAAAAGCACAGGAGAGTTTTCTCTCGAAAGAATATGTAGGAATACCACGTTATAAGGAAATACAGTGTTGCAGAGTAAAGACAAATACGTACCTATTGGAAACACTTAAACTTTACGAGAATAAAAAATGCATCGTAAAAAATTAGCTTGTATATCATAAACAGCACGTTGTAACTCGAAAAGATTTGGTGTGGCGTGTATGTCTAAACGTGTACCCTCAAAAGAGAACCCACAGGAGAATTTTCTTTCATCAAAATTTGTCAGAAAACCAAGTTTTAAGGAAATCCCGCATCGTGCGAAATTATCTTGTTTTTCCTAAACAACATGTTGTAACTCAAAAGCTTTGGTGTTGCGTGTATGTCTAAGCGTGTAGCCTCAAAAGAGAAGGCACAGGAGAGTTTTCTCACGAAATAATATGTAAGAATACCACGTTATAAGGAAATACAGTTTTGCAGAATAAAGACAAATACGTACCTATTGGAAACACTTAAAGTTTATGAGAAGAAATAACGCATCTTAAAAAATTAGCTTGTATCTCCTAAACAACACATTGTAACTCGAAAAGACTTGGTGTGGCGTGTACATCTAAACGTGTAGCCTCAAAAGAGAACCTACAGGAGAATATTCTTTCGTCAAAATTTGTCAGAAAACCACGTTTTAAGGAAATCCCATATCGTGCGAAATTATCTTATTTTTCCTAAACAACATGTTGTAACATGAAAAGCATTGGTCTTGTGAGTATGTCTTAGCATGTAGCCTCAAAGGAGAACGCACAGGAGAGATTTGTCTCGAAAAAATATGTAAGAATACCACGTTATAAGGAAATCGAATGTTGCAGAGTAAAGACAAATACATACTTATTGGAAACACGTTCCGAAAAGAAATAACGCATCGTAAAAATTAGCTTGTATCTCCTAAACAACACGTTGTAACTCGAAAAGATTTGGTGGGGTGTGTACGTCTAAACGTGTAGCCTCAAAAGAGAACCCACAGGATAATTTTCTTTCGTCAAAATTTGTCAGAAAACCATGTTTTAAGGTAATCCCGCATCGTGCGAAATTATCTTGTTTTTCCTAATCAACATGTTGTAACTCGAAAAGCTTTGGTGTTGCGTGTATGTCTAAGCGTGTAGCCTCAAAGAGAAGGCACAGGAGAGTTTTCTCTCGAAAGAATATGTAAGAATACCACGTTATAAAGAAATACAGTTTTGCAGAGTAAAGACAAATATGTATGCATTGGAGAAACTTTAGGAGTAGAAATAACGCATCGTACAAAATTAGCTTGTATCTCCTAAACAACACGTTGTAACTCAAAAATATTTGGTATGGCGTGTATGTCTAAACATGTAGCCTCAAAAGAGAACCCACAGGAGAATTTTCATTCGTCAAAATTTGTCAGAAAACCACGTTTTAAGGAAATCCTGCATCGTGAAAAATTATCTTGTTTTGCCTAAACAACACGTTGTAATTCGAAAAGCTTTGGTGTTGAGTGTATGTCTAACCGTTTAGCCTCAAAAGAGAAGGCACAGGAGAGTTTTCTCTTGAAAGAATATGTAAGAATACCACGTTATAAGGAAATACAGTGTTGCAGATAAAGACAAATACATACGTATTGGAAACACTTAAACTTTACGAGAAGAAATAACTTATCGTAAAAAATTAGGTTGTATCTCCTAAACAACACATTGTAACTCGAAAAGATTTGGTGTGGCGTGTAAGTCTAAACGTGTAGCCTCAAAAGAGAACCCACAGGAGAATTTTCTTTGTGAAAATTTGTCAGAAAACCATGTTTTAAGGAAATCCCGCATCTTGCAAAATTATCTTTTTCCTAAACAACTCATCTTAACGCATAAAGCTTTGGTGTTGCGTGTATGTCTAAGCGTGTAGCCTCAAAAGAGAAGGCACAGGAGAGTTTTCTCTCGAAACAATATGTAAGAATACCACGTTATAAGGAAATACAGTGTTGCAGAGTAAAGACAATTACGTACGTATTGGAAACACTTAAACATTAGAGAAGAAATAAAGCATCATACAAAATTAGCTTATATCTCCTAAACAACACGTTGTAACTCGAAATGATTTGGTGTGGCGTTTACAACTAAACATGTAGCCTTAAAAGAGAACCCACAGGAGAATTTTCTTCGTCAAAATTTGTCAGAAAACCATGTTTTAAGGAAATCCCGCATCGTTCGAAAATATCTTGTTTTTTCTAAACAACACATCGTAACTCGAAAAGCTTTGGCGTTGCGTGTATGTCTAGGCGTGTAGCCTCAAAAGAGACGGCAATGGAGAGTTTTCTCTCGAAAGAATATGTAAGAATACCACGTTATAAGGAAATACAGTGTTGCAGAGTAAAGACAAATAAGCACTTATTGGAAACACTTAAACTTTACGAGAAGAAATGATGCATCATATAAAATTAGCTTGTATCTCCTAAACAGCACGTTGTAACTTGAAAAGATTTGGTGTGGCGTGTATATCTAAACGTGTAGCCTCAATAGAGAACCCACAAGAGAATTTTCTTTCCTCAAAATTTGTCAGAAAACCACGTTTTAAGGAAATCCCGCATCGTGTGTAATTATCTTGTTTTTCCTAAACAACACGTTGTAACTCGAAAAGCTTTGGTGTTGCGTGTAAGTCTTAGCGTGTAGCCTCAAAAGAGACGGCAATGGAGAGTTTTCTCTCGAAAGAACATGTAAGAATACCACGTTATAAGGAAATAAAGTGTTGCAGAGTAAAGACAAATAAGTACGTAATGGAAAAACTTAAACTTTATGAGAAATAATAACACATCGTAAAAAATAGCTTGTATCTCCTAAACAACACGTTGTAACTCGAAAGGATTTGGTGCGGCATATATGACAAAACGTGTAGCCTCAAAAGAGAACCCATAGGAGAATTTTCTTTCGTCAATATTTGTCAGAAAACCACATTTTAAGGAAATCCCGCATCGTGCGAAATTATCTTGTTTTTCCTAAACAACACGTTGTAACTTGAAAAGCTTTGGTGTTGCGTGTATTTCTAAGCGTGTAGCATCAAAAGAGAAGGCACAGGAGAGTTTTCTCTCGAAAGGATATGTAAGAATACCACGTTATAAGGAAATACAGTGTTGCAGAGTAAAGACAAATATGTACATATTGGAAACACTTAAACTTTACGAGAAGAAATAACTTATCTTACAAAATTAGCTTGTATCTCCTAAACAACACGTTGTAACTCGAAAAGATTTGGTGTGGCATGTGCGTCTAAACGTGTAGCCTCAAAAGAGAACCCACAGTAGAATTTTCTTTCGTCAAAATTTTTCAGACAACCACATTTTAAGGAAATCCGGCATTGTGCGAAATTATCTATTTTTTCCTAAACAAAACGTCCTGACTCGAAAATCTTTGGTGTTGCGTGTATGTCTAAGCGTGTAGCCTCAAAAGAGGAGGCACAGGAGAGTTTTCTCTCGAAAGAATATGTAAGAATACCATGTTATAAGGAAATACAGTGTTGCAGATTAAAGACAAATACGTATATATTGGAAACATTTTACGAGAAGAAATAATGCTTCGTACAAGCTTTTATCTCCTAAACAACACGTTTTAACTCAAAATGATTTGCTGTGGCGTGTACGTCTAAACGTGTAGCCTCAAAAGAGAACCCACAGGAGAATTTTCTTTCGTCAAAATTTGTTAGAAAACCACATTTTATGGAAATACTGCATCATTCGAAATTATCTTGTTTTTCCTAAACAACACTTCGTAACTCGAAAAGCTTTGGTTTTGTGTGTATGTCTAATCATGTAGCCTCAAAGGAGAAGGCACAGGAGAGTTTTCTCTCGAACGAATATGTAAGAATACCACCTTATAAGGATATACAGTGTTGCAGAGAAAAGACAAATACGTACATATTGGAAACACTTAAACTTTACGAGAAGAAATAATGCATCGTACAAAATTAGCTTGTACCTCCTAAACAACACGTTGTAACTCGGAAAGATTTGATGTGGCTTGTACGTCTAAAAGTGTAGCCTCAAAAAAGAACCCACAGGAGAATATGCTTAGGTCAAAATTTGTCAGAAAACCACGTTTTAAGGAAATCCCGCATCGTGCGAAATTATCTTGTTTTTCCTAAACAACACGTTGTAACTCCAAAAGCTTTGGTGTTGCATGTATGTCTAAGCATGTAGCCACAAAAGGGAATGCACAGGAGAGTTTTCTCTCCAAAGAATATGTAAGAATACCACGTTATAAGGAAATACAGTGTTGCAGAGTAAAGACAAAAAGTACATATTGGAAACACTTTACGAGAAGAAATAACGCATCGTACAAAATTAGCTTGTATCTCCAAAACAACACGTATTAACTCGAAAAGATTTGGTGTGGCGTGTACGTCTAAACGTGTAGCCTCAAAAGAGAACCCACAGGAGAATTTTCTTTCGTCAAAATTGGTCAGTAAACCACGTTTTAAGGAAATCCCACATCATGCGAAATTATCTTGTTTTTCCTAAACAACACGTCGTAACTCGAAAAGCTTTGGTGTTGCGTGTATGTCTAAGCATGTAGCCTCAAAAGAGAAGGCACAGGAGAGTTTTCTCTCTAAAGAATATGTAAGAATACCACGTTATAAGGAAATACAGTGTTGCAGAGTAAAGACAAATACCTATGTATTGGAAACACTTTAGAAGAAGAAATAATGCATCGTACAAAATTAGCTTGTATCTCCTAAACTACACGTTATAACTCGAAAAGATTTGGTGTGGGGTGTACGTATAAACGTGTAGCCTCAAAAGAGAACCCACAGGAGTATTTTCTTTCGTCAAAATTTTTTCAGAAAACCACGTTTTAAGGAAATCCCGCATCGTGCGAAATTATCTTGTTTTTCCTAAACAACACGTTGTAACTCGAAAAGCTTTGGTGTTGCATGTATGTCTAAGCATGTAGCCACAAAAGGGAATGCACAGGAGAGTTTTCTCTCCAAAGAATATGTAAGAATACCACGTTATAAGGAAATACAGTGTTGCAGAGTAAAGACAAATACATACATATTGGAAACACTTAAACTTCATGAGAAGAAATAATGCATCATACAAAATTAGCTTGTATCTCCTAACAGCACGTTGTAACTCGAAAAGATTTGGTGTGGCATGTACTTCTAAACGTGTAGCCTCAAAAGAGAACCACACAGGAGAATTTTCTTTCGTCAAAATTGGTCATTAAACCACGTTTTAAGGAAATCCCACATCATGCGAAATTATCTTGTTTTTCCTAAACAACACGTCGTAACTCGAAAAGCTTTGGTGTTGCGTGTATGTCTAAGCATGTAGCCTCAAAAGAGAAGGCACAGGAGAGTTTTCTCTCTAAAGAATATGTAAGAATACCACGTTATAAGGAAATACAGTGTTGCAGAGTAAAGACAAATACCTACGTATTGGAAACACTTTAGAAGAAGAAATAATGCATCGTAAAAATTAGCTTGTATCTCCTAAACTACACGTTATAACTCGAAAAGATTTGGTGTGGGGTGTACGTATAAACGTGTAGCCTCAAAAGAGAACCCACAGGAGTATTTTCTTTCATCAAAATTTTTTCAGAAAACCACGATTTAAGGAAATCCCGCATCGTGCGAAATTATCTTGTTTTTCCTAAACAACACGTTGTAACTCGAAAAGCTTTGGTGTTGCATGTATGTCTAAGCATGTAGCCACAAAAGGGAATGCACAGGAGAGTTTTCTCTCGAAAGAATATGTAAGAATACCATGTTATAAGGAAATACAGTGTTGCAGATTAAAGACAAATACATACATATTGGAAACACTTAAACTTTATGAGAAGAAATAATGCATCATACAAAATTAGCTTGTATCTCCTAACAGCACGTTATAACTCGAAAAGATTTGGTGTGGCGTGTACTTCTAAACGTGTAGCCTCAAAAGAGAACCACACAGGAGATTTTTCTCGTCAAAATTGGTCAGTAAACCACGTTTTAAGGAAATCCCACATCATGCGAAATTATCTTGTTTTTCCTAAACAACACGTCGTAACTCGAAAAGCTTTGGTGTTGCGTGTATGTCTAAGCATGTAGCCTCAAAAGAGAAGGCACAGGAGAGTTTTCTCTCTAAAGAATATGTAAGAATACCACGTTATAAGGAAATACAGTGTTGCAGAGTAAAGACAAATACCTATGTATTGGAAACACTTTAGAAGAAGAAATAATGCATCGTACAAAATTAGCTTGTATCTCCTAAACTACACGTTATAACTCGAAAAGATTTGGTGTGGGGTGTACGTATAAACGTGTAGCCTCAAAAGAGAACCCACAGGAGTATTTTCTTTCGTCAAAATTTTTTCAGAAAACCACGTTTTAAGGAAATCCCGCATCGTGCGAAATTATCTTGTTTTTCCTAAACAACACGTTGTAACTCGAAAAGCTTTGGTGTTGCATGTATGTCTAAGCATGTAGCCACAAAAGGGAATGCACAGGAGAGTTTTCTCTCCAAAGAATATGTAAGAATACCACGTTATAAGGAAATACAGTGTTGCAGAGTAAAGACAAATACATACATATTGGAAACACTTAAACTTTATGAGAAGAAATAATGCATCATACAAAATTAGCTTGTATCTCCTAACAGCACGTTGTAACTCGAAAAGATTTGGTGTGGCATGTACTTCTAAACGTGTAGCCTCAAAAGAGAACCACACAGGAGAATTTTCTTTCGTCAAAATTGGTCATTAAACCACGTTTTAAGGAAATCCCACATCATGCGAAATTATCTTGTTTTTCCTAAACAACACGTCGTAACTCGAAAAGCTTTGGTGTTGCGTGTATGTCTAAGCATGTAGCCTCAAAAGAGAAGGCACAGGAGAGTTTTCTCTCTAAAGAATATGTAAGAATACCACGTTATAAGGAAATACAGTGTTGCAGAGTAAAGACAAATACCTACGTATTGGAAACACTTTAGAAGAAGAAATAATGCATCGTACAAAATTAGCTTGTATCTCCTAAACTACACGTTATAACTCGAAAAGATTTGGTGTGGGGTGTACGTATAAACGTGTAGCCTCAAAAGAGAACCCACAGGAGTATTTTCTTTCATCAAAATTTTTTCAGAAAACCACGATTTAAGGAAATCCCGCATCGTGCGAAATTATCTTGTTTTTCCTAAACAACACGTTGTAACTCGAAAAGCTTTGGTGTTGCATGTATGTCTAAGCATGTAGCCACAAAAGGGAATGCACAGGAGAGTTTTCTCTCGAAAGAATATGTAAGAATACCATGTTATAAGGAAATACAGTGTTGCAGATTAAAGACAAATACATACATATTGGAAACACTTAAACTTTATGAGAAGAAATAATGCATCATACAAAATTAGCTTGTATCTCCTAACAGCACGTTATAACTCGAAAAGATTTGGTGTGGCGTGTACTTCTAAACGTGTAGCCTCAAAAGAGAACCACACAGGAGATTTTTCTCGTCAAAATTGGTCAGTAAACCACGTTTTAAGGAAATCCCACATCATGCGAAATTATCTTGTTTTTCCTAAACAACACGTCGTAACTCGAAAAGCTTTGGTGTTGCGTGTATGTCTAAGCATGTAGCCTCAAAAGAGAAGGCACAGGAGAGTTTTCTCTCTAAAGAATATGTAAGAATACCACGTTATAAGGAAATACAGTGTTGCAGAGTAAAGACAAATACCTATGTATTGGAAACACTTTAGAAGAAGAAATAATGCATCGTACAAAATTAGCTTGTATCTCCTAAACTACACGTTATAACTCGAAAAGATTTGGTGTGGGGTGTACGTATAAACGTGTAGCCTCAAAAGAGAACCCACAGGAGTATTTTCTTTCGTCAAAATTTTTTCAGAAAACCACGTTTTAAGGAAATCCCGCATCGTGCGAAATTATCTTGTTTTTCCTAAACAACACGTTGTAACTCGAAAAGCTTTGGTGTTGCATGTATGTCTAAGCATGTAGCCACAAAAGGGAATGCACAGGAGAGTTTTCTCTCCAAAGAATATGTAAGAATACCACGTTATAAGGAAATACAGTGTTGCAGAGTAAAGACAAATACATACATATTGGAAACACTTAAACTTTATGAGAAGAAATAATGCATCATACAAAATTAGCTTGTATCTCCTAACAGCACGTTGTAACTCGAAAAGATTTGGTGTGGCATGTACTTCTAAACGTGTAGCCTCAAAAGAGAACCACACAGGAGAATTTTCTTTCGTCAAAATTGGTCATTAAACCACGTTTTAAGGAAATCCCACATCATGCGAAATTATCTTGTTTTTCCTAAACAACACGTCGTAACTCGAAAAGCTTTGGTGTTGCGTGTATGTCTAAGCATGTAGCCTCAAAAGAGAAGGCACAGGAGAGTTTTCTCTCTAAAGAATATGTAAGAATACCACGTTATAAGGAAATACAGTGTTGCAGAGTAAAGACAAATACCTACGTATTGGAAACACTTTAGAAGAAGAAATAATGCATCGTACAAAATTAGCTTGTATCTCCTAAACTACACGTTATAACTCGAAAAGATTTGGTGTGGGGTGTACGTATAAACGTGTAGCCTCAAAAGAGAACCCACAGGAGTATTTTCTTTCATCAAAATTTTTTCAGAAAACCACGATTTAAGGAAATCCCGCATCGTGCGAAATTATCTTGTTTTTCCTAAACAACACGTTGTAACTCGAAAAGCTTTGGTGTTGCATGTATGTCTAAGCATGTAGCCACAAAAGGGAATGCACAGGAGAGTTTTCTCTCGAAAGAATATGTAAGAATACCATGTTATAAGGAAATACAGTGTTGCAGATTAAAGACAAATACATACATATTGGAAACACTTAAACTTTATGAGAAGAAATAATGCATCATACAAAATTAGCTTGTATCTCCTAACAGCACGTTATAACTCGAAAAGATTTGGTGTGGCGTGTACTTCTAAACGTGTAGCCTCAAAAGAGAACCACACAGGAGATTTTTCTCGTCAAAATTGGTCAGTAAACCACGTTTTAAGGAAATCCCACATCATGCGAAATTATCTTGTTTTTCCTAAACAACACGTCGTAACTCGAAAAGCTTTGGTGTTGCGTGTATGTCTAAGCATGTAGCCTCAAAAGAGAAGGCACAGGAGAGTTTTCTCTCTAAAGAATATGTAAGAATACCACGTTATAAGGAAATACAGTGTTGCAGAGTAAAGACAAATACCTATGTATTGGAAACACTTTAGAAGAAGAAATAATGCATCGTACAAAATTAGCTTGTATCTCCTAAACTACACGTTATAACTCGAAAAGATTTGGTGTGGGGTGTACGTATAAACGTGTAGCCTCAAAAGAGAACCCACAGGAGTATTTTCTTTCGTCAAAATTTTTTCAGAAAACCACGTTTTAAGGAAATCCCGCATCGTGCGAAATTATCTTGTTTTTCCTAAACAACACGTTGTAACTCGAAAAGCTTTGGTGTTGCATGTATGTCTAAGCATGTAGCCACAAAAGGGAATGCACAGGAGAGTTTTCTCTCCAAAGAATATGTAAGAATACCACGTTATAAGGAAATACAGTGTTGCAGAGTAAAGACAAATACATACATATTGGAAACACTTAAACTTTATGAGAAGAAATAATGCATCATACAAAATTAGCTTGTATCTCCTAACAGCACGTTGTAACTCGAAAAGATTTGGTGTGGCATGTACTTCTAAACGTGTAGCCTCAAAAGAGAACCACACAGGAGAATTTTCTTTCGTCAAAATTGGTCATTAAACCACGTTTTAAGGAAATCCCACATCATGCGAAATTATCTTGTTTTTCCTAAACAACACGTCGTAACTCGAAAAGCTTTGGTGTTGCGTGTATGTCTAAGCATGTAGCCTCAAAAGAGAAGGCACAGGAGAGTTTTCTCTCTAAAGAATATGTAAGAATACCACGTTATAAGGAAATACAGTGTTGCAGAGTAAAGACAAATACCTACGTATTGGAAACACTTTAGAAGAAGAAATAATGCATCGTACAAAATTAGCTTGTATCTCCTAAACTACACGTTATAACTCGAAAAGATTTGGTGTGGGGTGTACGTATAAACGTGTAGCCTCAAAAGAGAACCCACAGGAGTATTTTCTTTCATCAAAATTTTTTCAGAAAACCACGATTTAAGGAAATCCCGCATCGTGCGAAATTATCTTGTTTTTCCTAAACAACACGTTGTAACTCGAAAAGCTTTGGTGTTGCATGTATGTCTAAGCATGTAGCCACAAAAGGGAATGCACAGGAGAGTTTTCTCTCGAAAGAATATGTAAGAATACCATGTTATAAGGAAATACAGTGTTGCAGATTAAAGACAAATACATACATATTGGAAACACTTAAACTTTATGAGAAGAAATAATGCATCATACAAAATTAGCTTGTATCTCCTAACAGCACGTTATAACTCGAAAAGATTTGGTGTGGCGTGTACTTCTAAACGTGTAGCCTCAAAAGAGAACCACACAGGAGATTTTTCTCGTCAAAATTGGTCAGTAAACCACGTTTTAAGGAAATCCCACATCATGCGAAATTATCTTGTTTTTCCTAAACAACACGTCGTAACTCGAAAAGCTTTGGTGTTGCGTGTATGTCTAAGCATGTAGCCTCAAAAGAGAAGGCACAGGAGAGTTTTCTCTCTAAAGAATATGTAAGAATACCACGTTATAAGGAAATACAGTGTTGCAGAGTAAAGACAAATACCTATGTATTGGAAACACTTTAGAAGAAGAAATAATGCATCGTACAAAATTAGCTTGTATCTCCTAAACTACACGTTATAACTCGAAAAGATTTGGTGTGGGGTGTACGTATAAACGTGTAGCCTCAAAAGAGAACCCACAGGAGTATTTTCTTTCGTCAAAATTTTTTCAGAAAACCACGTTTTAAGGAAATCCCGCATCGTGCGAAATTATCTTGTTTTTCCTAAACAACACGTTGTAACTCGAAAAGCTTTGGTGTTGCATGTATGTCTAAGCATGTAGCCACAAAAGGGAATGCACAGGAGAGTTTTCTCTCCAAAGAATATGTAAGAATACCACGTTATAAGGAAATACAGTGTTGCAGAGTAAAGACAAATACATACATATTGGAAACACTTAAACTTTATGAGAAGAAATAATGAATCATACAAAATTAGCTTGTATCTCCTAACAGCACGTTGTAACTCGAAAAGATTTGGTGTGGCGTGTACTTCTAAACGTGTAGCCTCAAAAGAGAACCACACAGGAGAATTTTCTTTCGTCAAAATTTGTCTGAAAACCATGTTTTAAGGAAATCCCGCATCGTTGGAAATTACCTTGTTTTTCCTAAACAACACGTTGTCACTCGAAAAGCTTTGGTGTTGCGTGTATGTCTAAGCGTATAGCCTCAAAAGAGAAGGCACAGGAGAGTTTTCTCTCGAAATAATATGTAAGAATACCACGTTATAAGGAATTACAGTGTTGCAGAGTAAAGCAAATACATACGTATTGGAAACACTTTACAAGAAGAAATAACGCATCATACAAAATTAGCTTGTATCTCCTAAACAATACGTTGTAACTCGGAAAGATTTGATGTGGCTTGTACGTCTAAACGTGTGGCCTCAAAGGAGAACCCACAGGATAATATTCTTTAGTCAAAATTAGTCAGAAAACCACGTTTTAAGGAAATCCCGCATCGTGCGAAATTATCTTGGTTTTCCTAAAGAACACGTTGTAACTCGAAAAGCTTTGCTGTTGCGTGAATGTCTAAGCGCGAAGCCTCAAAAGAGAAGGCACAGGAGAGTTTTCTCTTGAAAGAATATGTAAGAATACCAAGTTATAAGGAAATACAGTGTTGCAGAGTAAAGACAAATACGTAATTATTGGAAACACTTTACAAGAAGAAATAACGCATCATACAAAATTAGCTTGTTTCTCCTAAGCTACACGTTGTAACTCGAAAAGATTTGGTGTGGCGTGTACATCTAAACGTGTAGCCTCAAAAGAGAACCCACAGGAGAGTTTTCTTTCGTCAAATTTTTTTTCAGAAAACCACGTTTTAAGGAAATCCCGCATCGTGCTAAATTATCTTGTTTTTCGTAAACAACACGTTGTCACTCGAAAAGCTTTGGTGTTGTGTGTATGTCTAAGCTTGTAGCCCCAAAGAGAACGCACAGGAGAGTTTTCTCTCGAAAGAATATGTAAGAATACCACGTTATAAGGAAGTACAGTGTTGCAGAATAAAGCAAATACATACGTATTGGAAACACTTTACAAGAAGAAATAACGTATCATACAAAATTAGCTTGTATCTCCTAAACAACACATTGTAACTCAGAAAGATTTGATGTGGCTTGTATGTCTAAACGTGTAGCCTCAAAGGAGAACCCACAGGAGAATATTCTTTAGTCAAAATTGGTCAGAAAACCACGTTTTAAGGAAATCCCGCATTGTGCGAAATTATCTTGTTTTTCCTAAAGAACACTTTGTAACTCGAAAAGCTTTGGTGTTGTATGTATGTCTAAGCGTGTAGCCTCAAAAGAGAAGGCACAGGAGAGTTTTCTCTCGAAAGAATACGTAAGAATATCACGTTATATGGAAATACAGTGTTGCAGAGTAAAGACAAATACGTACGTATTCGAAACACTTTACAAGAAGAACACATCGTACAAAATTACGTTGTATCTCCTAAATTACACGTTGTAACTCGAAAGATTTCGTATGGCGTGTACGTCTAAACATGTAGCCTGAAAAGAGAACCCACAGGAGAATTTTCTTGCGTCAAATTTTTTTCAGAAAACCACGTTTTAAGGAAATCCCGCATCGTGCGAAATTATCTTGTTTTTTCTAAAGAACACGTTGTAACTCGAAAAGCTTTGGTGTTTAGTGTATGTCTAAGCGTGTAGCCTCAAAAGAGAACGCACAGTAGTGTTTTCTCTCGAAAGAATATGTAAGCATACCACGTTATTAGGAAATACAGTGTTGCAGAGTCAAGAAAAATATGTACGTATTGGAAACACTTTACGAGAAGAAATAACGCATCAAACAAAATTAGCTTGTATCTCCTAAACAACACGTTGTAACTCGAAATGATTTGGCATGGCGTGTATGTCTAAACGTGTAGCCTCAAAAGAGAACCCACAGGAGAATTTTGTTTCGTCAAAATTTGTCAGAAAACAATTTTTTAAGGAAATCCCGCATCGTGCGAAATTATCTTGTGTTTCCAAAACAACACATCGTAACTCGAAAAGCTTTGATGTTGCGTGTATGTCTAAGCGTGTACCCTCAAAAGAGAAGGCACAGGAGAGTTTTCTCTCAAAAGAATAGGTAAGAATACCACGTTATAATGAAATACAGTGTTGCAGACTAAAGACAAATACGTACGTATTGGAAACACTTAAACTTTACGAGAAGAAATAACTTATCATACAAAATTAGCTTGTATCTCCTAAACAGCACGTTGTAACTCGAAAAGATTTGGTGTGGCGTGTACGTCTAAATGTGTAGCCTTAAAAGAGAACCCCCAGGAGAATTTTCTTTCGTCAAAATTTTTCAGAAAACCACGTTTTAAGGAAATCCCGCATCGTGCGAAATTATCTTGTTTTTCCTAAACAACACGTCGTTACTAGAAAAGCTTTGGTGTTGCGTGTATGTCTAAGCATGTAGCCTCAAAAGAGAATGCACTGGAGAGTTTTCTCTCGAAAGAATATGTAAGAATACCACAATATAAGGAAATATAGTGTTGCAGAGTAAAGACAAATATGTACTTATTGGAAACACTTTACGAGGAGAAATAACGCATAGTAAAAAAATTAGCTTGTATCTCCTAAACAACACATTGTAACTCGAAAACATTTGGTGTGGCGTGTACGTCTAAAGGTGTAGCCTCATAAGAGTACCCACAGGAAAATTTTCTTTCGTCAAAATTTGTCACAAAACCACGTTTTAAGGAAATCACGCATCGTGCGAAAAATCTTGCTTTTCCTAAACAACACGTTGTAACTCGAAAAGCTTTGGTGTTGCGTGTATGTCTATGCGTGTAGCCTCAAAAGAGAAGGCACAGGAGAGTTTTCTCTGGAAACAATATGTAACAATACCACGTTATAAGGAAATACAGTGTTGCAGAATAAAGACAAATCCATACATATTGGAAACACTTAAACTTTACTAGAAGAAATAATGCATCATACAAAATTAGCTTGTATCTCTTAACAGCACGTTGTAACTAGAAATGATTTGGTGTGGCGTGTACTTCTAAACGTGTAGCCTCAAAAGAGAACCCACAGGAGAATTTTCTTGCGTCAAAATTTGTCAGAAAACCACGGTTTAAGGAAATCCCGCATCATGCGAAATTATCTCCGTTATTCCTAAACAACACGTTGTAACTCGAAAACCTTTGGTGTTTCGTGTAAGACTTAGCGTGTAGCCTCAAAAGAGAAGGCAAAGGAGAGTTTTCTCTCAAAAGGATATGTAAGAATACCACGTAAATAGGAACTACAGTGTTGCAGAGTAAAGACAAGTACGTACGTATTGGAAACACTTTAGGAGAAGAAACAACGCATCATAAAAAATTAGCTTGTATCTCCTAAACAACACGTTGTAACTCGAAAATATTTGGTGTGGCGTGTGCGTCTAAACGTGTAGCCTCAAAAGAGAACACACGGGAGAATTTTCTTTCATCAAAATTTGTCAGAAACCACGTTTTAAGGAAATCTTGCATCGTGCGAAATTATCTTGTTTTTCCTAAACAACATGTTGTATCTCGAAAAGCTTTGCTGTTGCGTGTATGTCTAAGCGTGTCGCCTCACAAGAGAACGCACAGGAGAGTTTTCTCTCGAAAGAATATGTAAGAATACCACGTTATAAGGAAATACAGTGTTGCAGAGTAAAGACAAATACGTACGTATTGGAAACACTTTAAGAGAAGAAATAATGCATCGTAAAAAATTAGCTTGTATCTTCTAAACAACACGTTGTAACTCGAAAAGATTTGTTTTGGCTCGTACGACTACACGTGTAGCCTCAAAAGAGAATGCATAGGAGAACTTTCTTTGGTCAAAATTTTTCAGAAAACCACGTTTTATGGAAATCTCGCATCGTGCGAAATTATCTTGTTTTTCCTAAACAAAACGTTGTAACTCGAAAAGCTTTGGCGTTGCGTGTATGCCTAAGCATGTAGCCTCAAAAGAGAACACACAGGAGAGTTTTCCCTCGAAAGAATATGTAAGAATACCACGTTATAGGGAAATACAATGTTGCAGAGTAAAGAGAAATAAGTACGTATTGGAAACACTTTACGAGAAGAAATAACGCATCATAAAAAATTAGATTGTATCTCCTAAACAACACGTGGTAACTCGAAAGGATTTGGTGTGGCATGTACGTCTAAACGTGTAACCTCAAAAGAGAACCCACAGGATAATTTTCTTTCGTCAAAATTTGTGAGAAAACCACATTTTAAGGAAATCACGCATCGTGCGAAATAATCTTGATTTTCATAAACAACACGTTGTAACTCGAAAAGCTTTGGTGATGCCTGTATGTCTAAGTGTGTAGACTCAAAGGGAACGCACAGGATAGTTTTCTCTCAAAAGAATATGTAAGAATGCCAAGTTATAAGGAAATACAGTGTTGCAGAGTAAAGAAAAATATGTACGTATTGGAAAACTTTAGGAGAAGAAATAACGCATCGAACAAAATTAGCTTGTATCTCCTAAACAACACGTTGTAACTCGAAAAGATTTGATGCGGCGTGTACGTCTAAATGTGTAGCTTCAAAAGAGAACCCAAAGGAGAATTTTCTTTCGTTAAAATTTTTCAGAAAACCACGTTTTAAGGAAATCCCGCATCGTGCGAAATCATCTTCTTTTTCCTAAACAACAAGTTGTAACTCGAAAAGCTTTGGTGTTGCGTGTATGTCTAAGCGTGGAGCCTCAAAAGAGAAGGCACAGGAGAGTTTTCTCTTGAAAGAATATGTAAGAATACCACGTTATAAGGAAATAAAATTTTGATGAGTAAAGACAAATAAGTACATATTGGAAACACTTTACGAGAAGAAATAACGCATCTTACAAAATTAGCTTGTATCTCCTAAACAACACGTTGTTACTCGAAAACATTTGGTGTGACGTGTATGTCTAAACGTGTACCCTCAAAAGAGAACCCACAGGAGAGTTTTCTTTCATCCAAATTTGTCAGAAACCACGTTTTAAGGAAATCTCGCATCGTGCGAAATTATCTTGTTTTTCCTAAACAACACGTTGTAACTCGAAAAGCTTTGGTGTTGCATGTATGTCTAAGCGTGTAGCCTCAACAGAGAACGCAAAGGAGAGTTTTCTCTCGAAAGAATATGTAAGAATACCACGTTATAAGGAAATACAGTGTTGCAGAGTAAAGATAAACACGTACGTATTGGAAACACTTTACTAGAAGAATTAACGCATAGTAAAAAATTAACATGTATCTCCTAAACAACACGTTGTAACTCAAAAAGATCTGGTGTGGCGTGTATGTCTAAACGTGTAGCCTCAAAAGAGAACCCACAGGAGAATTTTCTTTCTTCAAAATTTTTGAGAAAACCACGTTTTAAGGAAATCCTGCATCGTGCGAAATCATCTTCTTTTTCCTAAACAACATGTTGTAACTCGAAAAACTTTAGTGTTGCGTGTATGTCTAAACGTGGAGCCTTAAAAGAGAAGGCACAGGAGAGTTTTCTCTCGAAAGAATATGTAAGAACACCACGCTATTAGGAAATACAATTTTGCAGAGTAAAGACAAAAACGTAGATATTGGGAACACTTTACGAGAAGAAATAATGCATTATTAAAAATTAGCTTTTATCTCCTAAACAACACGTTGTAACTCGAAAAGATTTGGTTTGGCATGTAAGTCTAAACTTGTAGCCTCAAAAGAGAACCAACAGGAGAATTTTCTTTCGTCAAAATTTGTCAGAAAACCACGTTTTAAGGAAATCCCGCATCGTGCGAAATTATTTGTTTTTCCTAAACAACACGTTGTAACTCAAAAAGCTTTGGTGTTGCGTGTATGTCTAAGCGTGTAGCCTCAAAAGAGAATGCACAGGAGAGTTTTCTCTCGGAAGAACATGTAAGAATACCACGTTATAAGGAAATACAGTGTTGCAGAGTAAAGACAAAAACGTACATATTGGAAACACTTTACGAGAAGAAATAACGCATCATAAATTATTAACTTGTATCTCCTAAACAACAAGTGGTAACTCGAAAGGATTTGGTTTGGCGTGTACGTCTAAAAGTGTAGCCTCAAAGACAACGAACAGGAGAATTTCCTTTCGTCAAAATTTGTGAGAAAACCACGTTTTAAGGAAATCCTGCATCCTGCGAAATTATCTTGTTTCTCCTAAACAACACGTTGTAATTCGAAAAGCTTTGGTGTTGCATGTATGTCTATGCGTGTGGCCTCAAAAGAGAATTCACAGGAGAGTTTCTGTCGAAAGAATATGTAAGAATACCACGTTATAAGGAAATACAGTGTTGCAGCATAAAGACAAATACGTACGTATTGGAAACACTTTACGAGAAGAAATAACGCATCGTACAAAATTAGCTTGTATCTCCTAACTAACACGTTGTAATTCGAAAAGATTTTGTGTGGCGTGTACGTCTAAACGTGTAGCCTCAAAAGAGAACCCAGAAGAGAATTTTCTTTCGTCAAAATTTGTCAGAAAACCATGTTCTAAGGAAATACCTCATCGTGAGAAATTACCTTGTTTTTCCTAAACTACACGTTGTAACTCGAAAAGCTTTGGTGTTGCGTGTATGTCTAAGCGTGTAGCCTCAAAAGAGGACACAGGAGAGTTTTCTCTCGAAAGAATATGTAGGAATACCACGTTATAAGGAAATACAGTGTTGCAGAGTAAAGATAAATAGGTAGTAATTGTAAATACTATAGGAGAAGAAATGACGCATGGTACAAAATTAGCTTGTATCTCCTAAACAACACGTTGTAATTCGATAATATTTGGTGTGGCGTGTGCGTTTAAAGGTGTAGCCTCAAAAGAGAACCCACAGGAGAATTTTCTTTCTTCAAAATTTGTCAGAAAACCACGTTTTAAGGAAATCCCTCATCGTGCGAATTTATCTTGTTTTTCCTAAACAACACGTTGTAACTCAAAAAGCTTTGGTGTTCGTGTATGTCTAAGCATGTAGCCTCAAAAGAGAATGCACAGGAGAGTTTTCTCTCGAAAGAATATATAAGAATACCACGTTATAAGGAAATACAGTGTTGCAAAATAAAGACAAATACGTACGTATTGGAAACACTTTACGAGAAGAAATAATGCATCGTACAAAATTAGCTTGTTTCTCCTAAAGAACACGTTGTAACTCGAAAATATTTGGCGTGGTGTGTACGTCTAAACATGTAGCCTCAAAAGAGAACCCACAGGAGAAATTTCTTTCGTCAAAATTTGTCAGAAAACCACGTTTTAAGGAAATCCCGCATCATGCGAAATTATCTTGTTTTTCCTAAACAAAACGTTGTAACTCGAAAAGCTTTGGTGTTTCGTGTATGTCTAAGCATGTAGCCTCAAAAGAGAAGGCACAGGAGAGTTTTCTCTCAAAATAATATGCAAGAATACCACGTTATAAGGAAATACAGTGTTGCAGAATAAAGACAAATACGTATGTATTGGAAACACTTTAGGAGAAGAAATAAAGTATCTTAAAAAATTAGCTTGTATCTCCAAAACAACACGTTGTAACTCGAAAAGATTTGGTGTGGCATATTCCTCTAAACGTGTAGCCTCAAAAGAGAACACACAGGAGAATTTTCTTTGGTCAAAATTTGTCAGAAAACCAGGTTTTAACGAAATCCCATATCGTGCGAAATTATCTTGTTTTTCCTAAACAACACGTTGTAACTCGAAAATCTTTGGTGTTGCGTGTATGTCTAAGCATGTAGCCTCAAAGAGAACACACAGGAGAGTTTTCTCTCGAAAGAATATGTAAGAATACCACGTTATAAGGAAATACAGTGTTGCAGAGTAAAGACAAATACGTACGTATTGGAAACAGTTTACGAGAAGAAATAACGCATCATAAAATATTTGCTTGTATCTTCTAAACAACACGTTGTAACTCGAAAAGACTTGGTGTGGCGTGTACGTCTAAACGTGTAGCCTCAAAAGAGAACTTATAGGAGAATTTTCTTTCGTCAAAATTTTTCAGAAAATCACATTTTAAGGAAATCCCGCATCGTGCGAAATTATCTTGATTTTCCTAAACAACACCTTGTAACTCGAAAAGCTTTCGTGTTGCGTGTATGTCTAAGTGTGTAACCTCAAAAGAGAAGGCACAGGAGAGTTTTCTCTCGAAAGAATATGTAAGAATACCACGTTAATAGGAAATACAGTGTTGCAGAGTAAAGACAAATACGTACCTATTGGAAACACTTTACGAGAAGAAATAACGCATCGTACAAAATTAGCTTGTATCTCCTAAACAACACGTTGTAACTCGAAAAGATTTGGTGTGGCGTGTACGTCTAAACATGTAGCCTCAAAAGAGAACCCATAGGAGAATTTTCTTTCGTCAAAATTTTTCAGAAAATCACGTTTTAAGGAAATCCCGCATCGTGCGAAATTATCTTGTTTTTCCTAAACAACACGTTGTTACTCGAAAAGCTTTCGTGTTGCGTGTATGCCTAAGTGTGTAGCCTCAAAAGAGAAGGCACAGGAGAGTTTTCTCTCGAACGAATATATAAGAATACCACATTATAAGGAAATACAGTTTTGCGGAGTAAAGACAAATACATATGTATTGGAAACACTTTACGAGAAGAAATAGCGCATAGTACAAAATTAGCTTGTATCTCCTAAACAACACGTTGTAACTCGGAAAGATTTGGTGTGGCGTGTACGTCTAAACGTGTAGCCTCAAAAGAGAACCCATAGGAGAATTTTCTTTCCTCAAAATTTTTCAGACAATCACGTTTTAAAGAAATCCCACATCTTGCGAAATTATCTGGTTTTTCCTAAACCACACGTTGCAACTCAAAAAACTTTCGTGTTGCGCATATGTCTAAGTGTGTAGCCTCAAAAAAGAAGGCACAGGATAGTTTTCTCTTGAAAGAATATGTAAGAACACCAAGTTAAAAGGAAATACAATGTTGCAGAGTAAAGACAAATACATACGTATTGGAAACACTTTACGAGAAGAAATAACGCATCATACAAAATTAGCTTCTATCTCCTAAACAACACGTTGTAACTCGAAAGGAATTGGTGTGGCGTGTACGTCTAAACGTGTAGCCTCATAAGAGAACCCATAGGAGAATTTTCTTTCGTCAAAATTTTTCAGGATTTCCATAAAACCTGGTTTTCTGACAAATTTTGACCAAAGAAAATTCTCCTTTGGGTTCTCTTTTGAGGCTACACGTTTAGAAATGCACGCCACACCAAATCTTTTCGAGTTACAACGTGTTGTTTAGGAGATACAAGCTAATTTTTACAATGCATTATTTCTTATTGTAAAGTGTTTCCAATGCGTAGGTATTTCTCTTTACTCTGCAACACTGTATTTCCTCATAACGTGGTATTCTTACATATTCTTTCGCAGGAAACTGTCCTGTGCGTTCTCCTTTGAGGCTACAAGCTTAGACATACACGCAACACCAAAGCTTTTCGAGTTACAACGTGTTGTTTAGGAAAAACAAGATAATTTCGCATGATGTGGGATTTCCGTAAAACATGGTATTCTGAAAAATTTTGACGAAAGAAAATTCTCCTGTGGGTTCCCTTTTGAGGCTACACGTTTAGATGCAAACGTCACATCAAATCTTTTCGAGTTACAACGAGTTGTTTAGGAGGTACAAGCTAATTTTGTACCATGCGTTATTTCTTCTCGTAACGTGTTTCCAATACGTAAGTATTTGTCATTACTCTGCAACACTGTATTTCCTTATACCGTGGTATTCTTACATATTCTTTCGAGAGAAAACTCTCCTGTGCATTCTCTTTTGAGGCTACATGCTTAGACATACACGCAACACCAAAGCTTTTCGAGTTACAACGTGTTGTTTAGGAAAAACAAGATAATTTCGCACGATGCGGGATTTCCTTAAAACGTGGCTTGCTGACAAATTTTGACCAAAGAAAATTCTCCGGTGGCTTCTCTTTTGA
Source organism: Apodemus sylvaticus (assembly GCF_947179515.1). NCBI lineage: Eukaryota > Metazoa > Chordata > Mammalia > Rodentia > Muridae > Apodemus > Apodemus sylvaticus. Next base: position 769,233 of record NW_026263238.1, read on the forward strand.
GGCTACACCTTTAGACTTACATGCCAAACAAAATCTTTTCGAGTTACAAGGTGTTGTTTAGGAGATACAAGCTAATTTTGTACAAATGCGTTATTTCTTCTCGTAAAGTTTTTCCAATACGTACGTATTTTTCTTTACTCTGCAACATTGTATTTCCTTATAATGTGGTTTTCTTACATATTCTTTCGAGAGAAAACTCTCCTGTGCGCTCTCTTTTGAGGCTACATGCTTAGACATACACGCAACACCAAAGCTTTTCAAGTTGCAACGTGTAGTTTAGGAAAAACAAGATAATTTCGCACGATGCGTGATTTCCTTAGAAAATGTTTTTCAGACAAATTTTGACGGAAGAAAATTCTCCTGTGGGTTCTTTTTTGAGGCTACACGTTTAGACGTACACACCACACCAAATATTTTCGAGTTACAACGTGTTGTTTAGGAGATGCAAGCTAATTTTGTACGATGCGTTATTTCTTCTCATAAAGTGTTTTCTATGTGTACATATTTGTCTTTATTCTGCAAAACTGTATTTCCTTATAACTTGGTAGTCTTACATATTCTTTCGAGAGAAAAATCTTTTGTAATATGCGTTATTTCTTCTCGTAAAGTATTTACAATAACTACCTATTTATCTTTACTCTGCAACACTGTATTTACTTATAACGTGGTATTCTTACATATTCTTTCGAGAGAAAACTCTCCTGTGCATTCTCTTTTGAGGCTACACGCATAGACGTATACGCAACACCAAAGCTTTTCGAGTTACAATGTGTTGTTTAGGAAAAACAAGATAATTTTGCACGATACGGGATTTCCTTAATACATGGTTTTCTGACAAATTTTGACGAAAGAAAATTCTCCTGTGGGTTCTCTTTTGAGGCTACACGTTTAGACGTACACGCCACACCAAATCTTTCGAGTTACAAAGTGTTGTTTAGGAGATAAAAGCTTAATTTTTACGATGCTTTATTTCTTCTCATAAAGTGTTTCCAATACGTACATATTTGTCTTTACTCTGCAGCACTGTATTTCCTTATAACATTGTATTCTTACATATTCTTTCGAGAGAAAACTCTCCTGTGCATTGTCTTTTGAGGCTACACGCTTAGACATACAGGCAACACCAAAGCTTTTCGAGTTACAACGTGTTGTTTAGGAAAAACAAGATAATTTCGCACAATGAGGGATTTCATTAAAACGTGATTTCTGAAAAATTTTGACGAAAGAAAATTCTCCTGTCGGTCCTCTTTTGAGGCTACACGTTTAGACGTACATGCCACACCAAATATTTTCGAATTCCAACGTGTTGTTTAGGAGATACAATCTAATTTTGTACCATGCGTCATTTCTTCTCGTAAAGTATTTACAATAACTACCTATTTATCTTTCCTCTTCAACACGGTATTTCCTTATAATGTGGTATTCTTACATATTCTTTCGAGAGAAAACTCTCCTGTGCGTTCTCTTTTGAGGCTACACGCTTAGACATACACGCAACACCAAAGCTTTTCGAGTTACAACGTGTTGTTTAGGAAAAACAAGATAATTTCGCACGATGCGGGATTTCCTTAAAACGTGGTTTTCTGTCAAATTTTGACCAAAGAAAATTCTCCTTTGGGTTCTCTTTTGAGGCTACACATTTAGACGTACACGCCACACCAAATCCTTTCGAGTTACAAGGTGTTGTTTACGAGATACTAGCTAATTTTGTACGATGCGTTATTTCTTCTCATAAAGTTTTTCCAATACGTACGTATTTTTCTTTACTCTGCAACACTGTATTTCCTTATAACGTGGTATTCTTACATATTCTTTCGAGAGAATACTCTCCTGTGCGTTCTCTTTTGATGCTACATGCTTAGACATACACGCAACACCAAAGCTTTTCGAGTTACATTGGGCTGTTTAGGAAAAACAAGATAATTTCGCACGATGAGGGATTACCTTAAAACGTGGTTTTCTGAAAAATTTTGACGAAAGAAAATTCTCCTGTGGGTTCTCTTTTGAGGCTACACATTTAGACATACACGCCACACCAAATATTTTCGAATTACAACGTGTTCTTTAAGAGATACAAGCTAATTTTGTACCATGCGTTATTTTTTCTCGTAAAGTATTTACAATAACTACCTATTGATCTTTACTCTGCAACACTGTATTTCCTTATAACATGGTATTCTTTCGAGAGAAAACTCTCCTGTGCGTTCTCTTTTGAAGCTACACTCTTAGACATACACGCAACACCAAAGCTTTACGAGTTACCAAGTATTGTTTAGGAAAAACAATATAATTTCGCACGATGAGGGATTTCCTTAAAACGTGATTTTCTGACAAATTTTGACCAAAGAAAATTCTCCTGTGGGTTCTCTTTTGAGGCTACACGTTTGACGTACACGCCACACCAAATCCTTTCGAGTTACAAGGTGTTGTTAAGGAGATACAAGCTAATTTTGTAGGATGCGTTATTTCTTCTCGTAAAGTTTTTCCAATACGTACGTATTTTTCTTTACTCTGCAACACTGTATTTCCTTATAACGTGGAATTCTTACATATTCTTTCGAGAGAAAACTCTCCTGTGCGTTCTCTTTTTAGGCTAAACACTTAGACATACACGCAACACCAAAGCTTTTCGAGTTAAAACGTGTTGTTTAGGAAAAACCAGATAATTTCGCACGATGCGGGATTTCCTTAAAACATGGTTTTCTGACAAATTTTGACCAAAGAAAATTCTCTTGTGGGTTCTCTTTTGAGGCTACACGTTTGACGTACACGCCACACCAAATCCTTTCGAGTTACAAGATGTTGTTTAGGAGATACAAGCTAATTTTGTAGGATGCGTTATTTCTTCTCGTAAAGTTTTTCCAATATGCACATATTTTTCTTTACTCTGCAACACTGTATTTCCTTATAACGTGGTATTCTTACATATTCTTTCGAGAGAAAACTCTCCTGTGAGCTCTCTTTTGAGGCTACATGCTTAGTCATACACGCAACACCAAATCTTCTCGAGTTACAACGTATTGTTTAGGAGATACAAGCTAATTTTCAATGATGCATTATTTCTTCTCGTAACGTTTAAGTGTTTCCAAAAGGTACGTATTTTTCTTTACTTTGCAACACTGTATATCCTTATGACGTGGTATTCTTACATATTTTTTCGAGAGAAAACTCTCCTGTGCGTTCTCTTTTGAGGCTACACGCTTAGACATACACGCTACACCAAAGATTTTCGAGTTACAACGTGCTGTTTAGGAGATACAAGCTAATTTTGAACGATGCGTTATTTCTTATCCTAAAGTGTTTCCAAAACGTACATATTTGTCTTTCCTCTACAACACTGTATTTCCTTATAACATGGTATTCGTACATATTCTTTCGAGACAAAACTCTCCTGTGCATTCTCTTTTGAGGCTACACGCTTAGACATACACGCAACACCAATGCATTTCGAGTTAGATCGTGTTGTTTATGAAAAACAAGATAATTTCGCAAGATGCGGGAATTCCTTAAAACGTGGTTTTCTGACAAATTTTGACGAAAGAAAATTCTCCTGTGGGTTTTCATTTGAGGCTACACGCTTAGACGTACACGCCACACCAAATCTTTTCGAGTTACAACGTGTTGTTTAGGAGATACAAGGTAATTTTGTACGATGCGTTATTTCTTCTCCTAAAGTGTTTCCAATACGTACGTATTTGTCTTTACTCTACAACATTGTATTTCCTTATAACATGGTATTTGTACATATTCTTTCATGAGAAAACTCTCCTGTGCGTTCTCTTTTGAGGCTAGACGCTTAGACATACACGCAACACCAAAGCATTTCGAGTTAGAACATGTTGTTTAGGAAAAACAAGATAATTTCGCAAGATGCGGGAATTCTTTAAAACGTAGTTTTCTGACAAATTTTGACGAAAGTAAATTCTCCTGTGGGTTTTCATTTGAGGCTACACATTTAGACGTACACGCCACACCAAATCTTTTCGAGTTACAACGTGTTGTTTAGGAGATACAAGCTAATTTTTTACGATGCTTTATATCTTCTAGTAAAGTTTAAGTGTTTCCAAAAGCTACATATTTATCTTTAATTTGCCACACTGTATTTCCTTATAACGTGGTATTCTTACATACTCGTTCGAGAGAAATCTCTCCTGTGCGTTCTCTATTGAGGCTACATGCTTAGACATACATGCAACATCAAAAATTTTCGAGTTACAATGTGTTGTTTAGGAAAAACAAGATAGTTTCGCACGATGCGAGATTTCCTTAATAAGTGGTTTTCTGACAAATTTTGACGAAAGAAAATTCTCCTGTGGGTTCTCCTTTGAGGCTACACGTTTAGACGTACACGCCACACCAACTCTTTTCGAGTTACAATGTGTTGTTTAGGAGATACAAACTAAATTTTACGATGCGTTATTTCTTCTCGTAAAGTGTTTCAAATACATATGTATTTGTCTTTACTCTGCAAAATTGTATTTCCTTATAATGTGGTATTCTTACATGTTCTTTCGAGAGAAAACTCTCCTGTGAGTTCTCTTTTGAGGCTACACGCTTAGACATACACGCAACATCAAAGCTTTTCGAGTTACAACGTGTTGTTTAGGAAAAACATGATAATTTCTCACGATGAGTGATTTCCTTAAAACATGGTTTTCTGACAAATTTTATCGAAAAACAATTCTCCTGTGGGTTCTCTTTTGAGGCTACACGTTTAGACGTACACGCCACACCAAATCTTTTCGAGTTACAACATGTTGTTTAGGAGATACAAGCTAATTTTGTACGATGCATTATTTCTTCTCGTAAAGTGTTTCCAATACGTACTAATTTGTCTTTACTCTGCATCACTGTATTTCCTTATAACGTGGTATTCTTACATATTCTTTCGAGAGAAAAGTCTCCTGTGCGTTCTCTTTTGAGGCTACATGATTAGACATACACGCAACACCAAAGTTTTCGAGTTACAACGTGTTGTTTAGGAAAAGCAAGATAATTTCGCACGATGCGGGATTTCCTTAAAACGAGGTTTTCTGACAAATTTTGACCAAAGAAAATTCTCCTGTGTGTTCTCTTTTGAGGCTACACGTTTAGACGTACACGCCACACCAAATCTTTTCGAGTAACAACATGTTGTTTAGGAGATACGAGCTAATTTTTTGCGATGCATTCTTTCTTCCTGTGCCTTCTCTTTTGAGGCTACATGCTCATAAATGCGCGCAACACCAAAGCTTTTCGAGTTACAACGTGTTGTTTAAGAGATACAAGCTAATTTTGTACTATGCTTTACTTCTCGTAAAGTTTAAGTGTTTCCAAAAGGTACGTATTTGTCTTTACTTTGCAGCACTGTATTTTCTTATAACGTGTTATTCTTATATATTCTTTCGAGAGAAAACTCTCCTGTGCGTTCTCTTTTCTGACAAATCTTAACGAAAGAAAATTCTCCTGTGGCTTCTCTTTTGAGGCTACACGTTTAGACGTACATGCCAAACCAAATCTTTTCGAATTACAAAGTGTTGTTTAGGAGACACAAGCTAATTTTGTACGATGCGTTATTTCTTCTTGTAAAGTGTTTCCAATAGGTACATATTTGTCTTTACTCTGCAACACTGTATTTCCTTATAATGTGCGGGATTTCCTTAAAACATGGTTTTCTGACAAATTTTGACCTAAGAAAATTCTCCTGTGGGTTCTCTTTTGAGGCTACACGTTTAGACGTACATGCCACACCAAATCTTTTCGGTTACAACGTGTTGTTTAGGAGATACAAGCTAATTTTTTATGATGCGTTATTTCTTCTCGTATAGTGTTTCCAATACGTACATGTTTGTCTTTACTCTGAAACACTGTAATTCCTTATAACGTGGTTTTCTTACATATTCTTTCGAGAGAAAACTCTCCTGTGCGTTCTCTTTTGAGGCTACACACTTAGACATACACGCAACACCAAAGCTTTTCGAGTTACAACGTGTTGTTTAGGAAAAACAAGATAATTTCGCACAATGCGGGATTTCCTTAAAACGTGGTTTTCTGAAAAATGTTGACAAAAGAAAATTTTCCTGTGAGTTCCCGTTTGAGGCTAGACGTTTAGACGTACACGCCACACCAAATCTTTTCGAGTTACAAAATGTTGTTTAGGAGATACAAGCTAATTTTTGGGATGCGTTATTTCTTCTCATAAAGTGTTTCCAATATGTATGTATTTGTCTTTACTCTGCAACACTGTATTTCCTTATAACGTGGTATTCTTATATTTTCTTTCCAGAGAAAACTCTCCTGTGCCTTCTCTTTTGAGGCTACACGCTTTGAAATGCACGCAACACCAAAGCTTTTCGAGTTACAAAGTGTTGTTTAAGAGATACAAGCTAATTTTGTACGATGCGTTATTTCTTCTCGTAAAGTTTAAGTGTTTCCAATATGTACATATTTGTCTTTATTCTACAACACTGTAATTCCTTATAACATGGTATTCTTACTTATTCATTCGAGAGAAAACTCTCCTCTGCGTTCTCTTTTGAGGCTACACGCTTAGACATACACGCAACACCAAAGCTTTTCGAGATACGACGTGTTGTTTAGGAAAAACAAGAATATTTCGCACTATGCAGGATTTCCTTAAAACGTGGTTTTCTGACAAATTTTGACGAACCAAAATTCTCCTGTGGGTTCTCTTTTGAGGCTACACGTTAAGATGTACACGCCACACCAAATGTCTTCAAGTTACAGCGTGTTGTTTAGGAGATTCAAGCTAATTTTGTACGTTGCATTATTTCTTCTCCTAAAGTGTTTCCAATACGTACATATTTGTCTTTACTCTGCAACACTTTATATCCTTATAACATGGTATTCTTACATATTATTTCGAGAGAAAACTCTCCTGTGCCTTCTCTTTGGAGGCTACACACTTAGACATACACGCAACACGAAAGTTTTTCGAGTTACAACGTGTTGTTTAGGAAAAAAAAGATAATTTTGCACGATGCGGGATTTCCTTAAAACGTGATTTTCTGAAAAATTTTGACGAAAGAAAATTCTCCTATGGGTTCTCCTTTGTGGCTACACGTTTAGACGTACACGCCACACCAATTCATTTCGAGTTAAAACGTGTTGTTTAGGAGATACAAGCTAATTTTGTAAGCCGCATCGTGAAAAATTATCTTGTTTTTCCTGAACAACACGTTGTAACTCGAAAAGCTTTGGTATTGCGTGTATGTGTGAGCATGTAGCCTCTAAAGACAATGCACAGGAGAGTTTTCTCTCGAAAGAACATGTAAGAATACAACATTATAAGGAAATACAGCGTTGCAGAGTAAAGACAAATACGTACGTATTGGAAACACTTTACGAGAAGAAATAACGCATCGTACAAAATTAGCTGTATCTCCTAAACAACACGTGGTAACTCGAAAGGATTTGGTGTGGCGTGTACCTCTAAACGTGTAGCCTCAAAAGAGAACTCACAGGAGAATTTTCTTTCGTCAAAATTTGTCAGAAAACCACGTTTTAAGGAAATCCCGCATCGTGCGAAATTATCTTGTTTTTCATAAACAACACATTGTAACTCGAAAAGCTTTGGCGTTGCCTATATGTCTACACGTGTAGCCTCAAAAGAGAACGCACAGGAGAGTTTTCCCTCGAAAGAATATGTAAGAATACCACGTTATATGGAAATACAGTGTTGCAGAGTAAAGACAATTAAGTACGTATTGGAAACACTTTACAAGAAGAAATAACGCATCGTACAAAATTTGCTTGTATCTCCTAAACAACAAGTTGTACCTCGAAAAGATTTGGTGTGGCTCGTAGGTCTAAACTTGTAGCCTCAAAAGACAACCCACAGGAGAACTTTCTTTCGTCAAAATTTGTCAGAAAACCACGTTTTAAGGAAATCCCGCATAGTGCAAAATTATCTTGTTTTTCCTGACAACACGTTGTAACTCGAAAAGCTTTGGTGTTGCGTGTATGTGTGAGCATGTAGCCTCTAAAGAGAATTCACAGGAGAGTTTTCTTTTGAAAGAACATGTAAGAATTCAACATTATAAGAAAATACAGTGTTGCAGTGTAAAGACAAATACGTACGTTTGGAAACACTTTACGAGAAGAAATAACGCATCGTACAAAATTAGCTTGTATCTCCTAAACAACACGTGGTAACTCGAAAGGATTTGGTGTGGCGTGTACCTCTAAACGTGTAGCCTCAAAAGAGAACCCACAGGAGAATTTTCTTTCGTCAAAATTTGTCAGAACACCACGTTTTAAGGAAATCCCGCATCGTGGGAAATAATCTTGTTTTTCATAAACAACACGTTGTAACTCGAAAAGCTTTGGTGTTGTCTGTATGTCTAAGTGTGTAGCCTCAAAGGGGAACGCACAGGATAGTTTTCTATCGAAAGAATATGTAAGAATACCACGTTATAACGAAATAAAATGTTGCAGAGTAAAGACAAATACGTATGTATTGGAACCACTTTATGAGAATAATTAACACATCGTAAAAAATTAGCTTGTATCTCCTAAACAACACGTTGTAACTCGACAAGATTTGGTGTGGCCTGTACGTCTAAATGTGTAGCCTCAAAAGAGAACCCACAGGAGAATTTTCTTTCGTCAAAATTTTTCAGAAAACCTCGTTTTAAGGAAATCCCGCATCATGCGATATCATCTTCTTTTTAATAAACAACATGTTGTAACTCGAAAAGCTTTGGTGGTGCGTGTATGTGTAAGCGTGTAGCCTCAAAAGAAAAGGCACAGGAGAGTTTTCTCTCGGAAGATTATGTAAGAATACTACGTTATAAGGAAATACAATTTTGCAGAGTAAAGACAAATAAGTACTTATTGGAAACACTTTATGAGAAGAAATAACGCATCGTACAAAATTGGCTTGTATCTCCTAAACAACACGTTGTAATTCGAAAAGATTTGGTGTGACGTGTACGTCTAAACATGTAGCCTAAAAAGAGAACCCACAGGAGAACTTTCTTTCGTCAAAATTTTTCAGAAAACCACGTTTTATGGAAATCTCGCATCGTGCGAAATTATCTTGTTTTTCCTAAACAACACTTTGTAACTCGAAAAGCTTTGGCGTTGCGTGTATGTCTAAGCATGTAGCCTCAAAAGAGAATGCACAGGAGAGTTTTCCCTCGAAACAATATGTAAGAATACCACGTTATAAGGAAATACAGTGTTGCAGATTAAAGACAGATAAGTACTTATTGGAAACACTTTACAAGAAGAAATAACACATCGTAAAAAATTAGCTTGTATCTCTTAAACAACACGTTGTAACTCGAAAAGATTTGGTGTGGCGTGTACGTCTAAACGTCTAGCCTCAAAAGAGAACCCACAGGAGAATTTTCTTTCGTTATAATTTTTCAGAAAACCACGTTTTAAGGAAATCCTGCATCGTGCGAAATCATCTTCTTTTTCCTAAAAAACATGTTGCAACTCGAAAAGCTTTAGTGTTGCGTGTATGTCTAAGCGTGGAGCCTCAAAAGAGAAGGCACAGGAGCATTTTCTCTCGAAAGAATATGTAAGAATACCACGTTATAAGGTAATACAATTTTGCAGAGTAAAGACAAATAAGTACATATTGGAAACACTTTACGAGAAGAAATAACGCATCATACAAAATTAACTTGTATCTCCTAAACAACACGTTGTATCTCGAAAAGATTTGGTGTGACGTGTATGTCTAAACGTGTAGCCTCAAAAGAGAACCCACAGGAGAATTTTCTTTCATCAAAATTTGTCAGAAACCACGTTTTAAGGAAATCTCGCATCGTGCGAAATTATCTTGTTTTTCCTAAACAACACGTTGTAAGTCGAAAAGCTTTGGCGTTGCGTGTATGTCTAAGCATGTAGCCTCAAAAGAGAACGCACAGGAGAGTTTTCCCTCGAAAGAATATGTAAGAATACCACGTTATAAGGAAATACAGTGTTGCAGATTAAAGACAAATAAGAACGTATTGGAAAAACTTTCCAAGAAGAAATAACGCATCGTACAAAATTTGCTTGTATCTCCTAAACAAGAAGTTGTAACTCGAAAAGATTTGGTGTGGCATGTATGTCTAAACGTGTAGCCTCAAAAGACGACCCACAGGAGAACTTTCTTTCGTCAAAATTTGTCAGAAACCAAGTTTTAAGGAAATCCCGCATCTTTAAAAATTATCTTGTTTTTCCTAACAACACGTTGTAACTCGAAAAGCTTTGGTATTGCGTGTATGTGTGAGCATGTAGCCTCTAAAGACAATGCACAGGAGAGTTTTCTCTCGAAAGAACATGTAAGAATACAACATTATAAGGAAATACAGTGTTGCAGAGTAAAGACAAATACGTACGTATTGGAAACACTTTACGAGAAGAAATAATGCATCATACAAAATTAGCTGTATCTCCTAAACAACACGTGGTAACTCGAAAGGATTTTGTGTGGCGTGTACCTCTAAACGTGTAGCCTCAAAAGAGAACCCACAGGAGAATTTTCTTTCGTCAAAATTTGTCAGAAAACCACGTTTTAAGGAAATCCCGCATCGTGCGAAATTATCTTGTTTTTCATAAACAACATGTTGTAACTCGAAAAGCTTTGGCGTTGCCTATATGTCTAAGCATGTAGCCTCAAAAGAGAACGCACAGGAGAGTTTTCCCTCAAAAGAATATGTAAGAATACCACGTTATATGGAAATACAGTGTTGCAGAGTAAAGACAATTAAGTACGTATCAGAAACACTTTACAAGAAGAAATAACGCATCGTACAAAATTTGCTTGTATCTCCTAAACAACAAGTTGTAACTCGAAAAGATTTGGTGTGGCATGTACGTCTAAACCTGTAGCCTCAAAAGACAACCCACAGGAGAACTTTCTTTCGTCAAAATTTGTCAGAAAACCACGTTTTAAGGAAATCCCGCATAGTGCAAAATTATCTTGTTTTTCCTGAACAACACGTTGTAACTCGAAAAGCTTTGGTGTTGCGTGTATGAGTGAGCATGTAGCCTCTAAAGAGAATGCACAGGAGAGTTTTCTCTCGAAAGAACATGTAAGAATTCAACATTATAAGGAAATACAGTGTTGCAGTGTAAAGACAAAAACGTACGTTTGGAAACACTTTACGAGAAGAAGTAACGCATCGTACAAAATTAGCTTGTATCTCCTAAACAACACGTGGTAACTCGAAAGGATTTGGTGTGGCATGTACCTCTAAACGTGTAGCCTCCAAAGAGAACCCACAGGAGAATTTTCTTTCGTCAAAATGTGTCAGAACACCACGTTTATGGAAATCCCGCATCGTGCGAAATTATCTAGTTTTTCATAAACAACACGTTGTAACTCGGAAAGCTTTGGTGTTGCCTGTATGTCTAAGTGTGTAGCCTCAAAGGGGAACACACAGGATAGTTTTCTATCGAAAGAATATGTAAGAATACCACGTTATAAGGAAATACAATGTTGCAGAGTAAAGACAAATGCGTATGTATTAGAAACATTTTACGAGAATAATTAACACATCGTAAAAAATTAGCTTGTATCTCCTAAACAACACGTTGTAACTCGACATGATTTGGTGTGTCCTGTATGTCTAAATGTGTAGCCTCAAAAGAGAACCCATAGGAGAATTTTCTTTCGTCAAAATTTTTCAGAAAACCTCGTTTTAAGGAAATTCCGCATTATGCGAAATCATCTTCTTTTTCCTAAACAACATGTTGTAACTCGAAAAGCTTTGCTGTAGCTTGTATGTGTAAGCGTGGAGCCTCAAAAGAGAAGGCACAGGAGAGTTTTCTCTCGAAAGAATATGTAAGAATACCACGTTATAAGGAAATACAATTTTGCAGAGTAACGACAAATAAGTACTTATTGGAAACACTTTATGAGAAGAAATAACTCATCGTACAAGTTTACCTTGTATCTCCTAAACAACACGTTGTAACTCGAAAAGATTTGGTGTGACGTGTACGTCTAAACATGTAGCCACAAAAGAGAACCCACAGGAGAATTTTCTGTGGTCAAAATTTTTCAGAAAACCACGTTTTATGGAAATCTCGCATCGTGCGAAATTATCTTGTTTTTCCTAAACAACACTTTGTAACTCGAAAAGATTTGGCGTTGCGTGTATGTCTAAGAATGTAGCCTCAAAAGAGAACGCACAGGAGAGTTTTCCCTCGAAAGAATATGTAAGAATACCACGTTATAAGGAAATACAGTGTTGCAGAGTAAAGACAGATAAGTACTTATTGGAAACACTTTACAAGAAGAAATAATGCATCGTACAAAATTTGCTATTATCTCCTAAACAACAAGTTGTAACTCGAAATATTTGGTGTGGCTCGTATGCCTAAATGTGTAGCCTCAAAAGAGAAGACACAGGAGAATTTTCTTTCGTCAAAATTTGTCTGAACACCAAGTTTTAAGGAAATCCCGCATCGTGCGAAATTATCTTGTTTTTCATAAACAACACGTTGTAACTCGAAAAGCTTTGGTGTTGCCTGTATGTCTCAGTGTGTAGCCTCAAAAGGGAACACACAGGATAGTTTTCTCTCGAAAGAATATGCAAGAATACCACGTTATAAGGAAATACAGTGTTGCAGAGTAAAGACAAATACGTACGTATTGGAAACACTTTACGAGAAGAAATAACGCATCGTACAAAATTAGCATGTATCTCCTAAACAACACGTGTTAACTCGAAAGGATTAGGTGTGGCGTGCATGTCTAAACGTGAAGCCTCAAAAGAGAACCCACAGAGTAATTTTCTTTCGTCAAAATTTGTCAGAAAATCATGTTTTAAGGAAATCAGGCATCGTGCGAAATTATCTTGTTTTTTATAAACAACTCGTTGTAACTCGAAAAGCTATGGTGTTGCCTCTATCTCTAAGTGTTTAGCCTCAAAAGGGAACGCACAGGATAGTTTTCTCTCGAAAGAATATGTAAGAATATCACGTTATAAGGAAATACAATGTTGCAGAGTAAAGACAAATACATACATATTGGAAACACGTTACGAGAAGAATTAACGCATTATAAAATATTAGCTTGTCTCTCCTAAACAACATGTTGTAACTCGAAAAGATTTGGTGGCATGTACGTTTAAATATGTAGCCTCAAAAGACAACCCACAGGAGAATTTTCTTTCGTAAAAAATTTTCAGAAAACCAGGTTTTAAGGAAATCCCGCATCGTGCGAAATCATCTTCTTTTTCCTAAACAACATGTTTTAACTCGAAAAGCTTTGGTGTTGCGTGTTTGTCTAATCGTGTAGCCTCAAAAGAGAATGCACAGGAGAGTTTTCCCTCGAAAGAATATGTAAGAATACCATGTTTTAAGGAAATACAGTGTTGCAGAGTAATGACAAATATGTACGTTTTGGAAACACTTTACGAGAAGAAATAACACATTGTACAATATTTGCTTGTATCTCCTAAACAACACGTTGTAACTCAAAAATAGTTGGTGTGGCTCGTACGTCTACACGTGTAGCCTCAAAAGAGAACCCACAGGAGAACTTTCTTTCGTCAAAATTTGTCAGAAAACCACGTTTTAAGGAAATCCCGCATCGTACAAAATTATTTTGTTTTTCCTAAACAACACATTGTAATTCGAAAAGCTTTAGTGTTGCGTGTATGTCTGAGCATATAGCCTCTAAAGGGAATGCACAGGAGAGTTTTCTCTCGAAAGAACATGTAAGAATACAACGTTATAAGGAAATACAGTGTTGCAGAGTAAAGACAAATATGTACGTATTGGAAACACTTTACGAAAAGAAATAACGCATCATACAAAATTAGCTTGTATCTCCTAAACAACACGTGGTAACTCGAAATGATTTGGTGTGGCATGCACGTCTAAACGTGTAGCCTCAAAAGAGAAGCCACAGGAGAATTTTCCTTCGTCAAAATTTGTCAGAAAACCACGTTTTAAGGAAATCCTGCATCGTGCGAAATTATCTTGTTTTCCATAAACAACACGTTGTAACTCGAAAAGCTTTGGTGTTGCCTGTATGTCTAAGTGTGTAGCCTCAAAATGGAACGCACAGGATCGTTTTCTCTCGGAGGAATATGTAAGAATACCACGTTATAAGGAAATATAATGTTGCAAAGACAAATAGGTACTTATTGGAAACACTTTATGAGAATAATTAACACATCGTAAAAAATTAGCTTGTATGTCCTAAACAACACATTGTAATTCGAAAAGATTTGGTGTGGCTCGTACCTCTACACGTGTAGCCTCAAAAGAGAACCCACAGGAGAACTTTCATTCGTCAAAATTTTTCAGAAAACCACCTTCTATGGAAATCTCGCATCGTGCTAAATTATCTCGTTTTTACTAAACAACACATTGTAACTCGAAAAGCTTTGGCATTGCGTGTTTGTCTAAGCGTGTCGCCTCAAAGAGAACGCACATGAGAGTTTTCCCTAGAAATAATACGTAAGAATACCACGTTATAAGGAAATACAGTGTTGCAGATTAAAGACAAATAAGTACGTATTGAAAACACTTTACGAGAAGAAATAATGCATCGTACAAAATTAGCTTGTATCTCCTAAACAACACGTGGTAACTTGAAAGGATTTGGTGTGGCGTGTACGTCTAAACGTGTAGCCTCAAAAGAGAACCCACAGGAGAATTTTCTTTCTTCAATATTTTTCAGAAAACCACTTTTTAAGGAAATCCCGCATTGTGCGAAATCATCTTCTTTTTCCTAAATAACATGTTGTAACTCAAAAAGCTTTGGTGTTGCGTGTATGTGTAAGCGTGGAGCCTCAAAAGAGAAGGCACTGGAGAGTTTTCTCTCGAAAGAATATGTAAGAATACCACGTTATAAGGAAATACAATTTTGCAGAGTAAAGACAAATAAGTACATATTGGAAACACTTTATGAGAAGAAATAACGCATCTTACAATATTAGCTTGTATCTCCTAAACAACACGTTGTAACTCGAAAATATTTGGTGTGACGTGTACGTCTAAAAGTGTAGCCTCAAACGAGAACCCACAGGAGAATTTTCTTTCATCAAAATTTTTCAGAAAACCACGTTTTATGGAAATCTCGCATCGTGCGGAATTATCTTGTTTTTCCTAAACAACACATTGTAACTCGAAATGCTTTGGCGTTTCGTGTATGTCTAAGCGTGTAGCCTCAAAAGAGAACGCACAGGAGAGTTTTCTCTCCAAAGAATATGTAAGAATACCACGTCATAAGGGAATACAGTGTTGCAGAGTAAAGACAACTACGTAAGTATTGGAAACACTTTAAGAGAAGAAATAACACATCGTACAAAATTAGCTTGTATCTCCTAAACAACACGTGGTAACTCGAAAAGATTTGGTGTGGCTCGTACTTCTACACGTGTAGCCTCAAAATAGAACAGACAGGAGACATTTCTTTCGTCAAAATTTTTCAGAAAACCACGTTTTATGGAAATCCTGCATCGTGCGAAATTATCTTGTTTTCCTAAACAACACGTTGTAACTCGAAAAGCTTTGGCGTTGCGTATTTGTCTAAGCGTGTAGCCTCAAAAGAGAACGCACAGGCGAGTTTTCTCTCGAAAGAATATGTAAGAATACCATGTTATAAGGAAATACATTGTTGCAGAGTAAAGACAAATACTACTGGAAACACTTTAAGAGAAGAAATAACGCATCGTGCAAAATTAGCTTGTATCTCCTAAACAACACGTTGTAACTCGAATAGATTTGGTGTGTCTCGTACCTCTACATGTGTAGCCTCAAAAGAGAACCCACAGGAGAACTTTCTTTGGTCAAAATTTTTCAGAAAACCACGTTTTATGGAAATCTCGCATCGTGCGTAATTATCTTGTTTTTCCTAAACAACACATTGTAACTCGAAAAGTTTTGGCGTTGCTTGTATGTCTAAGCGTGTAGCCTCTAAAGAGAACGCACAGGAGAGTTTTCTCTCGAAAGAATATGTAAGAATACAAAGTTATAAGGAAATACAGTGTTGCAGAGTAAAGACAAATACGTACATGTTGGAAACACTTAATGAGAAGCAATAACGTATCTTAAAATATTAGCTTGTATCTCCTAAACCACACGTGGTAACTCGAAAGGATTTGGTGTGGCGTGTACGTCTAAACGTGTAACCTCAAAAGAGAACCCACTGAAGAATTTTCTTTCGTCAAAATTTTTCAGAAAACTACGTTTTAAGGAAATCCCGCATCGTGCGAAATTATCTTGTTTTTCATAAACAACACGTTGTAACTCAGAAAGCTGTGGTGTTGCCTGTATGTCTAAGTGTGTAGACTAAAAAGGGAACACACAGGATAGTTTTCTCTCGAACGAATATGTAAGAATACCACGTTATAAGGAAATACAGTGTTGCAGAGTAAAGACAAATAAGAACGTATTGGAAACACTTTAAGAGAAGAAGTAACTCATCTTACAAAATTACCTTGTATCTACGTAACAACACGTTGTAACTCGAAAAGATTTGGTGTGCCGTGTACGTCTAAACGTGTAGCCTCAAAAGAGAACCCACAGGAGAATTTTCTTTGGTCAAAATTTTTCAGAAAGCCACGTTTTAAGGAAATCCCGCATCGTGCGAAATCATCTTCTTTTTCCTAAACAACATGTTGTAACTCGAAAAGCTTTGGTGTTGCGTGTATGTGTAAGCGTGGAGCCTCAAAAGAGAAGGCACAGGAGAGTTTTCTCTCGAAAGATTATGTAAGAATACCACGTTATAAGGAAATACAATTTTGCAGAGTAAAGACCAATAAGTACATATTGGAAACACTTTACAAGAAGAAATAACGCATCGTACAAAATTAGCTTGTGTCTCCTAAACAACACGTTGTAACTCGAAAAGATTTGGTGTGACGTGTACGTCTACGCGTGTAGCATCAAAAGGGAACCCACAAGAGAATTTTCTTTCATCAAAATTTGTCAGAAACCACGTTTTAAGGAAATCTCGCATCATGCGAAATTATCTTGTATTTCCTAAACAACACGTTGTAACTCGAAAAGCTTTGGTGTTGCGTGTATGTCTAAGCATGTAGCCTCAAAACAGAATGTAAAGGAGAGTTTTTTCTCGAAAGAATATGTAAGAATACCACGTTATAAGGAAATACAGTGTTGCAGAGTAAAGACAAATACGTACATATTGGAAACACATTACGAGAAGAAATAACGCATCTTACAAATTTAGCTTGTATCTCCTAAACAACACGTTGTAACTGGAAAAGATTTGGTGTGGCTTGTACGTCTAAACGTGTAGCCTCAAAAGAGAACCCACAGGAGAATATTCTTTCGTTAAAATTTTTCTGAAAGCCACATTTTAAGGAAATCCCGCATCGTGCGAAATCACCTTCTTTTTCCTAAAAAAACATGTTGTAACTTGAAAAGCTTTAGTGTTGCGTGTATGTCTAAGCAAGGAGCCTCAAAAGAGAAGGCACAGGAGAGTTTTCTCTCGAAAGAATATGTAAGAATAACACGTTATAAGTAAATACAATTTTTCAGAATAAAGACTAATAAGCACATATTGGAAACACTTTACAAGAAGAAATAACGCATCATACAAAATTAGCTTGTATCTCCTAAACAACACGTTGTAACTCAATAGGATTTGGTGTGACGTGTACGTCTAAATGTATAGCCTCAAAAGAGAACCCACAGGTGAATTTTCTTTCATCAAAATTTGTCAGAAACCACGTTTTAAGGAAATCTCGCATCATGCGAAATTATCTTGTTTTTCCTAAACATCACGTTGTAACTTGAAAAGCTTTGGTGTTGCGTGTATGTCTAAACATGTAGCCTCAAAAGAGAATGTAAAGGAGAGTTTTTTTTCGAAAGAATATATAAGAATACCACGTTATAAGGAAATACAGTGTTGCAGAGTAAAGACATATACGTACATATTGGAAACACATTACGAGAAGAAATAACGCATCGTACAAAATTAGCTTGTATCTCCTAAACAACACGTTGTAACTGGAAAAGATTTGGTGTGGCTTGTACGTCTAAACGTGTAGCCTCAAAAGAGAACCCACAGGAGAATTTTCTTTCGTTAAAATTTTTCAGAAAGCCACGTTTTAAGGAAATCCCGCATCGTGCGAAATCACCTTCTTTTTCCTAAAAAACATGTTGTAACTCGAAAAGCTTTAGTGTTGCGTGTATGTCTAAGCGTGGAGCCTCAAAAGAGAAGGCACAGGAGAGTTTTCTCTCGAAAGAATATGTAAGAATACCACGTTATAAGGAAATACAATTTTTCAGAATAAAGACAAATAAGTACATATTGGAAACTCTTTACAAGAAGAAATAACGCATCATACAAAATTAGCTTGTATCTCCTAAACAACACGTTGTAACTCAAAAGGATTTGGTGTGACGTGTACGTCTAAATGTATAGCCTCAAAAGAGAACCCACAGGTGAATTTTCTTTCATCAAAATTTGTCAGAAACCACGTTTTAAGGAAATCTCGCATCGTGCGAAATTATATTGTTTTTCCTAAATAACACGTTCTTACTCGAAAAGGTTTGGTGTTGCGTCAATGTCTAAGTGTGTAACCTCAAAAGAGAACGCACAGGATAGTTTTCTCTCGAAAGAATATGTAAGAATACCACGTTATAAGGAAATACAATGTTGCAGAGTAAAGACAAATACGTATGTATTGGAAACACGTTACGAGAAGAATTAACGCATCGTAAAAAATTAGGTTTTATCTCCTAAACAACACGTTGTAACTCGAAAAGATTTGGTGTGGCATGCACGTCTAAACGTGTAGCCTCAAAAGAGAACCTACAGGAGAATTTTCTTTCTTCAAAATTTTTCAGAAAACCACGTTTTAAGGAAATCCCGCATCGTGGGAAATCATCTTCTTTTTCTAAACAACATGTTGTAACTCAAAAAGCTTTGGTGTTGCGTGTATGTGTAAGCGTGGAGCCTCAAAAGAGAAGGCACAGGAGAGTTTTCTCTGGAAAGAATATGTAAGAATACCACGTTATAAGGAAATACAATTTTGCAGAGTAAAGAAAAATAAGTACATATTGGAAACACTTTACCAGAAGAAATAACGCATCGTACAAAATTAGCTTGTATCTCCTAAACTTTACGAGGTAACTCGAAAGGATTTGGTGTGGCATGTACGTCTAAACGTGTAGCCTCAAAAGAGAACACACAGGACAATTTTCTTTTTTCAAAATTTTTCAGAACACCACGTTTTAAGGAAATCCCGCATCGTGCGAAATCATCTTCTTTTTCCTAAACAACATGTTGTAACTCGAAAAGCATTGGTGTTCCGTGTATGTGTAAGTGTGTAGCCTGAAAAGAGAAGGCACAGGAGAGTTTTCTCTCAAAAGAATATGTAAGAATACCATGTTATAAGGAAATACAATTTTGCAGAGTAAAGACAAATAAGTACATATTGGAAACACTTTACGAGAAGAAATAATGCATCGTTCAAAATTACCTTGTATCTCCTAAACAACACGTTGTAACTCGAAAAGATTTGGTGTGACGTATACGTTTAAAAGTGTAGCCTCAAACGAGAACCCACAGGAGAATTTTCTTTCATCAAAATTTGTCAGAAACCACGTTTTAAGGAAATCTCGCATCGTGCGAAATTATCTTGTTTTTCCTAAACAACACGTTGTAACTCGAAAGCTTTGGTGTTGCGTGTATGTCTAAGCGTGTAGCCTCAAAAGAGAAGGCACAGGAGACTTTTTTCTCGAAAGAATATGTAAGAATACCACGTTATAAGGAAATACAGGGTTGCAGAGTAAAGACAAATACTATTGGAAACACTTTAAGAGAAGAAGTAACGCATCGTAAAAAATTAGCTTGTATCTCCTAAACAACACGTTGTAACTCGAAAAGATTTGGTGTGGCTCGTACCTCTACATGTGTAACCTCAAAAGAGAACCCACAGGATAACTTTCTTCCCTCAAAATTTTTCAGAAAACCACGTTTTATGGAAATCTCACATCGTGCGAAATTATCTTGTTTTTCCTAAACAACACATTGTAACTCGAAATGCTTTGGCGTTGCGTGTATGTCTAAGCGTGTAGCCTCTAAAGAGAACGCACAGGAGAGTTTTCTCTTGAAAGAATATGTAAGAATACAACTTTATAAGGAAATACAGTGTTGCAGAGTAAAGACAAATACGTACGTATTGGAAACACTTTATGAGAAGAAATAATGCATTGTACAAAATTAGCTTGTATCTCCTAAACAACACGTGGTAACTCGAAAGGATTTGGTGTGGCGTGTACGTCTAAATGTGTAGCCTCAAAAGAAAACACACTGAAGAATTTTCTTTCGTCAAAATGTTTCAGAAAACCACGTTTTAAGGAAATCCCGCATCGTGCGAAATTATCTTGTTTTTCATAAACAACACGTTGTAATTCGAAAAGCTTTGGTGTTGCCTGTATGTCTAAGTGTGTAGCCTAAAACGGGAAAGCACAGGATAGTTTTCTCTCAAAAGAATATGTAAAAATACCACGTTATAAGGAAATACAGTGTTGCAGAGTAAAGACAAATATGTACGTATTGGACACACTTTACAAGAAGAAGTAACGCATCCTAAAAAAATTAGCTTGTATCTCCGAAACAACACGTTGTAACTCGAAAAGATTTGGTGTGGCGTGTACGTCTAAACGTGTAGCCTCAAAAGAGAACCCACAGGAGAATTTTATTTCTTCAAAATTTTTCAGAAAACCACGTTATAAGGAAATCCCGCATCATGCGAAATCATCTTCTTTTTCCTAAACAACATGTTGTAACTCGAAAAGCTTTGGTGTTGCGTGTATGTCTAAGTGTGTAGCCTCAGAAGAGAAGGCACAGGAAGTACATATTGGAAACACTTTAGGGAAGAAATAACGCATCGTACAATATTTGCTTGTATCTCCTAAACAACACGTTGTAACTCGAAAATATTTGGTGTGGCTCGTACGTCAACACGTGTAGCCTCAAAACAGAAACCACAGGAGAATTTTCTTTCGTCAAAATTTGTCAAAAAACCACGTTTTAAGGAAATGCCGCATCGTGCAAAATTATCTTGTTTTTCCTAAACAACACATTGTAACTCGAAAAGCTTTGTTGTTGCGTGTATGTCTGAGCATGTTTCCTCTAAAGACAATGCACAAGAGAGTTTTCTCTCGAAAGAACATGTAAGAATACAACGTTATAAGGAAATACAGTGTTGCAGAGTAAAGACAAATACGTACATATTGGAAACACTTTACGAGAAGAAATAAGGCATCGTACAAAATTAGAGTGTATCTCCTAAACAACACGTGGTAACTCGAAAGGATTTGGTGTGGCATGTACGTCTAAACGTGTAGCCTCAAAGGAGAACCGACAGGAGAATTTTCTTTCTTCAAAATTTGTCAGAAAACCACGTTTTAAGGAAATCCTGCATCGTGCGAAATTATCTTGTTTTTCGTAAACAACACGTTGTAACTTGAAAAGCTTTGGTGTTGTCTGTATGTCTCAGTGTGTAGCCTCAAAAGGGAACGCACAGGATAGTTTTCTCTCGAAAGAATATGTAAGAATACCACGTTATAAGGAAATACAATGTTGCAGAGTAAAGACAAATATGTACGTATTGGAAACACTTTACGAAAAGAACACATCTTAGAAAATTAGCTTGTATCTCCTAAACAAAAGGTCGTACCTAGAAAAGATTTGGTGTGGCATGTACGTGTAAATGTGTAGCATCAAAAGAGAACCCACAGGAGAATTTTCTTCCTTCAAAATTTTTCAGAAAACCACGTTTTAAGGAAATCCCTCATCGTACGAAATCATCTTTTTCCTAAACAACATGTTGTAACTCGTAAAGCTTTGGTGTTGCGTGTATGTGTAAGCGTGGAGCCTCCAAAGAGAAGGCACAGGAAACTTTTCTCTCGAAAGAATATGTAAGAATACCACGTTAAAAGGAAATACAATTTTGCAGAGTAAAGACAAATAAGTACATATTGGAAACACTTTACGAGAAGAAATAACGCATCTTAAAAAAGTAGTTTGTATGTCCTAAACAACACGTTGTAACTCGAAAAGATTTGGTGTGACATGTACGTCTAAAAGTGTGGCCTCAAACGAGAACCGACAGGAGAATTTTCTTTCATCAAAATTTGTCAGAAACCACGTTTTAAGGAAATCTCGCATCGTGCGAAATTATCTTGTTTTTCCTAAACAACAAGTTGTAACTCGAAAAGCTTTGGTGTTGCGTGTATGTCTAAGTGTGTAGCCTCAAAAGAGAGTTTTCTCTCGAAAGAATATATAAGAACACCACGTTATAAGGAAATACAGTGTTGCAGAGTAAAGACAAATACGTACGTATTGGAAACACTTTAAGAGAAGAAATAAAGCATAATACAAAATTAGCTTGTATCTCCTAAACAACAGGTTATAACTCGAAAAGATTTGGTGTGGCTCGTACCTCTACACGTGTAGCCTCAAAAGAGAACCCACAGGAGAACTTTCTTTCGTCATAATTTGTCAGAAATCCACGTTTTATGGAAATCTCGCATCGTGCGAAATTATCTTGTTTTTCCTAAACAACACGTTGTAACTCGAAAAGCTTTGGCGTTCCTTGTTTGTCTAAGCGTGTAGCCTCAAAAGAGAATGCACAGGAGACTTTTCCCTAGAAAGAATATGTAAGAATACCACGTTATAAGAAAATACAATGTTGCAGAGTAAAGACAAATAAGTACATATTGGAAACACTTTAGGGAAGAAATAACGCATCGTAAAATATTTGCTTGTATCTCCTAAACAACACGTTGTAACTCGAAAATATTTGGTGTGGCTCGTACGTCTACACGTGTAGCCTCAAAACAGAAACCACAGGAGAATTTTCATTCGTCAAAATTTGTCAAAAAAACACGTTTTAAGGAAATCCCGCATCGTGCAAAATTATCTTGTTTTTCCTAAACAACACGTTGTAACTCGAAAAGCTTTGTTGTTGCGTGTATGTCTGAGCATGTTTCCTCTAAAGACAATGCACAAGAGAGTTTTCTCTCGAAAGAACCTGTAAGAATACAACGTTATAAGGAAATACAGTGTTGCAGAGTAAAGACAAATACTTACATATTGGAAACACTTTACGAGAAGAAATAACGCATCGTACAAAATTAGCGTGTATCTCCTAAACGACACGGGGTAACTCGAAAGGATTTGGTGTGGCATGTACGTCTAAACGTGTAGCCTCAAAGGAGAACCGACAGGAGAATTTTCTTTCTTCAAAATTTGTCAGAAAACCACGTTTTAAGGAAATCCTGCATCGTGCGAAATTATCTTGTTTTTCGTAAACAACACGTTGTAACTCGAAAAGCTTTGGTGTTGCCTGTATGTCTCAGTGTGCAGCCTCAAAAGGGAACGCACAGGATAGTTTTCTCTCGAAAGAATATGTAAGAGTACCACGTTATAAGGAAATACAGTGTTGCAGAGTAAAGACAAATACATACATATTGGAAACACTTTATGAGAAGAAGTAATGCATCGTACAAAATTAGCTTGTATCTCCTAAACACAACGTTGTAACTCGAAAATATTTGGTGCGGCGTGTACGTCTTAACGTGTAGCTTCAAAAGAGAACCCACAGGAGAATTTTCTTTCGTCAAATTTTTTCAGAATACCACATTTTAAGGATATCCCGCATCATGCGAAATCATCTTTTTTTTCTAAACAACATGTTGTAACTCCAAAAGCTTTGGTATTGCGTGTATGTGTAAGCGTGGAGCCTCAAAAGAGAAGGCACAGGAGAGTTTTCTCTCGAAAGAATATGTAAGAATACCACGTTATAAGGAAATACAATTTTGCAGAGTAAAGACAGTAAGTACATATTGGAAACACTTTACGAGAAGCAATAACGCATCGTACAAAATTAGCTTGTATCTCCTAAACAACACGTTGTAACTCAAAAAGATTTGATGTGGCTCGTACCTCTACACGTTTAGCCTCAAATAGAACACACAGCAGAACTTTCTTTCGTCAAAATATATCAGAAAACCACGTTTTATGGAAATCTCGCATCGTGCGAAATTATCTTGTTTTTCCTAAACAACACGTTGTAACTCGAAAAGCTTTGGCGTTGCATGTATGTCTAAGCGTGTAGCCCCAAAGGAGAATGCACAGGAGAGTTTTCCCTCGAAAGAATATGTAAGAATACCACGTTATAAGGAAATAAAGTGTTGCAGAGTAAAGACAAATATGTACTTATTGGAAACACTTTATGAGAAGAAATAATGCATCGAACAAAATTTGCTTGTATCTCCTAAACAACACGTTGTAATTCGAAAAGAATTGGTGTGGCTCGTACGTCTACATGTGTAGACTCAAACGAACACAAACAGGAGAACTTTCTTTTGTCAAAATTTGTCAGAAAACCACGTTTTAAGGAAATCCCGTATCGTGCAAAGTTATCTTGTTTTTCCTAAACAACACGTTGTAACTCGAAAAGCTTTGGTGTTGCGTGTATGTCTAAACGTGTGGCCTCAAAAGAGAACGCACAGGAGAGTTTTGTCTCGAAAGAACATGTAAGAATACAACGTTATAAGGAAATACAGTGTTGCAGTGTAAAGACAAATACGTACGTATTGGAAACACTTTAGGAGAAGAAATAACGCATCATACAATATTAGCTTGTATCTCCTAAACAACACGTTGTAACTCGACAAGATTTGGTGTGGAGTGTACGTCGAAACATGGAGCCTCAACAGAGAACCCACAGGAGAATTTTCTTTCGTCAAAATTTGTCAGAAAATCACGTTTTAAGGAAATCCTGTATAGTGTGAAATTATCTTGGTTTACATAAACAACACGTTGTAACTCGAAAACCTTTGGTGTTGCCTGTATGTCTAAGTGTGTAGCCTCAAAAGGGAACGCACAGGATAGTTTTCTCTAGAAAGAATATGTAAGAATACCACGTTATAATGAAATACAGTGTTGCAGAGTAAAGACAAATACTTACATATTGGAAACACTTTAAGGGAAGAATTAACACATCTGGCAAAATTAGCTTGTATCTCCTAAACAACACGTTGTAACTCGAAAAGATTTGGTGTGGCGTGTACGTCTAAACGTGTAGCCTCAAAAGAGAACCCACTGAAGAATTTTCTTTCGTCAAAATTTTTCAGAAAACCACGTTTTAAGGAAATCCTGCATCGTGAGAAATCATCTTGTTTTTCCTAAACAACCTGTTGTAACTCAAAAAACTTTGGTGTTGCTTGTATGTGTAAGCGTGGAGCCTCAAAAGAGAAGGCGCAGGAGAGTTTTCTCTCGAAGGAATATGAAAGAATACCACGTTATAAGGAAATACAATTTTGCAGAGTAAAGACAAATAAGTACATATTGGAAACACTTTACTAGAAGAAATAACGCATCATACAAAATTAGCTTGTATCTCCTAAACAACAAGTTGTAACTCGAAAAGATTTGGTGTGATGTGTACGTCTAAATGTGTAGCCTCAAAAGAGAACACACAGGAGAATTTTTTTTCATCAAAATTTGTCAGAAACCATGTTTTAAGGAAATCTCGCATCGTGGGAAATTATCTTGTTTTTCCTAAACAACACGTTGTAACTCGAAAAGCTATGGTGTTGCGTGTATGTCTAAGCGTGTAGCCTCAAAAGAGAACGCACAGGAGAGTTTTCTCTCAAAAGAATATGTAAGAATACCACGTTATAAGGAAATACAGTGTTGCAGAGTAAAGACAAATAGGTACGTATTGGAAACACTTTAAGAGAAGAAATAAAGCAACGTAAAAAATTAGCATGTATCTCCTGAACAACATGTTGTAACTCGAAAAGATTTGGTGTGGCTCGTACCTCTACATGTGTAGCCTCAAAAGAGAACCAACAGGAGAACTTTCTTTCGTCAAAATTTGTCAGAAAACCACGTTTTATGGAAATCTCGCATCGTGCGAAATTTTCTTGTTTTTCCTAAACAACACGTTGTAACTCGAAAAGCTTTGGAGTTGCTTGTATGTCTAAGAATGTAGCCTCAAAAGAGAACGCACAGGAGAGTTTTCCCTCGAAAGAATATGTAAGAATACCATGTTATAAGCAAATACAGTGATGCAGAGTAAAGACAAATAAGTACGTATTGGAAACACTTTATGAGAAGAAATATCGCATCATACAAAATTAGCTTGTATCTCCTAAACAACACGTGCTAACTAGAAAGGATTTGGTGTGGCGTGTACGTCTAAACGTGTAGCATCAAAAGAGAAACCACAGGAGAATTTTCTTTTGTCAAAATTTGTCAGAAAACGACATTTTATGAAAATCACTCATCGTGCGAAATAATCTTGTTTTTCAAAAACAAGATGTAACTGGAAAAGCGTTGGTGTTGACTGTATGTCTAAGTGTGTAGCCTCAAAAGGGAACGTACAGGATAGTTTTCTCTCGAAAGAATATGTAAGAATACCACGTTATAAGGAAATACAGTGTTGCAGAGTAAAGACAAATAAGTACTTATTGGAAACACTTTATGAGAAGAAATAACGCATCGTAAAAAAATAGCTTGTATCTCCTAAACAACACGTTGTAACTCGAAAAGATTTGGTGTGACATGTACGTCTAAAAGTGTAGCCTCAAACAAGAACCGACAGGAGAATATTCTTTCATCAAAACTTGTCAGAAACCACGTTTTAAGGAAATTTCGCATCGTGCGAAATTATCTTGTTTTTCCTAAACAACAAGTTCTAACTCGAAAAGCTTTGGTGTTGCGTGTATGTCTAAGCGTGTAGCCTCAAAAGAGAATGCACAGGAGAGTTTTCTCTCGAAAGAATATGTAAGAATACAACTTTATAAGGAAATACAGTGCTGCAGAGTAAAGACAAATACGTACGTATTGGAAACACTTTAAGAGAAGAAATAAAGCATAATACAAAATTAGCTTGTATCTCCTAAACAACAGGTTATAACTCGAAAAGATTTGGTGTGGCTCATGCCTCTACACACGTAGCCTCAAAAGAGAACCCACAGGAGAACTTTCTTTCATCAAAATTTGTCAGAAAACCACGTTTTTTTGGAAATCTCGCATCGTGCGAAATTATCTTGTTTTTCCTAAACAACACGTTGTAACTCGAAAAGCTTTTGCGTTGCTTGTTTGTCTAAGCGTGTAGCCTCAAAAGAGAATGCACAGGAGAGTTTTCCCTAGAAAGAATATGTAAGAATACCACGTTATAAGGAAATACAGTGTTGCAGAGTAAAGACAAATACGTACGTATTGGAAACACTTTAAGAGAAGAAATAAAGCATAATACAAAATTAGCTTGTATCTCCTAAACAACAGGTTATAACTCGAAAAGATTTGGTGTGGCTCATGCCTCTACACACGTAGCCTCAAAAGAGAACCCACAGGAGAACTTTCTTTCGTCAAAATTTGTCAGAAAACCACGTTTTTTTGGAAATCTCGCATCGTGCGAAATTATCTTGTTTTTCCTAAACAACACGTTGTAACTCGAAAAGCTTTTGCGTTGCTTGTTTGTCTAAGCGTGTAGCCTCAAAAGAGAATGCACAGGAGAGTTTTCCCTAGAAAGAATATGTAAGAATACCACGTTATAAGAAAATACAGTATTGCAGAGTAAAGACAAATAAGTACATATTGGAAACACTTTAGGGAAGAAATAACGCATCGTACAATATTTGCTTGTATCTCCTAAAGAACACGTTGTAACTCGAAAATATTTGGTGTGGCTCGTACGTCAACACGTGTAGCCTCAAAACAGAAACCACAGGAGAATTTTCTTTCGTCAAAATTTGTAAAAAAAACCACGTTTTAAGGAAATCCCGCATCGTGCAAAATTATCTTCTTTTTCCTAAATAACACATTGTAACTCGAAAAGCTTTGTTGTTGCGTGTATGTCTGAGCATGTTTCCTCTAAAGACAATGCACAAGAGAGTTTTCTCTCGAAAGAACATGTAAGAATACAACGTTATAAGGAAATACAGTGTTGCAGAGTAAAGGCAAATACGTACATATTGGAAACACTTTACGAGAAGAAATAACACATCGTACAAAATTAGCGTGTATCTCCTAAACAACATGTGGTAACTCGAAAGGATTTGGTGTGGCATGTACGTCTAAACGTGTAGCCTCAAAGGAGAACCGACAGGAGAATTTTCTTTCTTCAAAATTTGTCAGAAAACCACGTTTTAAGGAAATCCTGCATCGTGCGAAATTATCTTGTTTTTCGTAAACAACACGTTGTAACTCGAAAAGCTTTGGTGTTGTCTGTATGTCTCAGTGTGTAGCCTCAAAAGGGAACGCACAGGATAGTTTTCTCTCGAAAGAATATGTAAGAATACCACGTTATAAGGAAATACAATGTTGCAGAGTAAAGACAAATATGTACGTATTGGAAACACTTTACGAAAAGAACACATCTTAGAAAATTAGCTTGTATCTCCTAAACAAAAGGTTGTACCTAGAAAAGATTTGGTGTGGCATGTACGTGTAAATGTGTAGCATCAAAAGAGAACCCACAGGAGAATTTTCTTCCTTCAAAATTTTTCAGAAAACCACGTTTTAAGGAAATCCCTCATCGTATGAAATTATCTTTTTCCTAAACAACATGTTGTAACTCGAAAAGCTTTGGTGTTGCGTGTATGTGTAAGCGTGGAGCCTCCAAAGAGAAGGCACAGGAGAGTTTTCTCTCGAAAGAATATGTAAGAATACCACGTTAAAAGGAAATACAATTTTGCAGAGTAAAGACAAATAAGTACATATTGGAAACACTTTACGAGAAGAAATAACGCATCTTAAAAAAGTAGTTTGTATCTCCTAAACAACACGTTTTAACTCGAAAAGATTTGGTGTGACATGTACGTCTAAAAGTGTAGCCTCAAACGAGAACCGACAGGAGAATAT
The DNA here is from genome assembly GCF_947179515.1 of Apodemus sylvaticus. Classification (NCBI taxonomy): domain Eukaryota; kingdom Metazoa; phylum Chordata; class Mammalia; order Rodentia; family Muridae; genus Apodemus; species Apodemus sylvaticus. Next base: position 798,052 of record NW_026263238.1, read on the forward strand.
TCTTTCATCAAAATTTGTCAGAAACCACGTTTTAAGGAAATTTCGCATCGTGCGAAATTATCTTGTTTTTCCTAAACAACAAGTTCTAACTCGAAAAGCTTTGGTGTTGCGTGTATGTCTAAGCGTGTAGCTTCAAAAGAGAATGCACAGGAGAGTTTTCTCTCGAAAGAAAATGTAAGAATACCACGTTATAAGGAAATACAGTGTTGCAGAGTAAAGACAAATACGTACGTATTGGAAACACTTTAAGAGAAGAAATAAAGCATAATACAAAATTAGCTTGTATCTCCTAAACAACAGGTTATAACTCGAAAAGATTTGGTGTGGCTCATACCTCTACACACGTAGCCTCAAAAGAGAACCCACAGGAGTACTTTCTTTCATCAAAATTTGTCAGAATACCACGTTTTTTTGGAAATCTCGCATCGTGCGAAATTATCTTGTTTTTCCTAAACAACACTTTGTAACTCGAAAAGCTTTTGTGTTGCTTGTTTGTTTAAGCGTGTAGCCTCAAAAGAGAATGCACAGGAGAGTTTTCCCTAGAAAGAATATGTAAGAATACCACGTTATAAGAAAATACAGTATTGCAGAGTAAAGACAAATAAGTACATATTGGAAACACTTTAGGGAAGAAATAACGCATCGTACAATATTTGCTTGTATCTCCTAAACAACACGTTGTAACTCGAAAATATTTGGTGTGGCTCGTACGTCTACACGTGTAGCCTCAAAACAGAAACCACAGGAGAATTTTCTTTCGTCAAAATTTGTCAAAAAACCACGTTTTAAGGAAATCCCGCATCGTGCAAAATTATCTTGTTTTTCCTAAACAACACATTGTAACTCGAAAAGCTTTGTTGTTGCGTGTATGTCTGAGCATGTTTCCTCTAAAGACAATGCACAAGAGAGTTTTCTCTCGAAAGAACATGTAAGAATACAACGTTATAAGGAAATACAGTGTTGCAGAGTAAAGACAAATACGTACATATTGGAAACACTTTACGAGAAGAAATAACGCATCGTACAAAATTAGCGTGTATCTCCTAAACAACACGTGGTAACTCGAAAGGATTTGGTGTGGCATGTACGTCTAAACGTGTAGCCTCAAAGGAGAACCGACAGGAGAATTTTCTTTCTTCAAAATTTGTCAGAAAACCACGTTTTAAGGAAATCCTGCATCGTGCGAAATTATCTTGTTTTTCGTAAACAACACGTTGTAACTCGAAAAGCTTTGGTGTTGTCTGTATGTCTCAGTGTGTAGCCTCAAAAGGGAACGCACAGGATAGTTTTCTCTCGAAAGAATATGTAAGAGTACCACGTTATAAGGAAATACAGTGTTGCAGAGTAAAGACAAATACCTACATATTGGAAACACTTTATGAGAAGAAGTAATGCATCGTACAAAATTAGCTTGTATCTCCTAAACCAAACGTTGTAACTCGAAAATATTTGGTGCGGCGTGTACGTCTTAACGTGTAGCCTCAAAAGAGAACCCACAGGAGAATTTTCTTTCGTCAATTTTTTTCAGAAAACCACATTTTAAGGATATCCCACATCATGCGAAATCATCTTCTTTTTTCTAAACAAAATGTTGTAACTCCAAAAGCTTTGGTATTGCGTGTATGTGTAAGCGTGGAGCCTCAAAAGAGAAGGCACAGGAGAGTTTTCTCTCGAAAGAATATGTAAGAATACCACGTTATGAGGAAATACAGTGTTGCAGAGTAAAGACAAATAAGCATATATTGGAAACACTTTACAAAAAGAAATAATGCATCGTACAAAATTAGCTTGTATCTCCTAAACAACACGTTGTAACTCGAAAAGATTCAGTGTGACGTGTACGTCTAAAAGTGTAGCCTCAAACGAGAACCCACAGGAGAATTTTCTTTCATCAAAATTTGTCAGAAACCACGTTTTAAGGAAATCTCGCATCGTGAAAAATTATCTTGTTTTTCCTAAACAACACATTGCAACACGAAAAGCTTTGGTGTTGCGTGTATGTCTAAGCGTGTAGCCTCAAAAGAGAATGCACAGGAGAGTTTTCTCTCGAAAGAATATGTAAGAATACCACATTATAAGGAAATACAGTGTTGCAGAGTAAAGACAACTACGTACGTATTGGAAACACTTTAAGAGAAGTAATAAAGCATAATACAAAATTAGCTTGTATCTCCTAAACAACAGGTTATAATTCGAAAAGATTTGGTGTGGCTCGTACCTCTACATGTGTTGCCTCAAAAGAGAACCCACAGGAGAACTTTCTTTCGTCAAAATTTGTCAGAAAACCACGTTTTATGGAAATCTCGCATCCTGCGAAATTATCTTGTTTTTCCTAAACAACACGTTGTAACTCGAAAAGCTTTGGCGTTGCTTGTTTGTCTAAGCGTGTAGCCTCAAAAGAGAATGCACAGGAGAGTTTTCCCTAGAAAAAATATGTAAGAATACCACGTTATAAGAAAATACAGTGTTGCAGAGTAAAGACAAATAAGTACATATTGGAAACACTTTAGGGAAGAAATAATGCATCGTACAATATTTGCTTGTATATCCTAAACAACACGTTGTAACTCGAAAATATTTGGTGTGGCTCGTACGTCTACACGTGTAGCCTCAAAACAGAAACCACAGGAGAATATTCTTTCGTCAAAATTTGTCAAAAAAACACGTTTTAAGGAAATCCCGCATCGTGCAAAATTATCTTGTTTTCCTAAACAACACGTTTTAACTCGAAAAGCTTTGGTGTTGCGTGTATGTCTGAGCATGTTGCCTCTAAAGACAATGCACAAGAGAGTTTTCTCTCGAAAGAACATGTAAGAATACAACGTTATAAGGAAATACAGTGTTGCAGAGTAAAGACAAATACGTACATATTGGAAACACTTTACGAGAAGAAATAACGCATCGTACAAAATTAGCGTGTATCTCCTAAACAACACGTGGTAACTCGAAAGGATTTGGTGTGGCATGTACGTCTAAACGTGTAGCCTCAAAGGAGAACCGACAGGAGAATTTTCTTTCTTCAAAATTTGTCAGAAAACCACGTTTTAAGGAAATCCTGCATCGTGCGAAATTATCTTGTTTTTCGTAAACAACACGTTGTAACTTGAAAAGCTTTGGTGTTGTCTGTATGTCTCAGTGTGTAGCCTCAAAAGGGAACGCACAGGATAGTTTTCTCTCGAAAGAATATGTAAGAGTACCACGTTATAAGGAAATACAGTGTTGCAGAGTAAAGACAAATACCTACATATTGGAAACACTTTATGAGAAGAAGTAATGCATCGTACAAAATTAGCTTGTATCTCCTAAACCAAACGTTGTAACTCGAAAATATTTGGTGCGGCGTGTACGTCTTAACGTGTAGCCTCAAAAGAGAACCCACAGGAGAATTTTCTTTCGTCAATTTTTTTCAGAAAACCACATTTTAAGGATATCCCACATCATGCGAAATCATCTTCTTTTTTCTAAACAAAATGTTGTAACTCCAAAAGCTTTGGTATTGCGTGTATGTGTAAGCGTGGAGCCTCAAAAGAGAAGGCACAGGAGAGTTTTCTCTCGAAAGAATATGTAAGAATACCACGTTATGAGGAAATACAGTGTTGCAGAGTAAAGACAAATAAGCATATATTGGAAACACTTTACAAAAAGAAATAATGCATCGTACAAAATTAGCTTGTATCTCCTAAACAACACGTTGTAACTCGAAAAGATTCAGTGTGACGTGTACGTCTAAAAGTGTAGCCTCAAACGAGAACCCACAGGAGAATTTTCTTTCATCAAAATTTGTCAGAAACCACGTTTTAAGGAAATCTCGCATCGTGAAAAATTATCTTGTTTTTCCTAAACAACACATTGCAACACGAAAAGCTTTGGTGTTGCGTGTATGTCTAAGCGTGTAGCCTCAAAAGAGAATGCACAGGAGAGTTTTCTCTCGAAAGAATATGTAAGAATACCACATTATAAGGAAATACAGTGTTGCAGAGTAAAGACAACTACGTACGTATTGGAAACACTTTAAGAGAAGTAATAAAGCATAATACAAAATTAGCTTGTATCTCCTAAACAACAGGTTATAATTCGAAAAGATTTGGTGTGGCTCGTACCTCTACATGTGTTGCCTCAAAAGAGAACCCACAGGAGAACTTTCTTTCGTCAAAATTTGTCAGAAAACCACGTTTTATGGAAATCTCGCATCCTGCGAAATTATCTTGTTTTTCCTAAACAACACGTTGTAACTCGAAAAGCTTTGGCGTTGCTTGTTTGTCTAAGCGTGTAGCCTCAAAAGAGAATGCACAGGAGAGTTTTCCCTAGAAAAAATATGTAAGAATACCACGTTATAAGAAAATACAGTGTTGCAGAGTAAAGACAAATAAGTACATATTGGAAACACTTTAGGGAAGAAATAATGCATCGTACAATATTTGCTTGTATATCCTAAACAACACGTTGTAACTCGAAAATATTTGGTGTGGCTCGTACGTCTACACGTGTAGCCTCAAAACAGAAACCACAGGAGAATATTCTTTCGTCAAAATTTGTCAAAAAAACACGTTTTAAGGAAATCCCGCATCGTGCAAAATTATCTTGTTTTCCTAAACAACACGTTTTAACTCGAAAAGCTTTGGTGTTGCGTGTATGTCTGAGCATGTTGCCTCTAAAGACAATGCACAAGAGAGTTTTCTCTCGAAAGAACATGTAAGAATACAACGTTATAAGGAAATACAGTGTTGCAGAGTAAAGACAAATACGTACATATTGGAAACACTTTACGAGAAGAAATAACGCATCGTACAAAATTAGCGTGTATCTCCTAAACAACACGTGGTAACTCGAAAGGATTTGGCGTGTCGTGTACGTCTAAACGTGTAGCCTCAAAAGAGAACCGACAGGAGAATTTTCTTTCTTCAAAATTTGTCAGAAAACCACGTTTTAAGGAAATCCTGCATCGTGCGAAATTATCTTGTTTTTCATAAACAACACGTTGTAACTCGAAAAGCTTTGGTGTTGCCTGTATGTCTCAGTGTGTAGCCTCAAAAGGGAACGCACAGGATAGTTTTCTCTCGAAAGAATATGTAAAAATACCACGTTATAAGGAAATACAATGTTGCAGAGTAAAGACAAATATGTACGTATTGGAGACACTTTATGAAAAGAACACATCGTAGAAAATTAGCTTGTATCTCCTAAACAAAAGGTTGTACCTAGAAAAGATTTGGTGTGGCATGTACGTGTAAATGTGTAGCATCAAAAGAGAACCCACAGGAGAATTTTCTTCCTTCAAAATTTTTCAGAAAACCACGTTTTAAGGAAATCCCTCATCGTACGAAATCATCTTTTTCCTAAACAACATGTTGTAACTCGAAAAGCTTTGGTGTTGCGTGTATGTGTAAGCGTGGAGCCTCCAAAGAGAAGGCACAGGAGACTTTTCTCTCGAAAGAATATGTAAGAATACCACGTTAAAAGGAAATACAATTTTGCAGAGTAAAGACAAATAAGTACATATTGGAAACACTTTACGAGAAGAAATAACGCATCTTAAAAAAGTAGCTTGTATCTCCTAAACAACACGTTGTAACTCGAAAAGATTTGGTGTGACATGTACGTCTAAAAGTGTAGCCTCAAACGAGAACCGACAGGAGAATATTCTTTCATCAAAATTTGTCAGAAAACACGTTTTAAGGAAATCTCGCATCGTGCGAAATTATCTTGTTTTTCCTAAACAACAAGTTCTAACTCGAAAAGCTTTGGTGTTGCGTGTATATCTAAGTGTGTAGCCTCAAAAGAGAATGCACAGGAGAGTTTTCTCTCGAAAGAATATGTAAGAATACCACGTTATAAGGAAATACAGTGTTGCAGAGTAAAGACAATTACGTACGTATTGGAAACACTTTAAGAGAAGAAATAAAGCATAATACAAAATTAGCTTGTATCTCCTAAACAACAGGTTTTAACTCGAAAAGATTTGGTGTGGCTCATACCTCTACACGAATAGCCTCAAAAGAGAACCCACAGGAGAACTTTCTTTCGTCAAAATTTGTCAGAAATCCACGTTTTATAGAAATCTTGCATCGTGAGAAATTATCTTGTTTTTCCTAAACAACACGTTGCAACTCGAAAAGCTTTGGCGTTCCTTGTTTGTCTAAGCGTGTAGCCTCAAAAGAGAATCCACAGGAGAGTTTTCCCTAGAAAGAATATGTAAGAATACCACGTTATAAGAAAATACAGTGTTGCAGAGTAAAGACAAATAAGTACATATTGGAAACACTTTAGGGAAGAAATAACGCATCGTACAATATTTGCTTGTATCTCCTAAAGAACACGTTGTAACTCGAAAATATTTGGTGTGGCTTGTACGTCTACACGTGTAGCCTCAAAACAGAAACCACAGGAGAATTTTCTTTCGTCAAAATTTGTCAAAAAACCACGTTTTAAGGAAATCCCGCATCGTGCAAAATTATCTTGTTTTTCCTAAACAACAGGTTGTAACTCGAAAACGTTGTTGTTGCGTGTATGACTGAGCATGTTTCCTCTAAAGACAATGCACAAGAGAGTTTTCTCTCGAAAGACATGTAAGAATACAACGTTATAAGGAAATACAGTGTTGCAGAGTAAAGACAAATACGTACATATTGGAAACACTTTACGAGAAGAAATAACGCATCGTACAAAATTAGCGTGTATCTCCTAAACAACACGTGGTAACTCGAAAGGATTTGGTGTGGCATGTACGTCTAAACGTGTAGCCTCAAAAGAGTACACACAGGAGAGTTTTATTTGGTCAAAATTTGTCAGAAAACCACATATTAAGGAAATCCCGCATCGTGCGAAATTATCTTGTTTTTCCTAAACAACGCATTGTAAATCGAAAAGCTTTGGTGTTGCGTGTATGTCTAAGCGTGTAGCCTCATAAGAGAACACACAGGAGACTTTTCTCTCGAAAGAATATGTGAGAATACCACGTTATAAGGAAGTCCACTGTTGCAGAATAATGACAAATACTTACGTATTGGAAACCCTTAAACTTTACGAGATGAAATAAAGCATCGTACAAAATTAGCTTGTATCTCCTAAACAACACGTTGTAACTCGAAAAGATTTGGTGTGGCGTGTACGTCTAAACGTGTAGCCTCAAAAAGAACCCAGAGAAGAATTTTCTTTCGTTAAAATTTTTCAGAACACCACATTTTAAGGAAATCCCGCATCGTGCGAAATCATCTTCTTTTTCCTAAACAACATGTTGTAACTCGAAAAGCTTTGGTGTTGCGTGTATGTCTAAGCGTGGAGCCTCAAAAGAGAAGGCACAGGAGAGTTTTCTCTCGAAGGAATATGTAAGAATACCACGTTATAAAGAAATACAATTTTGTAGACTAAAGGCAAATAAGTACATATTGGAAACACTTTACGAGAAGAAATAATGCATCGTACAAAATTAGCTTGTATCTCCTAAGCAACACGTTGTAACTCGAAAAGATTTGGTGTGACGTGTACGTCTATACGTGTAGCCTCAAAAGGAAATCCCACAGAAGAATTTTCCTTTGTCAAATTTTTCAGAAAACCACGTTTTAAATAAATCCCGCATCGAGCGAAATTATCTTTTTATTCATTAACAACACGTTGTAACTCGAAAAGCTTTGGTGTTGCCTGTATGTCTAAGTGTGTAGCCTCAAAACGGAACGCACAAGATAGTTTTCTCTCGAAAGAATATGTAAGAATACCACGTTATAAGGAAATACAGTGTTGCAGAGTAAAGACAAATATTTACATATTGGGAATATTTTACGAGAAGAAATAACGCATCGAACAAAATTAGCTTGTATCTCCTAAACAACACATGGTAAGTCGAAAAGATTTGGTTTGGCGTGTATGTCTAAACGTGTAGCCTCAAAGGAGAACACAAAGGAGAATTTTCTTTCGTCAAAATTTGTCAGAAAACCACGTTTTAAGGAAATACCGCATCGTGCGAAATTATCTTGTTTTTCCTAAACAACAAGTGGTAACTCGAAAAGCTTTGGTGTTGCGTGTATGTCTAAGCGTGTAGCCTCAAAAGAGAATGCACAGGAGAGTTTTCTCTCATTAGAACATGTAAGAATTCAACGTTATAAGGAAATACAGTGTTGCAGAGTAAAGACAAATACGTACATATTGGAAACACATTACGAGAAGAAATTAAGCATCACACAATATTAGCTTGTATCTCCTAAACAACAAGTGGAAACTCGAAAACATTTAGTTTGGCGTGTATGTCTAAAAGTTTAGCCTCAAAAGAGAACCCACTGGAGAATTTTCTTTCGTCAAAATTGGTCAGAAAACAAGGTTTTAACGAAATCCCGCATCCTGCGAAATTATCTTGTTTTTCCTAAACAACACGTTGTAACTCAAAAAGCTTGGGTGTTGCGTGTATGTCTCACTGTGTAGCCTCAAAAGAGAACACACAGGAGAGTTTTCACTCAAAAAAATAAGTAAGAATACCAGGTTATAAGGAAATACAGTGTTGCAGAGTAAAGACAAATATGTACGTATTGGAAACACTTTACGTGAAGAAATAACGCATCATAAAAAATTAGTTTGTATCTCCTAAACAACACGTTGTAACTCGAAAATGTTTGGTGTGGCAGGTACGTCTAAACGTGTAGCCTCAATAAGAGAACACACTGGAGAATTTTCTTTGGTCAAATTTGTCACAAAACCACGTATTAAGGATATCCTACATCGTGCGAAATTATCTTGTTTTTCCTAAACAACACATAGTAACTCGAAATCCTTTGGTGCTGCGTGTATGTCTCAGCGTGTAGCCTTAAAAGAGAACACACAGGGGAGTTTTCTCTCAAAAGAATATGTAAGAATACCACGTTATAAGGAAATACATTGTTGCAGAGTAAAGAAAAATACGTACGTATTGGAAACCCTTAAACTTTACGAGATGAAATACAGCATCGTACAAAATTAGCTCGTATCTCCTAAACAACACTTTGTAACTCGAAAAGATTTGGTGTGGCGTGTACGTCTAAACTTGTAGCCTCAAAAGAGAACCCATAGGAGAATTTTCTTTCGTCAAAGTTTCAGAAAAGCACGTTTTAAGGAAATCCAGCATCGTGTGAAATTATCTTGTTTTTCCTAAACAACATGTAGTAACTCGAAAATCTTTGGTGATGCGTGTATGTCTAAGCGTGTAGCCTCAAAAGAGAACACACAGGAGAGTTTTCTCTCGAAAGAATATGTGAGAATACCACGTTATAAGGAAGTACCGTGTTGCAGAATAAAGACAAATACTTACGTATTGGAAACCCTTAAACTTTACGAGATGAAATAAAGCATCGTACAAAATTAGCTTGTATCTCCTAAACAACACGTTGTAACTCGAAAAGATTTGGTGTGGCGTGTACGTCTAAAGGTGTAGCCTCAAAAGAGAACCACAGGACAATTTTCGTTCGTCAAAATTTGTCAGAAAACCACGTTTTAAGGAAATCCCGCATCGTGAGAAATTATCTTGTTCTTCATAAACAACACATTGTAACTCGAAAAGCTTTGGTGTTGCGTGTATGTTTAAGCGTGTACCCTCAAAAGAGAACGCACAGGAGAGTTTTCTCTCGAAAGAATATGTAAGAAATCCACGTATTAAGGAAATACCGTGTTGCAGAGTAAAGACAAATACGTACTTATTGGAAACACTTTACGAGAAGAAATAACGCATCGTAAAAAATTAGCTTGTATCTCCTAAACAACAGGTTGTAACTCGAAAAGATTTGGTGTGGTGTGTACGTCTAAAAGTGTAGCCTCAAAATAGTACACACAGGAGAGTTTTATTTGGTCAAAATTTGTCAGAAAACCACGTTTTAAGGAAATCCCGCATCGTGCGAAATTATGTTGTTTTTCCTAAACAACATGTTGTAACTCGAAAAGCTTTGGAGTTGAGTGTATGTCTAAGCATGTAGCCTCAAAGGAGACCGCACAGGAGAGTTTTCTCTCGAAAGAATATGCAAGAATACCTCATTATAAGGAAATACAGTGTTGCAGAGTAAAGCCAAATATTTACATAATGGAAACACTTAAACTTTATGAGAAGAAATAATGCATCGTAAAAAAATTAGCTTGTATCTCCTAAACAACACGTTGTAACTCGACAAGATTTAGTGTCTCGGGCACGTCTAAATGTGTAGCCTCAAAAGAGAACCCACAGGAGTATTTTCTTTCGTCAAAATTTGTCAGAAAACCACGTTTTAAGGAAATCCCGCATCATGCTAAATTATCTTGTTTTTCCAAAACAACACATTGTAACTCGAAAAACTTTGGTGTTGCGTGTATGTCAAAGCGTATAGCCTCAAAAGAGAACGCACAGGAGAGTTTTCTCTCGAAAGGATGTGTAAGAATACCACGTTATAATGAAATACAGTGTTGCAGAGTAAAGACAAATACGTACATATTGGAAAAACTTAAACTTTACGAGAAGAAATAAGGCATCTTACAAAATTAGTTTGTATCTCCTAAACAACACGTTATAACTCGAAAAGATTTGGTGTGGTGTGTACGTCTAAACGTGTAGCCTAAAAAGAGAACCCACAGGATAATTTTCTTTCGTCAAAATTTGTCAGAAAACCACGTTTTAAAGAAATCCCGCATCGTGTGAAATTATCTTGTTTTTCCTAAAAAACACGTTGTAACTCGAAAAGCTTTGGTGTTGCGTGTATGTCTAAGCATGTAGCCTCAAAGGGGAACGCACAGGAGAGTTTTCTCTTGAAAGAATATGCAAAAATACCACGTTATAAGGAAATACAGTGTTGCAGAGTAAAGGCAAATATGTACGTAATGGAAACACTTAAACTTTATGAGAAGAAATAACGCATCGTAAAAAAATTAGCTTGTATATTCTAAACAACACGTTGTAACTCGAAAAGATTTGGTGTTGCGTGAATGTCTAAGCATGTAGCCTCAAAGGAGAACGCACAGGAGAGTTTTCTCTCGAAAGAATATGCAAGAATACCACGTTATAAGGAAATACAGTGTTGCAGAGTAAAGGCAAATAAGTACATAATGGAAACACTTAAACTTTATGAGAAGAAATAACGCATCGTAAAAAAATTAGCTTGTTTCTCCTAAACAACACGTTGTAACTCGAAAAGATTTGCTGTGGCGTGTACGTCTAAATGTGTAGCCTCAAAAGAGAACCCACGGAGTATTTTCTTTCGTCAAAATTTGTCAGAAAACCACGTTTTAAGGAAATCCCGCATCATGCGAAATTATCTTGTTTTTCCTAAACAACACGTTGTAACTCGAAAAGCTTTGGTATTGCGTGTATGTCTAAGCGTGTAGCCTCAAAAGAGAACGCAAAGGAGAGTTTTTTCTCGAAAGAATATGTAAGAATACCACGTTATTAGGAAATACAATGTTGCAGAGTAAAGACAAATACTTACGTCTTGGAAAAACTTTACGAGAAGAAATAACGCATCGTAAGAAATTAGCTTGTATCTCCTAAACAACACGTTGTAACTCGAAAAGCTTTGGTGTTGCGTGTATGTGTAAGCGTGTAGCCTCAAAGGAGAACGCAAAGGAGAGTTTTTTCTCGAAAGAATATGTAAGAATACCACGTTATTAGGAAATACAGTGTTGCAGAGTAAAGACAAATACTTATGTATTGGAAAAACTTTACGAGAAGAAATAACGCATCGTACAAAATTAGCTTGTATCTACTAAACAACACGTTGCAACTTAAAAAGATTTGGTGTGGCCTGTACGTCTAAACGTGTAGCCTGAAGAAAGAAGCCATAGGAGAATTTTCTTTGGTCAAAATTTGTCAGAAAACCACGTATTAATGAAATCCCGCATCGTGCGAAATTATCTTGTTTTTACTAAACAAAACGTTTTAACTCGAAATGCTTTGGTGTTGCGTGTATGTCTAAGCGTGTAGCCTCAAAAGAGAACGCACAGGAGAGTTTTCTCTCGAAAGAATATGTAAGAATACCACGTTATAAGGAAATACAGTGTTGCAGAGTAAAGACAAATACGTACTTACTGGAAAAACTAAAACTTTACGAGAAGAAATAACGCATCGTACAAAATTAGCTTGTATCTCCTAAACAACACGTTGTAACTTGAAAAGATTTGGTGTGGCTTGTACGTCTAAACGTGTAGCCTCACAAGAGTACCCACAGGAGAGTTTTATTTCGTCAAAATTTGTCAGAAAACCACGTTTTAAGGAAATCCCGCATCTTGCGAAATTATCTTGTTTTTCCTAAACAACACGTTGTAACTCGAAAAGCTTTGGTGTTGCGTGAATGTCTAAGCATGTAGCCTCAAAGGAGAACGCACAGGAGAGTTTTCTCTCGAAAGAATATGCAAGAATACCACGTTATAAGGAAATACAGTGTTGCAGAGTAAAGGCAAATATGTACGTAATGGAAACACTTAAACTTTATGAGAAGAAATAACGCATCGTAGAAAAATTAGCTTGTTTCTCCTAAACAACACGTTGTAACTCGAAAAGATTTGGTGTGGCGTGTACGTCTAAATGTGTAGCCTCAAAAGAGAACCCACAGGAGTATTTTCTTTCGTCAAAATTTGTCAGAAAACCACGTTTTAAGGAAATCCCGCATCGTGCAAAAATATCTTGTTTTTCCTAAACAACACGTTGCAACTCGAAAAGCTTTGGGTTTGCGTGTATGTCTAAGCGTGTAGCCTCAAAAGAGAACGCACAGGAGAGTTTTCTCTCGAAAGAATATGTAAGAATACCACGTTATTAGGAAATACAGTGTTGCAGAGTAAAGAAAAATACTTACGTCTTGGAAAAACTTTACGAGAAGAAATAACGCATCGTAAGAAATTAGCTTGTATCTCCTAAACAACACGTTGTAACATAAAAAGATTTGGTGTGGCCTGTACGTCTAAACGTGTAGCCTGAAAAGAGAACCCATAGGAGAATTTTCTTTGGTCAAAATTTGTCAGAAAACCATGTATTAAGGAAATCCCGCATAGTGCGACATTATCTTGTTTTTCCTAAACCAAACGTTTTAACTCGAAAAGCTTACATGTTGCGTGTATGTCTACGCGTGTAGCCTCAAAAGAGAAGACACAGGAGAGTTTTCTCTCGAAAGAATATGTAAGAATACCACGTTATAAGGAAATACAGTGTTGCAGAGTAAAGACAAATACGTACTTATTGGAAAAACTTAAACCTTACAGGAAGAAATAAGGCATCTTACAAAATTAGTTTGTATCTCCTAAACAACACATTATAACTCGAAAAGATTTGGTGTGGTGTGTATGTCTAAACGAGTAGCCTCAAAAGAGAACCCACAGGAAAATTTTCTTTCATCAAAATTTCTCAGAAAACCACGTTTTAAGGAAAACCCGCATTCTGCGAAATTATCTTGTTTTTCTTAAACAAAACGTTTAAACTCGAAAAGCTTTGGTGTTGCGTGTATGTCTAAGCGTGTAGCCTCAAAAGAGAACGCACAGGAGAGTTTTCTCTCGAAAGAATATGTAAGAATACCACGTTATAAGGAAATACAGTGTTGCAGAGTAAAGACAAATATGTACTTATTGGAAAAACTTAAACTTAAGAGAAGAAATAACGCATCGTACAAAATTAGCTTGTATCTCCTAAACAACACGTTGTAACTTAAAAAGATTTGGTGTGGCCTGTACGTATAAACGTGTAGCCTCAAAAGAGAACCCATAGGCGAATTTTCTTTCGTCAAAATTTGTCAGAAAACCGCGTATTAAGGAAATTCCGCATCGTGCGAAATTATCTTGTTTTTCCTAAACAAAACGTTTTAACTCGAAAAGCTTTGGTGTTGCGTGTATGTCTAAGCCTGTAACCTCAAAGGAGAATGCCCAGGAGAGTTTTCTCTCGAAAGAATATGTAAGAATACCACGTTATAAGGAAATACAGTGTTGCAGAGTAAAGACAAATACGTACTTATTGGAAAAACTTAAACGTTACGAGAAGAAATAAGGCATCTTACAAAATTAGTTTGTATCTCCTAAACAACACGTTATAACTTGAAAGATTTGGTGTGGTGTGTACGTCTAAACTTGTAGCCTCAAAAGAGAACCCACAGGATAATTTTCTTTCGTCAAAATTTGTCAGAAAACCACGTTTTAAGGAAATCCCGCATCTTGCGAAATTATCTTGTTTTTCCTAAACAAAACGTTTTAACTCGAAATGCTTTGGTGTTGCGTGTATGTCTAAGCGTGTAGCCTCAAAAGAGAACGCACAGGAGAGTTTTCTCTCGAAAGAATACGTAAGGATACCACGTTATAAGGAAATACAGTGTTGCAGAGTAAAGACAAATACGTACATATTGGAAACACTTTATGAGAGAAATAACGCATCTGGCAAAATTAGCTTGTATGTCCTAAACAACTCGTTGTAACTCGAAAAGATTTGGTGTGGGGTGCACGTCTAAACGTGTAGCCTCAAAAGAGTACCCACAGGAGAGTTTTATTTCGTCAAAATTTGTCAGAAAACCACGTTTTAAGGAAATCCCGCATCTTGCGAAATTATCTTGTTTTTCCTAAACAACACGTTGTATATCGAAAAGCTTTGGTGTTGCGTGAATGTCTAAGCATGTAGCCTCAAAGGAGAACGCACAGGAGAGTTTTCTCTCGAAAGAATATGCAAGAATACCACGTTATAAGGAAATACAGTGTTGCAGAGTAAAGGCAAATATGTACGTAATGGAAACACTAAAACTTTATGAGAAGAAATAACGCATCGTAAAAAAATTAGCTTGTTTTTCCTAAACAACACGTTGTAACTCGAAATGATTTGGTGTGGCATGTACGGCTAAATGTGTAGCCTCAAAAGAGAACCCACAGGAGTATTTTCTTTCGTCAAAATTTGTCAGAAAACCATGTTTTAAGGAAATCCCGCATCGTGCGAAATTATCTTGTTTTTCCTAAACAACACGTTGTAACTCGAAAAGCTTTGGTGTTGCGTGTATGTCTAAGTGTGTAGCCTCAAAAGAGAACGCAAAGGAGAGATTTTTCTCGAAAGAATGTGTAAGAATACCACGTTTTTAGGAAATACAGTGTTGCAGAGTAAAGACAAATACTTACGTCTTGGAAAAACTTTACGAGAAGAAATAACGCATCGTAAGAAATTAGCTTGTATCTCCTAAACAACACGTTGTAACTCGAAAAGCTTTGGTGTTGCGTGTATGTGTAAGCGTGTAGCCTCAAAGGAGAACGCAAAGGAGAGTTTTTTCTCGAAAGAATATGTAAGAATACCACGTTATTAGGAAATACAGTGTTGCAGAGTAAAGACAAATACTTATGTATTGGAAAAGCTTTACGAGAAGAAATAACGCATCGTAAGAAATTAGCTTGTATCTCCTAAACAACACGTTGTAACTTAAAAAGATTTGGTGTGGCCTGTACGTCTAAACGTGTAGCCTGAAAAGAGAACCCATAGGAGAATTTTCTTTGGTCAAAATATATCAGAAAACCACGTATTAAGGAAATCCCGCATAGTGCGAAATTATCTTGTTTTTTCTAAACCAAACGTTTTAACTCGAAATGCTTTGGTGTTGCGTGTATGTCTAAGCGTGTAGCCTCAAAAGAGAACGCACAGGAGAGTTTTCTCTCGAAAGAATATGTAAGAATACCACGTTATAAGGAAATACAGTGTTGCACAGTAAAGACAAATACGTACTTATTGGAAAAACTTGAACCTTACGAGAAGAAATAAGGCATCTTAAAAAATTAGTTTGTATCTCTTAAAGAACACGTTGTAACTTAAAAAGATTTGGTGTGGCCTGTACGTCTAAACGTGTAGCCTCAAAAGAGAACCCATAGGCGAATTTTCTTTGGTCAAAATTTGTCAGAAAACCACGTATTAAGGAAATTCCGCATCGTGAGAAATTATCTTGTTTTTCCTAAACAAAACGTTCTAACTCGAAAAGCTTTGGTGTTGCGTGTATGTCTAAGCCTG
The DNA here is from genome assembly GCF_947179515.1 of Apodemus sylvaticus. NCBI lineage: Eukaryota > Metazoa > Chordata > Mammalia > Rodentia > Muridae > Apodemus > Apodemus sylvaticus. The sequence goes on from NW_026263238.1 coordinate 813,977, forward strand.
TAACCTCAAAGGAGAATGCCCAGGAGAGTTTTCTCTCGAAAGAATATGTAAGAATACCACGTTATAAGGAAATACAGTGTTGCAGAGTAAAGACAAATACGTACTTATTGGAAAAACTTAAAACTTTACGAGAAGAAATAAGGCATCTTACAAAATTAGTTTGTATCTCCTAAACAACACGTTATAACTTGAAAAGATTTGGTGTGGTGTGTACGTCTAAACTTGTAGCCTCAAAAGAGAACCCACAGGATAATTTTCTTTCGTCAAAATTTGTCAGAAAACCACATTTTAAGGAAATCCCGCATCTTGCGAAATTATCTTGTTTTTCCTAAACAACACGTTGTAACTCGAAAGCTTTGGTGTTGCGTGTATGTCTAAGCGTGTAGCCTTAAAAGAGAACGCACAGGAGAGTTTTCTCTCGAAAGAATATGTAAGGATACCACGTTATGAAAATCACGTTCTAAGGAAATCCCGCATCGTGCGAAATTATCTTGTTTTTCCTAAACAACACGTTGTAAGTCGAAAAGCTTTCATGTTGCGTGTATGTCTAAGTGTGTAGCCTCAAAAGAGAAGGCACAGGACAGTTTTCTCTCGAAAGGATATGTAAGAATACCACTTCATAAGGAAATACAGTTTTGCAGAGTAAAGACATATACGTACGCATTGGAAACTCTTTACGAGAAGAAATAACGCATCGTACAAAATTAGCTTGTATCTCCAAAACTACACGTTGTATCTCGAAAAGAATTGTTGTGGCGTGTACGTCTTAACATGTAGCATCTAAAGAGAACCAAAAGGAGAATTTTCTTTCGTCAAAATTTTTCAGAAAATCACGTTTTAAGGAAATCCCGCATCGTGCGAAATTATCTTGTTTTTCCTAAACAACACGTTGTAAGTCGAAAAGCTTTCATGTTGCGTGTATGTCTAAGTGTGTAGCCTCAAAAGAGAAGGCACAGGACAGTTTTCTCTCGAAAGGATATGTAAGAATACCACTTCATAAGGAAATACAGTTTTGCAGAGTAAAGACATATACGTACGCATTGGAAACTCTTTACGAGAAGAAATAACGCATAGTACAAAATTAGCTTGTATCTCCAAAACTACACGTTGTATCTCGAAAAGAATTGTTGTGGCGTGTACGTCTTAACATGTAGCATCGAAAGAGAACCAAAAGGAGAATTTTCTTTCGTCAAAATTTTTCAGAAAATCACGTTTTAAGGAAATCCCGCATCGTGCGAAATTATCTTGTTTTTCCTAAACAACACGTTGTAAGTCGAAAAGCTTTCATGTTGCGTGTATGTCTAAGTGTGTAGCCTCAAAAGAGAAGGCACAGGACAGTTTTCTCTCGAAAGGATATGTAAGAATACCACTTCATAAGGAAATACAGTTTTGCAGAGTAAAGACATATACGTACGCATTGGAAACTCTTTACGAGAAGAAATAACGCATAGTACAAAATTAGCTTGTATCTCCAAAACTACACGTTGTATCTCGAAAAGAATTGTTGTGGCGTGTACGTCTTAACATGTAGCATCTAAAGAGAACCAAAAGGAGAATTTTCTTTCGTCAAAATTTTTCAGAAAATCACGTTTTAAGGAAATCCCGCATCGTGCGAAATTATCTTGTTTTTCCTAAACAACACGTTGTAAGTCGAAAAGCTTTCATGTTGCGTGTATGTCTAAGTGTGTAGCCTCAAAAGAGAAGGCACAGGACAGTTTTCTCTCGAAAGGATATGTAAGAATACCACTTCATAAGGAAATACAGTTTTGCAGAGTAAAGACATATACGTACGCATTGGAAACTCTTTACGAGAAGAAATAACGCATAGTACAAAATTAGCTTGTATCTCCAAAACTACACGTTGTATCTCGAAAAGAATTGTTGTGGCGTGTACGTCTTAACATGTAGCATCTAAAGAGAACCAAAAGGAGAATTTTCTTTCGTCAAAATTTTTCAGAAAATCACGTTTTAAGGAAATCCCGCATCGTGCGAAATTATCTTGTTTTTCCTAAACAACACGTTGTAAGTCGAAAAGCTTTCATGTTGCGTGTATGTCTAAGTGTGTAGCCTCAAAAGAGAAGGCACAGGACAGTTTTCTCTCGAAAGGATATGTAAGAATACCACTTCATAAGGAAATACAGTTTTGCAGAGTAAAGACATATACGTACGCATTGGAAACTCTTTACGAGAAGAAATAACGCATAGTACAAAATTAGCTTGTATCTCCAAAACTACACGTTCTATATCGAAAAGAATTGTTGTGGCGTGTACGTCTTAACATGTAGCATCTAAAGAGAACCAAAAGGAGAATTTTCTTTCGTCAAAATTTTTCAGAAAATCACGTTTTAAGGAAATCCCGCATCGTGTGAAATTTTCTTGTTTTTCCTAAACAACACGTTGTAAGTCGAAAAGCTTTCATGTTGCGTGTATGTCTAAGTGTGTAGCCTCAAAAGAGAAGGCACAGGACAGTTTTCTCTCGAAAGGATATGTAAGAATACCACTTCATAAGGAAATACAGTTTTGCAGAGTAAAGACATATACGTACACATTGGAAACTCTTTACGAGAAGAAATAACGCATAGTACAAAATTAGCTTGTATCTCCAAAACTACATGTTGTATCTCGAAAAGAATTGTTGTGGCGTGTACGTCTTAACATGTAGCATCTAAAGAGAACCAAAAGGAGAATTTTCTTTCGTCAAAATTTTTCAGAAAATCACGTTTTAAGGAAATCCCGCATCGTGCGAAATTATCTTGTTTTTCCTAAACAACACGTTGTAAGTCGAAAAGCTTTCATGTTGCGTGTATGTCTAAGTGTGTAGCCTCAAAAGAGAAGGCACAGGACAGTTTTCTCTCGAAAGGATATGTAAGAATACCACTTCATAAGGAAATACAGTTTTGCAGAGTAAAGACATATACGTACGCATTGGAAACTCTTTACGAGAAGAAATAACGCATCGTACAAAATTAGCTTGTATCTCCAAAACTACACGTTGTATCTCGAAAAGAATTGTTGTGGCGTGTACGTCTTAACATGTAGCATCTAAAGAGAACCAAAAGGAGAATTTTCTTTCGTCAAAATTTTTCAGAAAATCACGTTTTAAGGAAATCCCGCATCGTGCGAAATTATCTTGTTTTTCCTAAACAACACGTTGTAAGTCGAAAAGCTTTCATGTTGCGTGTATGTCTAAGTGTGTAGCCTCAAAAGAGAAGGCACAGGACAGTTTTCTCTCGAAAGGATATGTAAGAATACCACTTCATAAGGAAATACAGTTTTGCAGAGTAAAGACATATACATACGCATTGGAAACTCTTTACGAGAAGAAATAACGCATAGTACAAAATTAGCTTGTATCTCCAAAACTACACGTTGTATCTCGAAAAGAATTGTTGTGGCGTGTACGTCTTAACATGTAGCATCTAAAGAGAACCAAAAGGAGAATTTTCTTTCGTCAAAATTTTTCAGAAAATCACGTTTTAAGGAAATCCCGCATCGTGCGAAATTATCTTGTTTTTCCTAAACAACACGTTGTAAGTCGAAAAGCTTTCATGTTGCGTGTATGTCTAAGAGTGTAGCCTCAAAAGAGAAGGCACAGGACAGTTTTCTCTCGAAAGGATATGTAAGAATACCACTTCATAAGGAAATACAGTTTTGCAGAGTAAAGACATATACGTACGCATTGGAAACTCTTTACGAGAAGAAATAACGCATAGTACAAAATTAGCTTGTATCTCCAAAACTACACGTTGTATCTCGAAAAGAATTGTTGTGGCGTGTACGTCTTAACATGTAGCATCTGAAGAGAACCAAAAGGAGAATTTTCTTTCGTCAAAATTTTTCAGAAAATCACGTTTTAAGGAAATCCCGCATCGTGCGAAATTATCTTGTTTTTCCTAAACAACACGTTGTAAGTCGAAAAGCTTTCATGTTGCGTGTATGTCTAAGTGTGTAGCCTCAAAAGAGAAGGCACAGGACAGTTTTCTCTCGAAAGGATATGTAAGAATGCCACTTCATAAGGAAATACAGTTTTGCAGAGTAAAGACATATACGTACGCATTGGAAACTCTTTACGAGAAGAAATAACGCATCGTACAAAATTAGCTTTTATCTCCAAAACTACACGTTGTATCTCGAAAAGAATTGTTGTGGCGTGTACGTCTTAACATGTAGCATCTAAAGAGAACCAAAAGGAGAATTTTCTTTCGTCAAAATTTTTCAGAAAATCACGTTTTAAGGAAATCCCGCATCGTGCGAAATTATCTTGTTTTTCCTAAACAACACGTTGTAAGTCGAAAAGCTTTCATGTTGCGTGTATGTCTAAGTGTGTAGCCTCAAAAGAGAAGGCACAGGACAGTTTTCTCTCGAAAGGATATGTAAGAATACCACTTCATAAGGAAATACAGTTTTGCAGAGTAAAGACATATACGTACGCATTGGAAACTCTTTACGAGAAGAAATAACGCATCGTACAAAATTAGCTTGTATCTCCAAAACTACACGTTGTATCTCGAAAAGAATTGTTGTGGCGTGTACGTCTTAACATGTAGCATCTAAAGAGAACCAAAAGGAGAATTTTCTTTCGTCAAAATTTTTCAGAAAATCACGTTTTAAGGAAATCCCGCATCGTGCGAAATTATCTTGTTTTTCCTAAACAACACGTTGTAAGTCGAAAAGCTTTCATGTTGCGTGTATGTCTAAGTGTGTAGCCTCAAAAGAGAAGGCACAGGACAGTTTTCTCTCGAAAGGATATGTAAGAATACCACTTCATAAGGAAATACAGTTTTGCAGAGTAAAGACATATACGTACGCATTGGAAACTCTTTACGAGAAGAAATAACGCATCGTACAAAATTAGCTTGTATCTCCAAAACTACACGTTGTATCTCGAAAAGAATTGTTGTGGCGTGTACGTCTTAACATGTAGCATCTAAAGAGAACCAAAAGGAGAATTTTCTTTCGTCAAAATTTTTCAGAAAATCACGTTTTAAGGAAATCCCGCATCGTGCGAAATTATCTTGTTTTTCCTAAACAACACGTTGTAAGTCGAAAAGCTTTCATGTTGCGTGTATGTCTAAGTGTGTAGCCTCAAAAGAGAAGGCACAGGACAGTTTTCTCTCGAAAGGATATGTAAGAATACCACTTCATAAGGAAATACAGTTTTGCAGAGTAAAGACATATACATACGCATTGGAAACTCTTTACGAGAAGAAATAACGCATAGTACAAAATTAGCTTGTATCTCCAAAACTACACGTTGTATCTCGAAAAGAATTGTTGTGGCGTGTACGTCTTAACATGTAGCATCGAAAGAGAACCAAAAGGAGAATTTTCTTTCGTCAAAATTTTTCAGAAAATCACGTTTTAAGGAAATCCCGCATCGTGCGAAATTATCTTGTTTTTCCTAAACAACACGTTGTACGTCGAAAAGCTTTCATGTTGCGTGTATGTCTAAGTGTGTAGCCTCAAAAGAGAAGGCACAGGACAGTTTTCTCTCGAAAGGATATGTAAGAATACCACTTCATAAGGAAATACAGTTTTGCAGAGTAAAGACATATACGTACGCATTGGAAACTCTTTACGAGAAGAAATAACGCATAGTACAAAATTAGCTTGTATCTCCAAAACTACACGTTGTATCTCGAAAAGAATTGTTGTGGCGTGTACGTCTTAACATGTAGCATCTAAAGAGAACCAAAAGGAGAATTTTCTTTCGTCAAAATTTTTCAGAAAATCACGTTTTAAGGAAATCCCGCATCGTGCGAAATTATCTTGTTTTTCCTAAACAACACGTTGTAAGTCGAAAAGCTTTCATGTTGCGTGTATGTCTAAGTGTGTAGCCTCAAAAGAGAAGGCACAGGACAGTTTTCTCTCGAAAGGATATGTAAGAATACCACTTCATAAGGAAATACAGTTTTGCAGAGTAAAGACATATACGTACGCATTGGAAACTCTTTACGAGAAGAAATAACGCATAGTACAAAATTAGCTTGTATCTCCAAAACTACACGTTGTATCTCGAAAAGAATTGTTGTGGCGTGTACGTCTTAACATGTAGCATCTAAAGAGAACCAAAAGGAGAATTTTCTTTCGTCAAAATTTTTCAGAAAATCACGTTTTAAGGAAATCCCGCATCGTGCGAAATTATCTTGTTTTTCCTAAACAACACGTTGTAAGTCGAAAAGCTTTCATGTTGCGTGTATGTCTAAGTGTGTAGCCTCAAAAGAGAAGGCACAGGACAGTTTTCTCTCGAAAGGATATGTAAGAATACCACTTCATAAGGAAATACAGTTTTGCAGAGTAAAGACATATACGTACGCATTGGAAACTCTTTACGAGAAGAAATAACGCATAGTACAAAATTAGCTTGTATCTCCAAAACTACACGTTCTATATCGAAAAGAATTGTTGTGGCGTGTACGTCTTAACATGTAGCATCTAAAGAGAACCAAAAGGAGAATTTTCTTTCGTCAAAATTTTTCAGAAAATCACGTTTTAAGGAAATCCCGCATCCTGTGAAATTTTCTTGTTTTTCCTAAACAACACGTTGTAAGTCGAAAAGCTTTCATGTTGCGTGTATGTCTAAGTGTGTAGCCTCAAAAGAGAAGGCACAGGACAGTTTTCTCTCGAAAGGATATGTAAGAATACCACTTCATAAGGAAATACAGTTTTGCAGAGTAAAGACATATACGTACACATTGGAAACTCTTTACGAGAAGAAATAACGCATAGTACAAAATTAGCTTGTATCTCCAAAACTACATGTTGTATCTCGAAAAGAATTGTTGTGGCGTGTACGTCTTAACATGTAGCATCTAAAGAGAACCAAAAGGAGAATTTTCTTTCGTCAAAATTTTTCAGAAAATCACGTTTTAAGGAAATCCCGCATCGTGCGAAATTATCTTGTTTTTCCTAAACAACACGTTGTAAGTCGAAAAGCTTTCATGTTGCGTGTATGTCTAAGTGTGTAGCCTCAAAAGAGAAGGCACAGGACAGTTTTCTCTCGAAAGGATATGTAAGAATACCACTTCATAAGGAAATACAGTTTTGCAGAGTAAAGACATATACGTACGCATTGGAAACTCTTTACGAGAAGAAATAACGCATCGTACAAAATTAGCTTGTATCTCCAAAACTACACGTTGTATCTCGAAAAGAATTGTTGTGGCGTGTACGTCTTAACATGTAGCATCTAAAGAGAACCAAAAGGAGAATTTTCTTTCGTCAAAATTTTTCAGAAAATCACGTTTTAAGGAAATCCCGCATCGTGCGAAATTATCTTGTTTTTCCTAAACAACACGTTGTAAGTCGAAAAGCTTTCATGTTGCGTGTATGTCTAAGTGTGTAGCCTCAAAAGAGAAGGCACAGGACAGTTTTCTCTCGAAAGGATATGTAAGAATACCACTTCATAAGGAAATACAGTTTTGCAGAGTAAAGACATATACATACGCATTGGAAACTCTTTACGAGAAGAAATAACGCATAGTACAAAATTAGCTTGTATCTCCAAAACTACACGTTGTATCTCGAAAAGAATTGTTGTGGCGTGTACGTCTTAACATGTAGCATCTAAAGAGAACCAAAAGGAGAATTTTCTTTCGTCAAAATTTTTCAGAAAATCACGTTTTAAGGAAATCCCGCATCGTGCGAAATTATCTTGTTTTTCCTAAACAACACGTTGTAAGTCGAAAAGCTTTCATGTTGCGTGTATGTCTAAGAGTGTAGCCTCAAAAGAGAAGGCACAGGACAGTTTTCTCTCGAAAGGATATGTAAGAATACCACTTCATAAGGAAATACAGTTTTGCAGAGTAAAGACATATACGTACGCATTGGAAACTCTTTACGAGAAGAAATAACGCATAGTACAAAATTAGCTTGTATCTCCAAAACTACACGTTGTATCTCGAAAAGAATTGTTGTGGCGTGTACGTCTTAACATGTAGCATCTGAAGAGAACCAAAAGGAGAATTTTCTTTCGTCAAAATTTTTCAGAAAATCACGTTTTAAGGAAATCCCGCATCGTGCGAAATTATCTTGTTTTTCCTAAACAACACGTTGTAAGTCGAAAAGCTTTCATGTTGCGTGTATGTCTAAGTGTGTAGCCTCAAAAGAGAAGGCACAGGACAGTTTTCTCTCGAAAGGATATGTAAGAATGCCACTTCATAAGGAAATACAGTTTTGCAGAGTAAAGACATATACGTACGCATTGGAAACTCTTTACGAGAAGAAATAACGCATCGTACAAAATTAGCTTTTATCTCCAAAACTACACGTTGTATCTCGAAAAGAATTGTTGTGGCGTGTACGTCTTAACATGTAGCATCTAAAGAGAACCAAAAGGAGAATTTTCTTTCGTCAAAATTTTTCAGAAAATCACGTTTTAAGGAAATCCCGCATCGTGCGAAATTATCTTGTTTTTCCTAAACAACACGTTGTAAGTCGAAAAGCTTTCATGTTGCGTGTATGTCTAAGTGTGTAGCCTCAAAAGAGAAGGCACAGGACAGTTTTCTCTCGAAAGGATATGTAAGAATACCACTTCATAAGGAAATACAGTTTTGCAGAGTAAAGACATATACGTACGCATTGGAAACTCTTTACGAGAAGAAATAACGCATCGTACAAAATTAGCTTGTATCTCCAAAACTACACGTTGTATCTCGAAAAGAATTGTTGTGGCGTGTACGTCTTAACATGTAGCATCGAAAGAGAACCAAAAGGAGAATTTTCTTTCGTCAAAATTTTTCAGAAAATCACGTTTTAAGGAAATCCCGCATCGTGCGAAATTATCTTGTTTTTCCTAAACAACACGTTGTAAGTCGAAAAGCTTTCATGTTGCGTGTATGTCTAAGTGTGTAGCCTCAAAAGAGAAGGCACAGGACAGTTTTCTCTCGAAAGGATATGTAAGAATACCACTTCATAAGGAAATACAGTTTTGCAGAGTAAAGACATATACGTACGCATTGGAAACTCTTTACGAGAAGAAATAACGCATAGTACAAAATTAGCTTGTATCTCCAAAACTACACGTTCTATATCGAAAAGAATTGTTGTGGCGTGTACGTCTTAACATGTAGCATCTAAAGAGAACCAAAAGGAGAATTTTCTTTCGTCAAAATTTTTCAGAAAATCACGTTTTAAGGAAATCCCGCATCGTGCGAAATTTTCTTGTTTTTCCTAAACAACACGTTGTAAGTCGAAAAGCTTTCATGTTGCGTGTATGTCTAAGTGTGTAGCCTCAAAAGAGAAGGCACAGGACAGTTTTCTCTCGAAAGGATATGTAAGAATACCACTTCATAAGGAAATACAGTTTTGCAGAGTAAAGACATATACGTACGCATTGGAAACTCTTTACGAGAAGAAATAACGCATAGTACAAAATTAGCTTGTATCTCCAAAACTACACGTTGTATCTCGAAAAGAATTGTTGTGGCGTGTACGTCTTAACATGTAGCATCTAAAGAGAACCAAAAGGAGAATTTTCTTTCGTCAAAATTTTTCAGAAAATCACGTTTTAAGGAAATCCCGCATCATGCGAAATTATCTTGTTTTTCCTAAACAACACGTTGTAAGTCGAAAAGCTTTCATGTTGCGTGTATGTCTAAGTGTGTAGCCTCAAAAGAGAAGGCACAGGACAGTTTTCTCTCGAAAGGATATGTAAGAATACCACTTCATAAGGAAATACAGTTTTGCAGAGTAAAGACATATACGTACGCATTGGAAACTCTTTACGAGAAGAAATAACGCATCGTACAAAATTAGCTTGTATCTCCAAAACTACACGTTGTATCTCGAAAAGAATTGTTGTGGCGTGTACGTCTTAACATGTAGCATCTAAAGAGAACCAAAAGGAGAATTTTCTTTCGTCAAAATTTTTCAGAAAATCACGTTTTAAAGAAATCCCGCATCGTGCGAAATTATCTTGTTTTTCCTAAACAACACGTTGTAAGTCGAAAAGCTTTCATGTTGCGTGTATGTCTAAGTGTGTAGCCTCAAAAGAGAAGGCACAGGACAGTTTTCTCTCGAAAGGATATGTAAGAATACCACTTCATAAGGAAATACAGTTTTGCAGAGTAAAGACATATACGTACGCATTGGAAACTCTTTACGAGAAGAAATAACGCATAGTACAAAATTAGCTTGTATCTCCAAAACTACACGTTGTATCTCGAAAAGAATTGTTGTGGCGTGTACGTCTTAACATGTAGCATCTAAAGAGAACCAAAAGGAGAATTTTCTTTCGTCAAAATTTTTCAGAAAATCACGTTTTAAGGAAATCCCGCATCGTGCGAAATTATCTTGTTTTTCCTAAACAACACGTTGTAAGTCGAAAAGCTTTCATGTTGCGTGTATGTCTAAGTGTGTAGCCTCAAAAGAGAAGGCACAGGACAGTTTTCTCTCGAAAGGATATGTAAGAATACCACTTCATAAGGAAATACAGTTTTGCAGAGTAAAGACATATACGTACGCATTGGAAACTCTTTACGAGAAGAAATAACGCATCGTACAAAATTAGCTTGTATCTCCAAAACTACACGTTGTATCTCGAAAAGAATTGTTGTGGCGTGTACGTCTTAACATGTAGCATCTAAAGAGAACCAAAAGGAGAATTTTCTTTCGTCAAAATTTTTCAGAAAATCACGTTTTAAGGAAATCCCGCATCGTGCGAAATTATCTTGTTTTTCCTAAACAACACGTTGTAAGTCGAAAAGCTTTCATGTTGCGTGTATGTCTAAGTGTGTAGCCTCAAAAGAGAAGGCACAGGACAGTTTTCTCTCGAAAGGATATGTAAGAATACCACTTCATAAGGAAATACAGTTTTGCAGAGTAAAGACATATACATACGCATTGGAAACTCTTTACGAGAAGAAATAACGCATAGTACAAAATTAGCTTGTATCTCCAAAACTACACGTTGTATCTCGAAAAGAATTGTTGTGGCGTGTACGTCTTAACATGTAGCATCTAAAGAGAACCAAAAGGAGAATTTTCTTTCGTCAAAATTTTTCAGAAAATCACGTTTTAAGGAAATCCCGCATCGTGCGAAATTATCTTGTTTTTCCTAAACAACACGTTGTAAGTCGAAAAGCTTTCATGTTGCGTGTATGTCTAAGAGTGTAGCCTCAAAAGAGAAGGCACAGGACAGTTTTCTCTCGAAAGGATATGTAAGAATACCACTTCATAAGGAAATACAGTTTTGCAGAGTAAAGACATATACGTACGCATTGGAAACTCTTTACGAGAAGAAATAACGCATAGTACAAAATTAGCTTGTATCTCCAAAACTACACGTTGTATCTCGAAAAGAATTGTTGTGGCGTGTACGTCTTAACATGTAGCATCTGAAGAGAACCAAAAGGAGAATTTTCTTTCGTCAAAATTTTTCAGAAAATCACGTTTTAAAGAAATCCCGCATCGTGCGAAATTATCTTGTTTTTCCTAAACAACACGTTGTAAGTCGAAAAGCTTTCATGTTGCGTGTATGTCTAAGTGTGTAGCCTCAAAAGAGAAGGCACAGGACAGTTTTCTCTCGAAAGGATATGTAAGAATACCACTTCATAAGGAAATACAGTTTTGCAGAGTAAAGACATATACGTACGCATTGGAAACTCTTTACGAGAAGAAATAACGCATAGTACAAAATTAGCTTGTATCTCCAAAACTACACGTTGTATCTCGAAAAGAATTGTTGTGGCGTGTACGTCTTAACATGTAGCATCTGAAGAGAACCAAAAGGAGAATTTTCTTTCGTCAAAATTTTTCAGAAAATCACGTTTTAAAGAAATCCCGCATCGTGCGAAATTATCTTGTTTTTCCTAAACAACACGTTGTAAGTCGAAAAGCTTTCATGTTGCGTGTATGTCTAAGTGTGTAGCCTCAAAAGAGAAGGCACAGGACAGTTTTCTCTCGAAAGGATATGTAAGAATACCACTTCATAAGGAAATACAGTTTTGCAGAGTAAAGACATATACGTACGCATTGGAAACTCTTTACGAGAAGAAATAACGCATAGTACAAAATTAGCTTGTATCTCCAAAACTACACGTTGTATCTCGAAAAGAATTGTTGTGGCGTGTACGTCTTAACATGTAGCATCTAAAGAGAACCAAAAGGAGAATTTTCTTTCGTCAAAATTTTTCAGAAAATCACGTTTTAAGGAAATCCCGCATCGTGCGAAATTATCTTGTTTTTCCTAAACAACACGTTGTAAGTCGAAAAGCTTTCATGTTGCGTGTATGTCTAAGTGTGTAGCCTCAAAAGAGAAGGCACAGGACAGTTTTCTCTCGAAAGGATATGTAAGAATACCACTTCATAAGGAAATACAGTTTTGCAGAGTAAAGACATATACGTACGCATTGGAAACTCTTTACGAGAAGAAATAACGCATCGTACAAAATTAGCTTGTATCTCCAAAACTACACGTTGTATCTCGAAAAGAATTGTTGTGGCGTGTACGTCTTAACATGTAGCATCTAAAGAGAACCAAAAGGAGAATTTTCTTTCGTCAAAATTTTTCAGAAAATCACGTTTTAAGGAAATCCCGCATCGTGCGAAATTATCTTGTTTTTCCTAAACAACACGTTGTAAGTCGAAAAGCTTTCATGTTGCGTGTATGTCTAAGTGTGTAGCCTCAAAAGAGAAGGCACAGGACAGTTTTCTCTCGAAAGGATATGTAAGAATACCACTTCATAAGGAAATACAGTTTTGCAGAGTAAAGACATATACATACGCATTGGAAACTCTTTACGAGAAGAAATAACGCATAGTACAAAATTAGCTTGTATCTCCAAAACTACACGTTGTATCTCGAAAAGAATTGTTGTGGCGTGTACGTCTTAACATGTAGCATCTAAAGAGAACCAAAAGGAGAATTTTCTTTCGTCAAAATTTTTCAGAAAATCACGTTTTAAGGAAATCCCGCATCGTGCGAAATTATCTTGTTTTTCCTAAACAACACGTTGTAAGTCGAAAAGCTTTCATGTTGCGTGTATGTCTAAGAGTGTAGCCTCAAAAGAGAAGGCACAGGACAGTTTTCTCTCGAAAGGATATGTAAGAATACCACTTCATAAGGAAATACAGTTTTGCAGAGTAAAGACATATACGTACGCATTGGAAACTCTTTACGAGAAGAAATAACGCATAGTACAAAATTAGCTTGTATCTCCAAAACTACACGTTGTATCTCGAAAAGAATTGTTGTGGCGTGTACGTCTTAACATGTAGCATCTGAAGAGAACCAAAAGGAGAATTTTCTTTCGTCAAAATTTTTCAGAAAATCACGTTTTAAGGAAATCCCGCATCGTGCGAAATTATCTTGTTTTTCCTAAACAACACGTTGTAAGTCGAAAAGCTTTCATGTTGCGTGTATGTCTAAGTGTGTAGCCTCAAAAGAGAAGGCACAGGACAGTTTTCTCTCGAAAGGATATGTAAGAATGCCACTTCATAAGGAAATACAGTTTTGCAGAGTAAAGACATATACGTACGCATTGGAAACTCTTTACGAGAAGAAATAACGCATCGTACAAAATTAGCTTTTATCTCCAAAACTACACGTTGTATCTCGAAAAGAATTGTTGTGGCGTGTACGTCTTAACATGTAGCATCTAAAGAGAACCAAAAGGAGAATTTTCTTTCGTCAAAATTTTTCAGAAAATCACGTTTTAAGGAAATCCCGCATCGTGCGAAATTATCTTGTTTTTCCTAAACAACACGTTGTAAGTCGAAAAGCTTTCATGTTGCGTGTATGTCTAAGTGTGTAGCCTCAAAAGAGAAGGCACAGGACAGTTTTCTCTCGAAAGGATATGTAAGAATACCACTTCATAAGGAAATACAGTTTTGCAGAGTAAAGACATATACGTACGCATTGGAAACTCTTTACGAGAAGAAATAACGCATCGTACAAAATTAGCTTGTATCTCCAAAACTACACGTTGTATCTCGAAAAGAATTGTTGTGGCGTGTACGTCTTAACATGTAGCATCTAAAGAGAACCAAAAGGAGAATTTTCTTTCGTCAAAATTTTTCAGAAAATCACGTTTTAAGGAAATCCCGCATCGTGCGAAATTATCTTGTTTTTCCTAAACAACACGTTGTAAGTCGAAAAGCTTTCATGTTGCGTGTATGTCTAAGTGTGTAGCCTCAAAAGAGAAGGCACAGGACAGTTTTCTCTCGAAAGGATATGTAAGAATACCACTTCATAAGGAAATACAGTTTTGCAGAGTAAAGACATATACGTACGCATTGGAAACTCTTTACAAGAAGAAATAACGCATCGTACAAAATTAGCTTGTATCTCCAAAACTACACGTTGTATCTCGAAAAGAATTGTTGTGGCGTGTACGTCTTAACATGTAGCATCTAAAGAGAACCAAAAGGAGAATTTTCTTTCGTCAAAATTTTTCAGAAAATCACGTTTTAAGGAAATCCCGCATCGTGCGAAATTATCTTGTTTTTCCTAAACAACACGTTGTAAGTCGAAAAGCTTTCATGTTGCGTGTATGTCTAAGTGTGTAGCCTCAAAAGAGAAGGCACAGGACAGTTTTCTCTCGAAAGGATATGTAAGAATACCACTTCATAAGGAAATACAGTTTTGCAGAGTAAAGACATATACATACGCATTGGAAACTCTTTACGAGAAGAAATAACGCATAGTACAAAATTAGCTTGTATCTCCAAAACTACACGTTGTATCTCGAAAAGAATTGTTGTGGCGTGTACGTCTTAACATGTAGCATCTAAAGAGAACCAAAAGGAGAATTTTCTTTCGTCAAAATTTTTCAGAAAATCACGTTTTAAGGAAATCCCGCATCGTGCGAAATTATCTTGTTTTTCCTAAACAACACGTTGTAAGTCGAAAAGCTTTCATGTTGCGTGTATGTCTAAGAGTGTAGCCTCAAAAGAGAAGGCACAGGACAGTTTTCTCTCGAAAGGATATGTAAGAATACCACTTCATAAGGAAATACAGTTTTGCAGAGTAAAGACATATACGTACGCATTGGAAACTCTTTACGAGAAGAAATAACGCATAGTACAAAATTAGCTTGTATCTCCAAAACTACACGTTGTATCTCGAAAAGAATTGTTGTGGCGTGTACGTCTTAACATGTAGCATCTGAAGAGAACCAAAAGGAGAATTTTCTTTCGTCAAAATTTTTCAGAAAATCACGTTTTAAGGAAATCCCGCATCGTGCGAAATTATCTTGTTTTTCCTAAACAACACGTTGTAAGTCGAAAAGCTTTCATGTTGCGTGTATGTCTAAGTGTGTAGCCTCAAAAGAGAAGGCACAGGACAGTTTTCTCTCGAAAGGATATGTAAGAATGCCACTTCATAAGGAAATACAGTTTTGCAGAGTAAAGACATATACGTACGCATTGGAAACTCTTTACGAGAAGAAATAACGCATCGTACAAAATTAGCTTTTATCTCCAAAACTACACGTTGTATCTCGAAAAGAATTGTTGTGGCGTGTACGTCTTAACATGTAGCATCTAAAGAGAACCAAAAGGAGAATTTTCTTTCGTCAAAATTTTTCAGAAAATCACGTTTTAAGGAAATCCCGCATCGTGCGAAATTATCTTGTTTTTCCTAAACAACACGTTGTAAGTCGAAAAGCTTTCATGTTGCGTGTATGTCTAAGTGTGTAGCCTCAAAAGAGAAGGCACAGGACAGTTTTCTCTCGAAAGGATATGTAAGAATACCACTTCATAAGGAAATACAGTTTTGCAGAGTAAAGACATATACGTACGCATTGGAAACTCTTTACGAGAAGAAATAACGCATCGTACAAAATTAGCTTGTATCTCCAAAACTACACGTTGTATCTCGAAAAGAATTGTTGTGGCGTGTACTTCTTAACATGTAGCATCTAAAGAGAACCAAAAGGAGAATTTTCTTTCGTCAAAATTTTTCAGAAAATCACGTTTTAAGGAAATCCCGCATCGTGCGAAATTATCTTGTTTTTCCTAAACAACACGTTGTAAGTCGAAAAGCTTTCATGTT
Organism: Apodemus sylvaticus; assembly: GCF_947179515.1. NCBI lineage: Eukaryota > Metazoa > Chordata > Mammalia > Rodentia > Muridae > Apodemus > Apodemus sylvaticus. Next base: position 829,971 of record NW_026263238.1, read on the forward strand.
GCGTGTATGTCTAAGTGTGTAGCCTCAAAAGAGAAGGCACAGGACAGTTTTCTCTCGAAAGGATATGTAAGAATACCACTTCATAAGGAAATACAGTTTTGCAGAGTAAAGACATATACGTACGCATTGGAAACTCTTTACGAGAAGAAATAACGCATCGTACAAAATTAGCTTGTATCTCCAAAACTACACGTTGTATCTCGAAAAGAATTGTTGTGGCGTGTACGTCTTAACATGTAGCATCGAAAGAGAACCAAAAGGAGAATTTTCTTTCGTCAAAATTTTTCAGAAAATCACGTTTTAAGGAAATCCCGCATCGTGCGAAATTATCTTGTTTTTCCTAAACAACACGTTGTAAGTCGAAAAGCTTTCATGTTGCGTGTATGTCTAAGTGTGTAGCCTCAAAAGAGAAGGCACAGGACAGTTTTCTCTCGAAAGGATATGTAAGAATACCACTTCATAAGGAAATACAGTTTTGCAGAGTAAAGACATATACGTACGCATTGGAAACTCTTTACGAGAAGAAATAACACATAGTACAAAATTAGCTTGTATCTCCAAAACTACACGTTCTATATCGAAAAGAATTGTTGTGGCGTGTACGTCTTAACATGTAGCATCTAAAGAGAACCAAAAGGAGAATTTTCTTTCGTCAAAATTTTTCAGAAAATCACGTTTTAAGGAAATCCCGCATCGTGCGAAATTTTCTTGTTTTTCCTAAACAACACGTTGTAAGTCGAAAAGCTTTCATGTTGCGTGTATGTCTAAGTGTGTAGCCTCAAAAGAGAAGGCACAGGACAGTTTTCTCTCGAAAGGATATGTAAGAATACCACTTCATAAGGAAATACAGTTTTGCAGAGTAAAGACATATACGTACGCATTGGAAACTCTTTACGAGAAGAAATAACGCATAGTACAAAATTAGCTTGTATCTCCAAAACTACACGTTGTATCTCGAAAAGAATTGTTGTGGCGTGTACGTCTTAACATGTAGCATCTAAAGAGAACCAAAAGGAGAATTTTCTTTGGTCAAAATTTTTCAGAAAATCACGTTTTAAGGAAATCCCGCATCGTGCGAAATTATCTTGTTTTTCCTAAACAACACGTTGTAAGTCGAAAAGCTTTCATGTTGCGTGTATGTCTAAGTGTGTAGCCTCAAAAGAGAAGGCACAGGACAGTTTTCTCTCGAAAGGATATGTAAGAATACCACTTCATAAGGAAATACAGTTTTGCAGAGTAAAGACATATACGTACGCATTGGAAACTCTTTACGAGAAGAAATAACGCATCGTACAAAATTAGCTTGTATCTCCAAAACTACACGTTGTATCTCGAAAAGAATTGTTGTGGCGTGTACGTCTTAACATGTAGCATCTAAAGAGAACCAAAAGGAGAATTTTCTTTCGTCAAAATTTTTCAGAAAATCACGTTTTAAAGAAATCCCGCATCGTGCGAAATTATCTTGTTTTTCCTAAACAACACGTTGTAAGTCGAAAAGCTTTCATGTTGCGTGTATGTCTAAGTGTGTAGCCTCAAAAGAGAAGGCACAGGACAGTTTTCTCTCGAAAGGATATGTAAGAATACCACTTCATAAGGAAATACAGTTTTGCAGAGTAAAGACATATACGTACGCATTGGAAACTCTTTACGAGAAGAAATAACGCATAGTACAAAATTAGCTTGTATCTCCAAAACTACACGTTGTATCTCGAAAAGAATTGTTGTGGCGTGTACGTCTTAACATGTAGCATCTAAAGAGAACCAAAAGGAGAATTTTCTTTCGTCAAAATTTTTCAGAAAATCACGTTTTATGGAAATCCCGCATCGTGCGAAATTATCTTGTTTTTCCTAAACAACACGTTGTAAGTCGAAAAGCTTTCATGTTGCGTGTATGTCTAAATGTGTAGCCTCAAAAGAGAAGGCACAGGACAGTTTTCTCTCGAAAGGATATGTAAGAATACCACTTCATAAGGAAATACAGTTTTGCAGAGTAAAGACATATACGTACGCATTGGAAACTCTTTACGAGAAGAAATAACGCATCGTACAAAATTAGCTTGTATCTCCAAAACTACACGTTGTATCTCGAAAAGAATTGTTGTGGCGTGTACGTCTTAACATGTAGCATCTAAAGAGAACCAAAAGGAGAATTTTCTTTCGTCAAAATTTTTCAGAAAATCACGTTTTAAGGAAATCCCGCATCGTGCGAAATTATCTTGTTTTTCCTAAACAACACGTTGTAAGTCGAAAAGCTTTCATGTTGCGTGTATGTCTAAGTGTGTAGCCTCAAAAGAGAAGGCACAGGACAGTTTTCTCTCGAAAGGATATGTAAGAATGCCACTTCATAAGGAAATACAGTTTTGCAGAGTAAAGACATATACGTACGCATTGGAAACTCTTTACGAGAAGAAATAACGCATCGTACAAAATTAGCTTGTATCTCCAAAACTACACGTTGTATCTCGAAAAGAATTGTTGTGGCGTGTACGTCTTAACATGTAGCATCTAAAGAGAACCAAAAGGAGAATTTTCTTTCGTCAAAATTTTTCAGAAAATCACGTTTTATGGAAATCCCGCATCGTGCGAAATTATCTTGTTTTTCCTAAACAACACGTTGTAAGTCGAAAAGCTTTCATGTTGCGTGTATGTCTAAATGTGTAGCCTCAAAAGAGAAGGCACAGGACAGTTTTCTCTCGAAAGGATATGTAAGAATACCACTTCATAAGGAAATACAGTTTTGCAGAGTAAAGACATATACGTACGCATTGGAAACTCTTTACGAGAAGAAATAACGCATCGTACAAAATTAGCTTGTATCTCCAAAACTACACGTTGTATCTCGAAAAGAATTGTTGTGGCGTGTACGTCTTAACATGTAGCATCGAAAGAGAACCAAAAGGAGAATTTTCTTTCGTCAAAATTTTTCAGAAAATCACGTTTTAAGGAAATCCCGCATCGTGCGAAATTATCTTGTTTTTCCTAAACAACACGTTGTAAGTCGAAAAGCTTTCATGTTGCGTGTATGTCTAAGTGTGTAGCCTCAAAAGAGAAGGCACAGGACAGTTTTCTCTCGAAAGGATATGTAAGAATACCACTTCATAAGGAAATACAGTTTTGCAGAGTAAAGACATATACGTACGCATTGGAAACTCTTTACGAGAAGAAATAACGCATAGTACAAAATTAGCTTGTATCTCCAAAACTACACGTTGTATCTCGAAAAGAATTGTTGTGGCGTGTACGTCTTAACATGTAGCATCTAAAGAGAACCAAAAGGAGAATTTTCTTTCGTCAAAATTTTTCAGAAAATCACGTTTTATGGAAATCCCGCATCGTGCGAAATTATCTTGTTTTTCCTAAACAACACGTTGTAAGTCGAAAAGCTTTCATGTTGCGTGTATGTCTAAATGTGTAGCCTCAAAAGAGAAGGCACAGGACAGTTTTCTCTCGAAAGGATATGTAAGAATACCACTTCATAAGGAAATACAGTTTTGCAGAGTAAAGACATATACGTACGCATTGGAAACTCTTTACGAGAAGAAATAACGCATCGTACAAAATTAGCTTGTATCTCCAAAACTACACGTTGTATCTCGAAAAGAATTGTTGTGGCGTGTACGTCTTAACATGTAGCATCTAAAGAGAACCAAAAGGAGAATTTTCTTTCGTCAAAATTTTTCAGAAAATCACGTTTTAAGGAAATCCCGCATCGTGCGAAATTATCTTGTTTTTCCTAAACAACACGTTGTAAGTCGAAAAGCTTTCATGTTGCGTGTATGTCTAAGTGTGTAGCCTCAAAAGAGAAGGCACAGGACAGTTTTCTCTCGAAAGGATATGTAAGAATGCCACTTCATAAGGAAATACAGTTTTGCAGAGTAAAGACATATACGTACGCATTGGAAACTCTTTACGAGAAGAAATAACGCATCGTACAAAATTAGCTTGTATCTCCAAAACTACACGTTGTATCTCGAAAAGAATTGTTGTGGCGTGTACGTCTTAACATGTAGCATCTAAAGAGAACCAAAAGGAGAATTTTCTTTCGTCAAAATTTTTCAGAAAATCACGTTTTATGGAAATCCCGCATCGTGCGAAATTATCTTGTTTTTCCTAAACAACACGTTGTAAGTCGAAAAGCTTTCATGTTGCGTGTATGTCTAAATGTGTAGCCTCAAAAGAGAAGGCACAGGACAGTTTTCTCTCGAAAGGATATGTAAGAATACCACTTCATAAGGAAATACAGTTTTGCAGAGTAAAGACATATACGTACGCATTGGAAACTCTTTACGAGAAGAAATAACGCATCGTACAAAATTAGCTTGTATCTCCAAAACTACACGTTGTATCTCGAAAAGAATTGTTGTGGCGTGTACGTCTTAACATGTAGCATCTAAAGAGAACCAAAAGGAGAATTTTCTTTCGTCAAAATTTTTCAGAAAATCACGTTTTAAGGAAATCCCGCATCGTGCGAAATTATCTTGTTTTTCCTAAACAACACGTTGTAAGTCGAAAAGCTTTCATGTTGCGTGTATGTCTAAGTGTGTAGCCTCAAAAGAGAAGGCACAGGACAGTTTTCTCTCGAAAGGATATGTAAGAATGCCACTTCATAAGGAAATACAGTTTTGCAGAGTAAAGACATATACGTATGCATTGGAAACTCTTTACGAGAAGAAATAACGCATCGTACAAAATTAGCTTGTATCTCCAAAACTACGCGTTGTATCTCGAAAAGAATTGTTGTGGCGTGTACGTCTTAACATGTAGCATCTAAAGAGAACCAAAAGGAGAATTTTCTTTCGTCAAAATTTTTCAGAAAATCACGTTTTAAGGAAATCCCGCATCGTGCGAAATTATCTTGTTTTTCCTAAACAACACGTTGTAAGTCGAAAAGCTTTCATGTTGCGTGTATGTCTAAGTGTGTAGCCTCAAAAGAGAAGGCACAGGACAGTTTTCTCTCGAAAGGATATGTAAGAATACCACTTCATAAGGAAATACAGTTTTGCAGAGTAAAGACATATACGTACGCATTGGAAACTCTTTACGAGAAGAAATAACGCATCGTACAAAATTAGCTTGTATCTCCAAAACTACACGTTGTATCTCGAAAAGAATTGTTGTGGCGTGTATGTCTTAACATGTAGCATCGAAAGAGAACCAAAAGGAGAATTTTCTTTCGTCAAAATTTTTCAGAAAATCACGTTTTAAGGAAATCCCGCATCGTGCGAAATTATCTTGTTTTTCCTAAACAACACGTTGTAAGTCGAAAAGCTTTCATGTTGCGTGTATGTCTAAGTGTGTAGCCTCAAAAGAGAAGGCACAGGACAGTTTTCTCTCGAAAGGATATGTAAGAATACCACTTCATAAGGAAATACAGTTTTGCAGAGTAAAGACATATACGTACGCATTGGAAACTCTTTACGAGAAGAAATAACGCATCGTACAAAATTAGCTTGTATCTCCAAAACTACACGTTGTATCTCGAAAAGAATTGTTGTGGCGTGTACGTCTTAACATGTAGCATCTAAAGAGAACCAAAAGGAGAATTTTCTTTCGTCAAAATTTTTCAGAAAATCACGTTTTAAGGAAATCCCGCATCGTGCGAAATTATCTTGTTTTTCCTAAACAACACGTTGTAAGTCGAAAAGCTTTCATGTTGCGTGTATGTCTAAGTGTGTAGCCTCAAAAGAGAAGGCACAGGACAGTTTTCACTCGAAAGGATATGTAAGAATGCCACTTCATAAGGAAATACAGTTTTGCAGAGTAAAGACATATACGTACGCATTGGAAACTCTTTACGAGAAGAAATAACGCATCGTACAAAATTAGCTTGTATCTCCAAAACTACACGTTGTATCTCGAAAAGAATTGTTGTGGCGTGTACGTCTTAACATGTAGCATCGAAAGAGAACCAAAAGGAGAATTTTCTTTCGTCAAAATTTTTCAGAAAATCACGTTTTAAGGAAATCCCGCATCGTGCGAAATTATCTTGTTTTTCCTAAACAACACGTTGTAAGTCGAAAAGCTTTCATGTTGCGTGTAGGTCTAAGTGTGTAGCCTCAAAAGAGAAGGCACAGGACAGTTTTCTCTCGAAAGGATATGTAAGAATACCACTTCATAAGGAAATACAGTTTTGCAGAGTAAAGACATATACGTACGCATTGGAAACTCTTTACGAGAAGAAATAACGCATCGTACAAAATTAGCTTGTATCTCCAAAACTACACGTTGTATCTCGAAAAGAATTGTTGTGGCGTGTATGTCTTAACATGTAGCATCGAAAGAGAACCAAAAGGAGAATTTTCTTTCGTCAAAATTTTTCAGAAAATCACGTTTTAAGGAAATCCCGCATCGTGCGAAATTATCTTGTTTTTCCTAAACAACACGTTGTAAGTCGAAAAGCTTTCATGTTGCGTGTATGTCTAAGTGTGTAGCCTCAAAAGAGAAGGCACAGGACAGTTTTCTCTCGAAAGGATATGTAAGAATACCACTTCATAAGGAAATACAGTTTTGCAGAGTAAAGACATATACGTACGCATTGGAAACTCTTTACGAGAAGAAATAACGCATCGTACAAAATTAGCTTGTATCTCCAAAACTACACGTTGTATCTCGAAAAGAATTGTTGTGGCGTGTACGTCTTAACATGTAGCATCTAAAGAGAACCAAAAGGAGAATTTTCTTTCGTCAAAATTTTTCAGAAAATCACGTTTTAAGGAAATCCCGCATCGTGCGAAATTATCTTGTTTTTCCTAAACAACACGTTGTAAGTCGAAAAGCTTTCATGTTGCGTGTATGTCTAAGTGTGTAGCCTCAAAAGAGAAGGCACAGGACAGTTTTCTCTCGAAAGGATATGTAAGAATACCACTTCATAAGGAAATACAGTTTTGCAGAGTAAAGACATATACGTACGCATTGGAAACTCCTTACGAGAAGAAATAACGCATAGTACAAAATTAGCTTGTATCTCCAAAACTACACGTTGTATCTCGAAAAGAATTGTTGTGGCGTGTACGTCTTAACATGTAGCATCTAAAGAGAACCAAAAGGAGAATTTTCTTTCGTCAAAATTTTTCAGAAAATCACGTTTTAAGGAAATCCCGCATCGTGCGAAATTATCTTGTTTTTCCTAAACAACACGTTGTAAGTCGAAAAGCTTTCATGTTGCGTGTATGTCTAAATGTGTAGCCTCAAAAGAGAAGGCACAGGACAGTTTTCTCTCGAAAGGATATGTAAGAATACCACTTCATAAGGAAATACAGTTTTGCAGAGTAAAGACATATACGTACGCATTGGAAACTCTTTACGAGAAGAAATAATGCATCGTACAAAATTAGCTTGTATCTCCAAAACTACACGTTGTATCTCGAAAAGAATTGTTGTGGCGTGTACGTCTTAACATGTAGCATCTAAAGAGAACCAAAAGGAGAATTTTCTTTCGTCAAAATTTTTCAGAAAATCACGTTTTAATGAAATCCCGCATCGTGCGAAATTATCTTGTTTTTCCTAAACAACACGTTGTAAGTCGAAAAGCTTTCATGTTGCGTGTATGTCTAAGTGTGTAGCCTCAAAAGAGAAGGCACAGGACAGTTTTCTCTCGAAAGGATATGTAAGAATACCACTTCATAAGGAAATACAGTTTTGCAGAGTAAAGACATATACGTACGCATTGGAAACTCTTTACGAGAAGAAATAACGCATCGTACAAAATTAGCTTGTATCTCCAAAACTACACGTTGTATCTCGAAAAGAATTGTTGTGGCGTGTACGTCTTAACATGTAGCATCGAAAGAGAACCAAAAGGAGAATTTTCTTTCGTCAAAATTTTTCAGAAAATCACGTTTTAAGGAAATCCCGCATCGTGCGAAATTATCTTGTTTTTCCTAAACAACACGTTGTAAGTCGAAAAGCTTTCATGTTGCGTGTATGTCTAAGTGTGTAGCCTCAAAAGAGAAGGCACAGGACAGTTTTCTCTCAAAAGGATATGTAAGAATACCACTTCATAAGGAAATACAGTTTTGCAGAGTAAAGACATATACGTACGCATTGGAAACTCCTTACGAGAAGAAATAACGCATAGTACAAAATTAGCTTGTATCTCCAAAACTACACGTTGTATCTCGAAAAGAATTGTTGTGGCGTGTACGTCTTAACATGTAGCATCTAAAGAGAACCAAAAGGAGAATTTTCTTTCGTCAAAATTTTTCAGAAAATCACGTTTTAATGAAATCCCGCATCGTGCGAAATTATCTTGTTTTTCCTAAACAACACGTTGTAAGTCGAAAAGCTTTCATGTTGCGTGTATGTCTAAGTGTGTAGCCTCAAAAGAGAAGGCACAGGACAGTTTTCTCTCGAAAGGATATGTAAGAATACCACTTCATAAGGAAATACAGTTTTGCAGAGTAAAGACATATACGTACGCATTGGAAACTCTTTACGAGAAGAAATAACGCATCGTACAAAATTAGCTTGTATCTCCAAAACTACACGTTGTATCTCGAAAAGAATTGTTGTGTCGTGTACGTCTTAACATGTAGCATCTAAAGAGAACCAAAAGGAGAATTTTCTTTCGTCAAAATTTTTCAGAAAATCACGTTTTAAGGAAATCCCGCATCGTGCGAAATTATCTTGTTTTTCCTAAACAACACGTTGTAAGTCGAAAAGCTTTCATGTTGCGTGTATGTCTAAGTGTGTAGCCTCAAAAGAGAAGGCACAGGACAGTTTTCTCTCGAAAGGATATGTAAGAATACCACTTCATAAGGAAATACAGTTTTGCAGAGTAAAGACATATACGTACGCATTGGAAACTCTTTACGAGAAGAAATAACGCATAGTACAAAATTAGCTTGTATCTCCAAAACTACACGTTGTATCTCGAAAAGAATTGTTGTGGCGTGTACGTCTTAACATGTAGCATCTAAAGAGAACCAAAAGGAGAATTTTCTTTCGTCAAAATTTTTCAGAAAATCACGTTTTATGGAAATCCCGCATCGTGCGAAATTATCTTGTTTTTCCTAAACAACACGTTGTAAGTCGAAAAGCTTTCATGTTGCGTGTATGTCTAAATGTGTAGCCTCAAAAGAGAAGGCACAGGACAGTTTTCTCTCGAAAGGATATGTAAGAATACCACTTCATAAGGAAATACAGTTTTGCAGAGTAAAGACATATACGTACGCATTGGAAACTCTTTACGAGAAGAAATAACGCATCGTACAAAATTAGCTTGTATCTCCAAAACTACACGTTGTATCTCGAAAAGAATTGTTGTGGCGTGTACGTCTTAACATGTAGCATCTAAAGAGAACCAAAAGGAGAATTTTCTTTCGTCAAAATTTTTCAGAAAATCACGTTTTAAGGAAATCCCGCATCGTGCGAAATTATCTTGTTTTTCCTAAACAACACGTTGTAAGTCGAAAAGCTTTCATGTTGCGTGTATGTCTAAGTGTGTAGCCTCAAAAGAGAAGGCACAGGACAGTTTTCTCTCGAAAGGATATGTAAGAATGCCACTTCATAAGGAAATACAGTTTTGCAGAGTAAAGACATATACGTACGCATTGGAAACTCTTTACGAGAAGAAATAACGCATCGTACAAAATTAGCTTGTATCTCCAAAACTACACGTTGTATCTCGAAAAGAATTGTTGTGGCGTGTACGTCTTAACATGTAGCATCGAAAGAGAACCAAAAGGAGAATTTTCTTTCGTCAAAATTTTTCAGAAAATCACGTTTTAAGGAAATCCCGCATCGTGCGAAATTATCTTGTTTTTCCTAAACAACACGTTGTAAGTCGAAAAGCTTTCATGTTGCGTGTATGTCTAAGTGTGTAGCCTCAAAAGAGAAGGCACAGGACAGTTTTCTCTCGAAAGGATATGTAAGAATACCACTTCATAAGGAAATACAGTTTTGCAGAGTAAAGACATATACGTATGCATTGGAAACTCTTTACGAGAAGAAATAACGCATCGTACAAAATTAGCTTGTATCTCCAAAACTACACGTTGTATCTCGAAAAGAATTGTTGTGGCGTGTATGTCTTAACATGTAGCATCGAAAGAGAACCAAAAGGAGAATTTTCTTTCGTCAAAATTTTTCAGAAAATCACGTTTTAAGGAAATCCCGCATCGTGCGAAATTATCTTGTTTTTCCTAAACAACACGTTGTAAGTCGAAAAGCTTTCATGTTGCGTGTATGTCTAAGTGTGTAGCCTCAAAAGAGAAGGCACAGGACAGTTTTCTCTCGAAAGGATATGTAAGAATACCACTTCATAAGGAAATACAGTTTTGCAGAGTAAAGACATATACGTACGCATTGGAAACTCTTTACGAGAAGAAATAACGCATTGTACAAAATTAGCTTGTATCTCCAAAACTACACGTTGTATCTCGAAAAGAATTGTTGTGGCGTGTACGTCTTAACATGTAGCATCTAAAGAGAACCAAAAGGAGAATTTTCTTTCGTCAAAATTTTTCAGAAAATCACGTTTTAAGGAAATCCCGCATCGTGCGAAATTATCTTGTTTTTCCTAAACAACACGTTGTAAGTCGAAAAGCTTTCATGTTGCGTGTATGTCTAAGTGTGTAGCCTCAAATGAGAAGGCACAGGACAGTTTTCTCTCGAAAGGATATGTAAGAATGCCACTTCATAAGGAAATACAGTTTTGCAGAGTAAAGACATATACGTACGCATTGGAAACTCTTTACGAGAAGAAATAACGCATCGTACAAAATTAGCTTGTAAATCCAAAACTACACGTTGTATCTCGAAAAGAATTGTTGTGGCGTGTACGTCTTAACATGTAGCATCGAAAGAGAACCAAAAGGAGAATTTTCTTTCGTCAAAATTTTTCAGAAAATCACGTTTTAAGGAAATCCCGCATTGTGCGAAATTATCTTGTTTTTCCTAAACAACACGTTGTAAGTCGAAAAGCTTTCATGTTGCGTGTATGTCTAAGTGTGTAGCCTCAAAAGAGAAGGCACAGGACAGTTTTCTCTCGAAAGGATATGTAAGAATACCACTTCATAAGGAAATACAGTTTTGCAGAGTAAAGACATATACGTACGCATTGGAAACTCTTTATGAGAAGAAATAACGCATCGTACAAAATTAGCTTGTATCTCCAAAACTACACGTTGTATCTCGAAAAGAATTGTTGTGGCGTGTATGTCTTAACATGTAGCATCGAAAGAGAACCAAAAGGAGAATTTTCTTTCGTCAAAATTTTTCAGAAAATCACGTTTTAAGGAAATCCCGCATCGTGCGAAATTATCTTGTTTTTCCTAAACAACACGTTGTAAGTCGAAAAGCTTTCATGTTGCGTGTATGTCTAAGTGTGTAGCCTCAAAATAGAAGGCACAGGACAGTTTTCTCTCGAAAGGATATGTAAGAATACCACTTCATAAGGAAATACAGTTTTGCAGAGTAAAGACATATACGTACGCATTGGAAACTCTTTACGAGAAGAAATAACGCATTGTACAAAATTAGCTTGTATCTCCAAAACTACACGTTGTATCTCGAAAAGAATTGTTGTGGCGTGTACGTCTTAACATGTAGCATCTAAAGAGAACCAAAAGGAGAATTTTCTTTCGTCAAAATTTTTCAGAAAATCACGTTTTAAGGAAATCCCGCATCGTGCGAAATTATCTTGTTTTTCCTAAACAACACGTTGTAAGTCGAAAAGCTTTCATGTTGCGTGTATGTCTAAGTGTGTAGCCTCAAAAGAGAAGGCACAGGACAGTTTTCTCTCGAAAGGATATGTAAGAATACCACTTCATAAGGAAATACAGTTTTGCAGAGTAAAGACATATACGTATGCATTGGAAACTCTTTACGAGAAGAAATAACGCATCGTACAAAATTAGCTTGTATCTCCAAAACTACACGTTGTATCTCGAAAAGAATTGTTGTGGCGTGTATGTCTTAACATGTAGCATCGAAAGAGAACCAAAAGGAGAATTTTCTTTCGTCAAAATTTTTCAGAAAATCACGTTTTAAGGAAATCCCGCATCGTGCGAAATTATCTTGTTTTTCCTAAACAACACGTTGTAAGTCGAAAAGCTTTCATGTTGCGTGTATGTCTAAGTGTGTAGCCTCAAAAGAGAAGGCACAGGACAGTTTTCTCTCGAAAGGATATGTAAGAATACCACTTCATAAGGAAATACAGTTTTGCAGAGTAAAGACATATACGTACGCATTGGAAACTCTTTACGAGAAGAAATAACGCATTGTACAAAATTAGCTTGTATCTCCAAAACTACACGTTGTATCTCGAAAAGAATTGTTGTGGCGTGTACGTCTTAACATGTAGCATCTAAAGAGAACCAAAAGGAGAATTTTCTTTCGTCAAAATTTTTCAGAAAATCACGTTTTAAGGAAATCCCGCATCGTGCGAAATTATCTTGTTTTTCCTAAACAACACGTTGTAAGTCGAAAAGCTTTCATGTTGCGTGTATGTCTAAGTGTGTAGCCTCAAATGAGAAGGCACAGGACAGTTTTCTCTCGAAAGGATATGTAAGAATGCCACTTCATAAGGAAATACAGTTTTGCAGAGTAAAGACATATACGTACGCATTGGAAACTCTTTACGAGAAGAAATAACGCATCGTACAAAATTAGCTTGTAAATCCAAAACTACACGTTGTATCTCGAAAAGAATTGTTGTGGCGTGTACGTCTTAACATGTAGCATCGAAAGAGAACCAAAAGGAGAATTTTCTTTCGTCAAAATTTTTCAGAAAATCACGTTTTAAGGAAATCCCGCATTGTGCGAAATTATCTTGTTTTTCCTAAACAACACGTTGTAAGTCGAAAAGCTTTCATGTTGCGTGTATGTCTAAGTGTGTAGCCTCAAAAGAGAAGGCACAGGACAGTTTTCTCTCGAAAGGATATGTAAGAATACCACTTCATAAGGAAATACAGTTTTGCAGAGTAAAGACATATACGTACGCATTGGAAACTCTTTATGAGAAGAAATAACGCATCGTACAAAATTAGCTTGTATCTCCAAAACTACACGTTGTATCTCGAAAAGAATTGTTGTGGCGTGTATGTCTTAACATGTAGCATCGAAAGAGAACCAAAAGGAGAATTTTCTTTCGTCAAAATTTTTCAGAAAATCACGTTTTAAGGAAATCCCGCATCGTGCGAAATTATCTTGTTTTTCCTAAACAACACGTTGTAAGTCGAAAAGCTTTCATGTTGCGTGTATGTCTAAGTGTGTAGCCTCAAAATAGAAGGCACAGGACAGTTTTCTCTCGAAAGGATATGTAAGAATACCACTTCATAAGGAAATACAGTTTTGCAGAGTAAAGACATATACGTACGCATTGGAAACTCTTTACGAGAAGAAATAACGCATCGTACAAAATTAGCTTGTATCTCCAAAACTACACGTTGTATCTCGAAAAGAATTGTTGTGGCGTGTACGTCTTAACATGTAGCATCTAAAGAGAACCAAAAGGAGAATTTTCTTTCGTCAAAATTTTTCAGAAAATCACGTTTTAAGGAAATCCCGCATCGTGCGAAATTATCTTGTTTTTCCTAAACAACACGTTGTAAGTCGAAAAGCTTTCATGTTGCGTGTATGTCTAAGTGTGTAGCCTCAAAAGAGAAGGCACAGGACAGTTTTCTCTCGAAAGGATATGTAAGAATACCATTTCATAAGGAAATACAGTTTTGCAGAGTAAAGACATATACGTACGCATTGGAAACTCCTTACGAGAAGAAATAACGCATAGTACAAAATTAGCTTGTATCTCCAAAACTACACGTTGTATCTCGAAAAGAATTGTTGTGGCGTGTACGTCTTAACATGTAGCATCTAAAGAGAACCAAAAGGAGAATTTTCTTTCGTCAAAATTTTTCAGAAAATCACGTTTTAAGGAAATCCCGCATCGTGCGAAATTATCTTGTTTTTCCTAAACAACACGTTGTAAGTCGAAAAGCTTTCATGTTGCGTGTATGTCTAAGTGTGTAGCCTCAAAAGAGAAGGCACAGGACAGTTTTCTCTCGAAAGGATATGTAAGAATACCACTTCATAAGGAAATACAGTTTTGCAGAGTAAAGACATATACGTACGCATTGGAAACTCTTTACGAGAAGAAATAACGCATCGTACAAAATTAGCTTGTATCTCCAAAACTACACGTTGTATCTCGAAAAGAATTGTTGTGGCGTGTACGTCTTAACATGTAGCATCTAAAGAGAACCAAAAGGAGAATTTTCTTTCGTCAAAATTTTTCAGAAAATCACGTTTTAAGGAAATCCCGCATCGTGCGAAATTATCTTGTTTTTCCTAAACAACACGTTGTAAGTCGAAAAGCTTTCATGTTGCGTGTATGTCTAAGTGTGTAGCCTCAAAATAGAAGGCACAGGACAGTTTTCTCTCGAAAGGATATGTAAGAATACCACTTCATAAGGAAATACAGTTTTGCAGAGTAAAGACATATACGTACGCATTGGAAACTCTTTACGAGAAGAAATAACGCATCGTACAAAATTAGCTTGTATCTCCAAAACTACACGTTGTATCTCGAAAAGAATTGTTGTGGCGTGTACGTCTTAACATGTAGCATCTAAAGAGAACCAAAAGGAGAATTTTCTTTCGTCAAAATTTTTCAGAAAATCACGTTTTAAGGAAATCCCGCATCGTGCGAAATTATCTTGTTTTTCCTAAACAACACGTTGTAAGTCGAAAAGCTTTCATGTTGCGTGTATGTCTAAGTGTGTAGCCTCAAAAGAGAAGGCACAGGACAGTTTTCTCTCGAAAGGATATGTAAGAATACCATTTCATAAGGAAATACAGTTTTGCAGAGTAAAGACATATACGTACGCATTGGAAACTCCTTACGAGAAGAAATAACGCATAGTACAAAATTAGCTTGTATCTCCAAAACTACACGTTGTATCTCGAAAAGAATTGTTGTGGCGTGTACGTCTTAACATGTAGCATCTAAAGAGAACCAAAAGGAGAATTTTCTTTCGTCAAAATTTTTCAGAAAATCACGTTTTAAGGAAATCCCGCATCGTGCGAAATTATCTTGTTTTTCCTAAACAACACGTTGTAAGTCGAAAAGCTTTCATGTTGCGTGTATGTCTAAGTGTGTAGCCTCAAAAGAGAAGGCACAGGACAGTTTTCTCTCGAAAGGATATGTAAGAATACCACTTCATAAGGAAATACAGTTTTGCAGAGTAAAGACATATACGTACGCATTGGAAACTCTTTACGAGAAGAAATAACGCATCGTACAAAATTAGCTTGTATCTCCAAAACTACACGTTGTATCTCGAAAAGAATTGTTGTGGCGTGTACGTCTTAACATGTAGCATCTAAAGAGAACCAAAAGGAGAATTTTCTTTCGTCAAAATTTTTCAGAAAATCACGTTTTAATGAAATCCCGCATCGTGCGAAATTATCTTGTTTTTCCTAAACAACACGTTGTAAGTCGAAAAGCTTTCATGTTGCGTGTATGTCTAAGTGTGTAGCCTCAAAAGAGAAGGCACAGGACAGTTTTCTCTCGAAAGGATATGTAAGAATACCACTTCATAAGGAAATACAGTTTTGCAGAGTAAAGACATATACGTACGCATTGGAAACTCTTTACAAGAAGAAATAACGCATCGTACAAAATTAGCTTGTATCTCCAAAACTACACGTTGTATCTCGAAAAGAATTGTTGTGGCGTGTACGTCTTAACATGTAGCATCGAAAGAGAACCAAAAGGAGAATTTTCTTTCGTCAAAATTTTTCAGAAAATCACGTTTTAAGGAAATCCCGCATCGTGCGAAATTATCTTGTTTTTCCTAAACAACACGTTGTAAGTCGAAAAGCTTTCATGTTGCGTGTATGTCTAAGTGTGTAGCCTCAAAAGAGAAGGCACAGGACAGTTTTCTCTCGAAAGGATATGTAAGAATACCACTTCATAAGGAAATACAGTTTTGCAGAGTAAAGACATATACGTACACATTGGAAACTCTTTACGAGAAGAAATAACGCATAGTACAAAATTAGCTTGTATCTCCAAAACTACATGTTGTATCTCGAAAAGAATTGTTGTGGCGTGTACGTCTTAACATGTAGCATCTAAAGAGAACCAAAAGGAGAATTTTCTTTCGTCAAAATTTTTCAGAAAATCACGTTTTAAGGAAATCCCGCATCGTGCGAAATTATCTTGTTTTTCCTAAACAACACGTTGTAAGTCGAAAAGCTTTCATGTTGCGTGTATGTCTAAGTGTGTAGCCTCAAAAGAGAAGGCACAGGACAGTTTTCTCTCGAAAGGATATGTAAGAATACCACTTCATAAGGAAATACAGTTTTGCAGAGTAAAGACATATACGTACGCATTGGAAACTCTTTACGAGAAGAAATAACGCATCGTACAAAATTAGCTTGTATCTCCAAAACTACACGTTGTATCTCGAAAAGAATTGTTGTGGCGTGTACGTCTTAACATGTAGCATCTAAAGAGAACCAAAAGGAGAATTTTCTTTCGTCAAAATTTTTCAGAAAATCACGTTTTAAGGAAATCCCGCATCGTGCGAAATTATCTTGTTTTTCCTAAACAACACGTTGTAAGTCGAAAAGCTTTCATGTTGCGTGTATGTCTAAGTGTGTAGCCTCAAAAGAGAAGGCACAGGACAGTTTTCTCTCGAAAGGATATGTAAGAATACCACTTCATAAGGAAATACAGTTTTGCAGAGTAAAGACATATACGTACGCATTGGAAACTCTTTACGAGAAGAAATAACGCATAGTACAAAATTAGCTTGTATCTCCAAAACTACACGTTGTATCTCGAAAAGAATTGTTGTGGCGTGTACGTCTTAACATGTAGCATCTAAAGAGAACCAAAAGGAGAATTTTCTTTCGTCAAAATTTTTCAGAAAATCACGTTTTAAGGAAATCCCGCATCGTGCGAAATTATCTTGTTTTTCCTAAACAACACGTTGTAAGTCGAAAAGCTTTCATGTTGCGTGTATGTCTAAGTGTGTAGCCTCAAAAGAGAAGGCACAGGACAGTTTTCTCTCGAAAGGATATGTAAGAATACCACTTCATAAGGAAATACAGTTTTGCAGAGTAAAGACATATACGTACACATTGGAAACTCTTTACGAGAAGAAATAACGCATAGTACAAAATTAGCTTGTATCTCCAAAACTACACGTTGTATCTCGAAAAGAATTGTTGTGGCGTGAACGTCTTAACATGTAGCATCTGAAGAGAACCAAAAGGAGAATTTTCTTTCGTCAAAATTTTTCAGAAAATCACGTTTTAAGGAAATCCCGCATCGTGCGAAATTATCTTGTTTTTCCTAAACAACACGTTGTAAGTCGAAAAGCTTTCATGTTGCGTGTATGTCTAAGTGTGTAGCCTCAAAAGAGAAGGCACAGGACAGTTTTCTCTCGAAAGGATATGTAAGAATGCCACTTCATAAGGAAATACAGTTTTGCAGAGTAAAGACATATACGTACGCATTGGAAACTCTTTACGAGAAGAAATAACGCATCGTACAAAATTAGCTTGTATCTCCAAAACTACACGTTGTATCTCGAAAAGAATTGTTGTGGCGTGTACGCCTTAACATGTAGCATCTAAAGAGAACCAAAAGGAGAATTTTCTTTCGTCAAAATTTTTCAGAAAATCACGTTTTAAGGAAATCCCGCATCGTGCGAAATTATCTTGTTTTTCCTAAACAACACGTTGTAAGTCGAAAAGCTTTCATGTTGCGTGTATGTCTAAGTGTGTAGCCTCAAAAGAGAAGGCACAGGACAGTTTTCTCTCGAAAGGATATGTAAGAATACCACTTCATAAGGAAATACAGTTTTGCAGAGTAAAGACATATACGTACGCATTGGAATCTCTTTACGAGAAGAAATAACGCATCGTACAAAATTAGCTTGTATCTCCAAAACTACACGTTGTATCTCGAAAAGAATTGTTGTGGCGTGTACGTCTTAACATGTAGCATCTAAAGAGAACCAAAAGGAGAATTTTCTTTCGTCAAAATTTTTCAGAAAATCACGTTTTAAGGAAATCCCGCATCGTGCGAAATTATCTTGTTTTTCCTAAACAACACGTTGTAAGTCGAAAAGCTTTCATGTTGCGTGTATGTCTAAGTGTGTAGCCTCAAAAGAGAAGGCACAGGACAGTTTTCTCTCGAAAGGATATGTAAGAATACCACTTCATAAGGAAATACAGTTTTGCAGAGTAAAGACATATACGTACGCATTGGAAACTCTTTAGGAGAAGAAATAACGCATCGTACAAAATTAGCTTGTATCTCCAAAACTACACGTTGTATCTCGAAAAGAATTGTTGTGGCGTGTACGTCTTAACATGTAGCATCGAAAGAGAACCAAAAGGAGAATTTTCTTTCGTCAAAATTTTTCAGAAAATCACGTTTTAAGGAAATCCCGCATCGTGCGAAATTATCTTGTTTTTCCTAAACAACACGTTGTAAGTCGAAAAGCTTTCATGTTGCGTGTATGTCTAAGTGTGTAGCCTCAAAAGAGAAGGCACAGGACAGTTTTCTCTCGAAAGGATATGTAAGAATACCACTTCATAAGGAAATACAGTTTTGCAGAGTAAAGACATATACGTACGCATTGGAAACTCTTTACGAGAAGAAATAACGCATAGTACAAAATTAGCTTGTATCTCCAAAACTACACGTTCTATATCGAAAAGAATTGTTGTGGCGTGTACGTCTTAACATGTAGCATCTAAAGAGAACCAAAAGGAGAATTTTCTTTCGTCAAAATTTTTCAGAAAATCACGTTTTAAGGAAATCCCGCATCGTGCGAAATTATCTTGTTTTTCCTAAACAACACGTTGTAAGTCGAAAAGCTTTCATGTTGCGTGTATGTCTAAGTGTGTAGCCTCAAAAGAGAAGGCACAGGACAGTTTTCTCTCGAAAGGATATGTAAGAATACCACTTCATAAGGAAATACAGTTTTGCAGAGTAAAGACATATACGTACGCATTGGAATCTCTTTACGAGAAGAAATAACGCATCGTACAAAATTAGCTTGTATCTCCAAAACTACACGTTGTATCTCGAAAAGAATTGTTGTGGCGTGTACGTCTTAACATGTAGCATCTAAAGAGAACCAAAAGGAGAATTTTCTTTCGTCAAAATTTTTCAGAAAATCACGTTTTAAGGAAATCCCGCATCGTGCGAAATTATCTTGTTTTTCCTAAACAACACGTTGTAAGTCGAAAAGCTTTCATGTTGCGTGTATGTCTAAGTGTGTAGCCTCAAAAGAGAAGGCACAGGACAGTTTTCTCTCGAAAGGATATGTAAGAATACCACTTCATAAGGAAATACAGTTTTGCAGAGTAAAGACATATACGTACGCATTGGAAACTCTTTAGGAGAAGAAATAACGCATCGTACAAAATTAGCTTGTATCTCCAAAACTACACGTTGTATCTCGAAAAGAATTGTTGTGGCGTGTACGTCTTAACATGTAGCATCGAAAGAGAACCAAAAGGAGAATTTTCTTTCGTCAAAATTTTTCAGAAAATCACGTTTTAAGGAAATCCCGCATCGTGCGAAATTATCTTGTTTTTCCTAAACAACACGTTGTAAGTCGAAAAGCTTTCATGTTGCGTGTATGTCTAAGTGTGTAGCCTCAAAAGAGAAGGCACAGGACAGTTTTCTCTCGAAAGGATATGTAAGAATACCACTTCATAAGGAAATACAGTTTTGCAGAGTAAAGACATATACGTACGCATTGGAAACTCTTTACGAGAAGAAATAACGCATAGTACAAAATTAGCTTGTATCTCCAAAACTACACGTTCTATATCGAAAAGAATTGTTGTGGCGTGTACGTCTTAACATGTAGCATCTAAAGAGAACCAAAAGGAGAATTTTCTTTCGTCAAAATTTTTCAGAAAATCACGTTTTAAGGAAATCCCGCATCGTGCGAAATTTTCTTGTTTTTCCTAAACAACACGTTGTAAGTCGAAAAGCTTTCATGTTGCGTGTATGTCTAAGTGTGTAGCCTCAAAAGAGAAGGCACAGGACAGTTTTCTCTCGAAAGGATATGTAAGAATACCACTTCATAAGGAAATACAGTTTTGCAGAGTAAAGACATATACGTACGCATTGGAAACTCTTTACGAGAAGAAATAACGCATAGTACAAAATTAGCTTGTATCTCCAAAACTACACGTTGTATCTCGAAAAGAATTGTTGTGGCGTGTACGTCTTAACATGTAGCATCTAAAGAGAACCAAAAGGAGAATTTTCTTTCGTCAAAATTTTTCAGAAAATCACGTTTTAAGGAAATCCCGCATCGTGCGAAATTATCTTGTTTTTCCTAAACAACACGTTGTAAGTCGAAAAGCTTTCATGTTGCGTGTATGTCTAAGTGTGTAGCCTCAAAAGAGAAGGCACAGGACAGTTTTCTCTCGAAAGGATATGTAAGAATACCACTTCATAAGGAAATACAGTTTTGCAGAGTAAAGACATATACGTACGCATTGGAAACTCTTTACGAGAAGAAATAACGCATCGTACAAAATTAGCTTGTATCTCCAAAACTACACGTTGTATCTCGAAAAGAATTGTTGTGGCGTGTACGTCTTAACATGTAGCATCTAAAGAGAACCAAAAGGAGAATTTTCTTTCGTCAAAATTTTTCAGAAAATCACGTTTTAATGAAATCCCGCATCGTGCGAAATTATCTTGTTTTTCCTAAACAACACGTTGTAAGTCGAAAAGCTTTCATGTTGCGTGTATGTCTAAGTGTGTAGCCTCAAAAGAGAAGGCACAGGACAGTTTTCTCTCGAAAGGATATGTAAGAATACCACTTCATAAGGAAATACAGTTTTGCAGAGTAAAGACATATACGTACGCATTGGAAACTCTTTACGAGAAGAAATAACGCATCGTACAAAATTAGCTTGTATCTCCAAAACTACACGTTCTATATCGAAAAGAATTGTTGTGGCGTGTACGTCTTAACATGTAGCATCTAAAGAGAACCAAAAGGAGAATTTTCTTTCGTCAAAATTTTTCAGAAAATCACGTTTTAAGGAAATCCCGCATCGTGCGAAATTTTCTTGTTTTTCCTAAACAACACGTTTTAAGTCGAAAAGCTTTCATGTTGCGTGTATGTCTAAGTGTGTAGCCTCAAAAGAGAAGGCACAGGACAGTTTTCTCTCGAAAGGATATGTAAGAATACCACTTCATAAGGAAATACAGTTTTGCAGAGTAAAGACATATACGTACGCATTGGAAACTCTTTACGAGAAGAAATAACGCATCGTACAAAATTAGCTTGTATCTCCAAAACTACACGTTGTATCTCGAAAAGAATTGTTGTGGCGTGTACGTCTTAACATGTAGCATCGAAAGAGAACCAAAAGGAGAATTTTCTTTCGTCAAAATTTTTCAGAAAATCACGTTTTAAGGAAATCCCGCATCGTGCGAAATTATCTTGTTTTTCCTAAACAACACGTTGTAAGTCGAAAAGCTTTCATGTTGCGTGTATGTCTAAGTGTGTAGCCTCAAAAGAGAAGGCACAGGACAGTTTTCTCTCGAAAGGATATGTAAGAATACCACTTCATAAGGAAATACAGTTTTGCAGAGTAAAGACATATACGTACACATTGGAAACTCTTTACGAGAAGAAATAACGCATAGTACAAAATTAGCTTGTATCTCCAAAACTACATGTTGTATCTCGAAAAGAATTGTTGTGGCGTGTACGTCTTAACATGTAGCATCTAAAGAGAACCAAAAGGAGAATTTTCTTTCGTCAAAATTTTTCAGAAAATCACGTTTTAAGGAAATCCCGCATCGTGCGAAATTATCTTGTTTTTCCTAAACAACACGTTGTAAGTCGAAAAGCTTTCATGTTGCGTGTATGTCTAAGTGTGTAGCCTCAAAAGAGAAGGCACAGGACAGTTTTCTCTCGAAAGGATATGTAAGAATACCACTTCATAAGGAAATACAGTTTTGCAGAGTAAAGACATATACGTACGCATTGGAAACTCTTTACGAGAAGAAATAACGCATCGTACAAAATTAGCTTGTATCTCCAAAACTACACGTTGTATCTCGAAAAGAATTGTTGTGGCGTGTACGTCTTAACATGTAGCATCTAAAGAGAACCAAAAGGAGAATTTTCTTTCGTCAAAATTTTTCAGAAAATCACGTTTTAAGGAAATCCCGCATCGTGCGAAATTATCTTGTTTTTCCTAAACAACACGTTGTAAGTCGAAAAGCTTTCATGTTGCGTGTATGTCTAAGTGTGTAGCCTCAAAAGAGAAGGCACAGGACAGTTTTCTCTCGAAAGGATATGTAAGAATACCACTTCATAAGGAAATACAGTTTTGCAGAGTAAAGACATATACGTACGCATTGGAAACTCTTTACGAGAAGAAATAACGCATAGTACAAAATTAGCTTGTATCTCCAAAACTACACGTTGTATCTCGAAAAGAATTGTTGTGGCGTGTACGTCTTAACATGTAGCATCTAAAGAGAACCAAAAGGAGAATTTTCTTTCGTCAAAATTTTTCAGAGAATCACGTTTTAAGGAAATCCCGCATCGTGCGAAATTATCTTGTTTTTCCTAAACAACACGTTGTAAGTCGAAAAGCTTTCATGTTGCGTGTATGTCTAAGTGTGTAGCCTCAAAAGAGAAGGCACAGGACAGTTTTCTCTCGAAAGGATATGTAAGAATACCACTTCATAAGGAAATACAGTTTTGCAGAGTAAAGACATATACGTACACATTGGAAACTCTTTACGAGAAGAAATAACGCATAGTACAAAATTAGCTTGTATCTCCAAAACTACACGTTGTATCTCGAAAAGAATTGTTGTGGCGTGAACGTCTTAACATGTAGCATCTGAAGAGAACCAAAAGGAGAATTTTCTTTCGTCAAAATTTTTCAGAAAATCACGTTTTAAGGAAATCCCGCATCGTGCGAAATTATCTTGTTTTTCCTAAACAACACGTTGTAAGTCGAAAAGCTTTCATGTTGCGTGTATGTCTAAGTGTGTAGCCTCAAAAGAGAAGGCACAGGACAGTTTTCTCTCGAAAGGATATGTAAGAATGCCACTTCATAAGGAAATACAGTTTTGCAGAGTAAAGACATATACGTACGCATTGGAAACTCTTTACGAGAAGAAATAACGCATCGTACAAAATTAGCTTGTATCTCCAAAACTACACGTTGTATCTCGAAAAGAATTGTTGTGGCGTGTACGCCTTAACATGTAGCATCTAAAGAGAACCAAAAGGAGAATTTTCTTTCGTCAAAATTTTTCAGAAAATCACGTTTTAAGGAAATCCCGCATCGTGCGAAATTATCTTGTTTTTCCTAAACAACACGTTGTAAGTCGAAAAGCTTTCATGTTGCGTGTATGTCTAAGTGTGTAGCCTCAAAAGAGAAGGCACAGGACAGTTTTCTCTCGAAAGGATATGTAAGAATACCACTTCATAAGGAAATACAGTTTTGCAGAGTAAAGACATATACGTACGCATTGGAATCTCTTTACGAGAAGAAATAACGCATCGTACAAAATTAGCTTGTATCTCCAAAACTACACGTTGTATCTCGAAAAGAATTGTTGTGGCGTGTACGTCTTAACATGTAGCATCTAAAGAGAACCAAAAGGAGAATTTTCTTTCGTCAAAATTTTTCAGAAAATCACGTTTTAAGGAAATCCCGCATCGTGCGAAATTATCTTGTTTTTCCTAAACAACACGTTGTAAGTCGAAAAGCTTTCATGTTGCGTGTATGTCTAAGTGTGTAGCCTCAAAAGAGAAGGCACAGGACAGTTTTCTCTCGAAAGGATATGTAAGAATACCACTTCATAAGGAAATACAGTTTTGCAGAGTAAAGACATATACGTACGCATTGGAAACTCTTTAGGAGAAGAAATAACGCATCGTACAAAATTAGCTTGTATCTCCAAAACTACACGTTGTATCTCGAAAAGAATTGTTGTGGCGTGTACGTCTTAACATGTAGCATCGAAAGAGAACCAAAAGGAGAATTTTCTTTCGTCAAAATTTTTCAGAAAATCACGTTTTAAGGAAATCCCGCATCGTGCGAAATTATCTTGTTTTTCCTAAACAACACGTTGTAAGTCGAAAAGCTTTCATGTTGCGTGTATGTCTAAGTGTGTAGCCTCAAAAGAGAAGGCACAGGACAGTTTTCTCTCGAAAGGATATGTAAGAATACCACTTCATAAGGAAATACAGTTTTGCAGAGTAAAGACATATACGTACGCATTGGAAACTCTTTACGAGAAGAAATAACGCATAGTACAAAATTAGCTTGTATCTCCAAAACTACACGTTCTATATCGAAAAGAATTGTTGTGGCGTGTACGTCTTAACATGTAGCATCTAAAGAGAACCAAAAGGAGAATTTTCTTTCGTCAAAATTTTTCAGAAAATCACGTTTTAAGGAAATCCCGCATCGTGCGAAATTTTCTTGTTTTTCCTAAACAACACGTTGTAAGTCGAAAAGCTTTCATGTTGCGTGTATGTCTAAGTGTGTAGCCTCAAAAGAGAAGGCACAGGACAGTTTTCTCTCGAAAGGATATGTAAGAATACCACTTCATAAGGAAATACAGTTTTGCAGAGTAAAGACATATACGTACGCATTGGAAACTCTTTACGAGAAGAAATAACGCATAGTACAAAATTAGCTTGTATCTCCAAAACTACACGTTGTATCTCGAAAAGAATTGTTGTGGCGTGTACGTCTTAACATGTAGCATCTAAAGAGAACCAAAAGGAGAATTTTCTTTCGTCAAAATTTTTCAGAAAATCACGTTTTAAGGAAATCCCGCATCGTGCGAAATTATCTTGTTTTTCCTAAACAACACGTTGTAAGTCGAAAAGCTTTCATGTTGCGTGTATGTCTAAGTGTGTAGCCTCAAAAGAGAAGGCACAGGACAGTTTTCTCTCGAAAGGATATGTAAGAATACCACTTCATAAGGAAATACAGTTTTGCAGAGTAAAGACATATACGTACGCATTGGAAACTCTTTACGAGAAGAAATAACGCATCGTACAAAATTAGCTTGTATCTCCAAAACTACACGTTGTATCTCGAAAAGAATTGTTGTGGCGTGTACGTCTTAACATGTAGCATCTAAAGAGAACCAAAAGGAGAATTTTCTTTCGTCAAAATTTTTCAGAAAATCACGTTTTAATGAAATCCCGCATCGTGCGAAATTATCTTGTTTTTCCTAAACAACACGTTGTAAGTCGAAAAGCTTTCATGTTGCGTGTATGTCTAAGTGTGTAGCCTCAAAAGAGAAGGCACAGGACAGTTTTCTCTCGAAAGGATATGTAAGAATACCACTTCATAAGGAAATACAGTTTTGCAGAGTAAAGACATATACGTACGCATTGGAAACTCTTTACGAGAAGAAATAACGCATCGTACAAAATTAGCTTGTATCTCCAAAACTACACGTTCTATATCGAAAAGAATTGTTGTGGCGTGTACGTCTTAACATGTAGCATCTAAAGAGAACCAAAAGGAGAATTTTCTTTCGTCAAAATTTTTCAGAAAATCACGTTTTAAGGAAATCCCGCATCGTGCGAAATTTTCTTGTTTTTCCTAAACAACACGTTTTAAGTCGAAAAGCTTTCATGTTGCGTGTATGTCTAAGTGTGTAGCCTCAAAAGAGAAGGCACAGGACAGTTTTCTCTCGAAAGGATATGTAAGAATACCACTTCATAAGGAAATACAGTTTTGCAGAGTAAAGACATATACGTACGCATTGGAAACTCTTTACGAGAAGAAATAACGCATCGTACAAAATTAGCTTGTATCTCCAAAACTACACGTTGTATCTCGAAAAGAATTGTTGTGGCGTGTACGTCTTAACATGTAGCATCGAAAGAGAACCAAAAGGAGAATTTTCTTTCGTCAAAATTTTTCAGAAAATCACGTTTTAAGGAAATCCCGCATCGTGCGAAATTATCTTGTTTTTCCTAAACAACACGTTGTAAGTCGAAAAGCTTTCATGTTGCGTGTATGTCTAAGTGTGTAGCCTCAAAAGAGAAGGCACAGGACAGTTTTCTCTCGAAAGGATATGTAAGAATACCACTTCATAAGGAAATACAGTTTTGCAGAGTAAAGACATATACGTACACATTGGAAACTCTTTACGAGAAGAAATAACGCATAGTACAAAATTAGCTTGTATCTCCAAAACTACATGTTGTATCTCGAAAAGAATTGTTGTGGCGTGTACGTCTTAACATGTAGCATCTAAAGAGAACCAAAAGGAGAATTTTCTTTCGTCAAAATTTTTCAGAAAATCACGTTTTAAGGAAATCCCGCATCGTGCGAAATTATCTTGTTTTTCCTAAACAACACGTTGTAAGTCGAAAAGCTTTCATGTTGCGTGTATGTCTAAGTGTGTAGCCTCAAAAGAGAAGGCACAGGACAGTTTTCTCTCGAAAGGATATGTAAGAATACCACTTCATAAGGAAATACAGTTTTGCAGAGTAAAGACATATACGTACGCATTGGAAACTCTTTACGAGAAGAAATAACGCATCGTACAAAATTAGCTTGTATCTCCAAAACTACACGTTGTATCTCGAAAAGAATTGTTGTGGCGTGTACGTCTTAACATGTAGCATCTAAAGAGAACCAAAAGGAGAATTTTCTTTCGTCAAAATTTTTCAGAAAATCACGTTTTAAGGAAATCCCGCATCGTGCGAAATTATCTTGTTTTTCCTAAACAACACGTTGTAAGTCGAAAAGCTTTCATGTTGCGTGTATGTCTAAGTGTGTAGCCTCAAAAGAGAAGGCACAGGACAGTTTTCTCTCGAAAGGATATGTAAGAATACCACTTCATAAGGAAATACAGTTTTGCAGAGTAAAGACATATACGTACGCATTGGAAACTCTTTACGAGAAGAAATAACGCATAGTACAAAATTAGCTTGTATCTCCAAAACTACACGTTGTATCTCGAAAAGAATTGTTGTGGCGTGTACGTCTTAACATGTAGCATCTAAAGAGAACCAAAAGGAGAATTTTCTTTCGTCAAAATTTTTCAGAGAATCACGTTTTAAGGAAATCCCGCATCGTGCGAAATTATCTTGTTTTTCCTAAACAACACGTTGTAAGTCGAAAAGCTTTCATGTTGCGTGTATGTCTAAGTGTGTAGCCTCAAAAGAGAAGGCACAGGACAGTTTTCTCTCGAAAGGATATGTAAGAATACCACTTCATAAGGAAATACAGTTTTGCAGAGTAAAGACATATACGTACACATTGGAAACTCTTTACGAGAAGAAATAACGCATAGTACAAAATTAGCTTGTATCTCCAAAACTACACGTTGTATCTCGAAAAGAATTGTTGTGGCGTGAACGTCTTAACATGTAGCATCTGAAGAGAACCAAAAGGAGAATTTTCTTTCGTCAAAATTTTTCAGAAAATCACGTTTTAAGGAAATCCCGCATCGTGCGAAATTATCTTGTTTTTCCTAAACAACACGTTGTAAGTCGAAAAGCTTTCATGTTGCGTGTATGTCTAAGTGTGTAGCCTCAAAAGAGAAGGCACAGGACAGTTTTCTCTCGAAAGGATATGTAAGAATGCCACTTCATAAGGAAATACAGTTTTGCAGAGTAAAGACATATACGTACGCATTGGAAACTCTTTACGAGAAGAAATAACGCATCGTACAAAATTAGCTTGTATCTCCAAAACTACACGTTGTATCTCGAAAAGAATTGTTGTGGCGTGTACGCCTTAACATGTAGCATCTAAAGAGAACCAAAAGGAGAATTTTCTTTCGTCAAAATTTTTCAGAAAATCACGTTTTAAGGAAATCCCGCATCGTGCGAAATTATCTTGTTTTTCCTAAACAACACGTTGTAAGTCGAAAAGCTTTCATGTTGCGTGTATGTCTAAGTGTGTAGCCTCAAAAGAGAAGGCACAGGACAGTTTTCTCTCGAAAGGATATGTAAGAATACCACTTCATAAGGAAATACAGTTTTGCAGAGTAAAGACATATACGTACGCATTGGAATCTCTTTACGAGAAGAAATAACGCATCGTACAAAATTAGCTTGTATCTCCAAAACTACACGTTGTATCTCGAAAAGAATTGTTGTGGCGTGTACGTCTTAACATGTAGCATCTAAAGAGAACCAAAAGGAGAATTTTCTTTCGTCAAAATTTTTCAGAAAATCACGTTTTAAGGAAATCCCGCATCGTGCGAAATTATCTTGTTTTTCCTAAACAACACGTTGTAAGTCGAAAAGCTTTCATGTTGCGTGTATGTCTAAGTGTGTAGCCTCAAAAGAGAAGGCACAGGACAGTTTTCTCTCGAAAGGATATGTAAGAATACCACTTCATAAGGAAATACAGTTTTGCAGAGTAAAGACATATACGTACGCATTGGAAACTCTTTAGGAGAAGAAATAACGCATCGTACAAAATTAGCTTGTATCTCCAAAACTACACGTTGTATCTCGAAAAGAATTGTTGTGGCGTGTACGTCTTAACATGTAGCATCGAAAGAGAACCAAAAGGAGAATTTTCTTTCGTCAAAATTTTTCAGAAAATCACGTTTTAAGGAAATCCCGCATCGTGCGAAATTATCTTGTTTTTCCTAAACAACACGTTGTAAGTCGAAAAGCTTTCATGTTGCGTGTATGTCTAAGTGTGTAGCCTCAAAAGAGAAGGCACAGGACAGTTTTCTCTCGAAAGGATATGTAAGAATACCACTTCATAAGGAAATACAGTTTTGCAGAGTAAAGACATATACGTACGCATTGGAAACTCTTTACGAGAAGAAATAACGCATAGTACAAAATTAGCTTGTATCTCCAAAACTACACGTTCTATATCGAAAAGAATTGTTGTGGCGTGTACGTCTTAACATGTAGCATCTAAAGAGAACCAAAAGGAGAATTTTCTTTCGTCAAAATTTTTCAGAAAATCACGTTTTAAGGAAATCCCGCATCGTGCGAAATTTTCTTGTTTTTCCTAAACAACACGTTGTAAGTCGAAAAGCTTTCATGTTGCGTGTATGTCTAAGTGTGTAGCCTCAAAAGAGAAGGCACAGGACAGTTTTCTCTCGAAAGGATATGTAAGAATACCACTTCATAAGGAAATACAGTTTTGCAGAGTAAAGACATATACGTACGCATTGGAAACTCTTTACGAGAAGAAATAACGCATAGTACAAAATTAGCTTGTATCTCCAAAACTACACGTTGTATCTCGAAAAGAATTGTTGTGGCGTGTACGTCTTAACATGTAGCATCTAAAGAGAACCAAAAGGAGAATTTTCTTTCGTCAAAATTTTTCAGAAAATCACGTTTTAAGGAAATCCCGCATCGTGCGAAATTATCTTGTTTTTCCTAAACAACACGTTGTAAGTCGAAAAGCTTTCATGTTGCGTGTATGTCTAAGTGTGTAGCCTCAAAAGAGAAGGCACAGGACAGTTTTCTCTCGAAAGGATATGTAAGAATACCACTTCATAAGGAAATACAGTTTTGCAGAGTAAAGACATATACGTACGCATTGGAAACTCTTTACGAGAAGAAATAACGCATAGTACAAAATTAGCTTGTATCTCCAAAACTACACGTTGTATCTCGAAAAGAATTGTTGTGGCGTGTACGTCTTAACATGTAGCATCGAAAGAGAACCAAAAGGAGAATTTTCTTTCGTCAAAATTTTTCAGAAAATCACGTTTTAAGGAAATCCCGCATCGTGCGAAATTATCTTGTTTTTCCTAAACAACACGTTGTAAGTCGAAAAGCTTTCATGTTGCGTGTATGTCTAAGTGTGTAGCCTCAAAAGAGAAGGCACAGGACAGTTTTCTCTCGAAAGGATATGTAAGAATACCACTTCATAAGGAAATACAGTTTTGCAGAGTAAAGACATATACGTACGCATTGGAAACTCTTTACGAGAAGAAATAACGCATAGTACAAAATTAGCTTGTATCTCCAAAACTACACGTTCTATATCGAAAAGAATTGTTGTGGCGTGTACGTCTTAACATGTAGCATCTAAAGAGAACCAAAAGGAGAATTTTCTTTCGTCAAAATTTTTCAGAAAATCACGTTTTAAGGAAATCCCGCATCGTGCGAAATTATCTTGTTTTTCCTAAACAACACGTTGTAAGTCGAAAAGCTTTCATGTTGCGTGTATGTCTAAGTGTGTAGCCTCAAAAGAGAAGGCACAGGACAGTTTTCTCTCGAAAGGATATGTAAGAATACCACTTCATAAGGAAATACAGTTTTGCAGAGTAAAGACATATACGTACACATTGGAAACTCTTTACGAGAAGAAATAACGCATAGTACAAAATTAGCTTGTATCTCCAAAACTACACGTTGTATCTCGAAAAGAATTGTTGTGGCGTGTACGTCTTAACATGTAGCATCTAAAGAGAACCAAAAGGAGAATTTTCTTTCGTCAAAATTTTTCAGAAAATCACGTTTTAAGGAAATCCCGCATCGTGCGAAATTATCTTGTTTTTCCTAAACAACACGTTGTAAGTCGAAAAGCTTTCATGTTGCGTGTATGTCTAAGTGTGTAGCCTCAAAAGAGAAGGCACAGGACAGTTTTCTCTCGAAAGGATATGTAAGAATACCACTTCATAAGGAAATACAGTTTTGCAGAGTAAAGACATATACGTACACATTGGAAACTCTTTACGAGAAGAAATAACGCATAGTACAAAATTAGCTTGTATCTCCAAAACTACACGTTGTATCTCGAAAAGAATTGTTGTGGCGTGTACGTCTTAACATGTAGCATCTGAAGAGAACCAAAAGGAGAATTTTCTTTCGTCAAAATTTTTCAGAAAATCACGTTTTAAGGAAATCCCGCATCGTGCGAAATTATCTTGTTTTTCCTAAACAACACGTTGTAAGTCGAAAAGCTTTCATGTTGCGTGTATGTCTAAGTGTGTAGCCTCAAAAGAGAAGGCACAGGACAGTTTTCTCTCGAAAGGATATGTAAGAATGCCACTTCATAAGGAAATACAGTTTTGCAGAGTAAAGACATATACGTACGCATTGGAAACTCTTTACGAGAAGAAATAACGCATCGTACAAAATTAGCTTGTATCTCCAAAACTACACGTTGTATCTCGAAAAGAATTGTTGTGGCGTGTACGCCTTAACATGTAGCATCTAAAGAGAACCAAAAGGAGAATTTTCTTTCGTCAAAATTTTTCAGAAAATCACGTTTTAAGGAAATCCCGCATCGTGCGAAATTATCTTGTTTTTCCTAAACAACACGTTGTAAGTCGAAAAGCTTTCATGTTGCGTGTATGTCTAAGTGTGTAGCCTCAAAAGAGAAGGCACAGGACAGTTTTCTCTCGAAAGGATATGTAAGAATACCACTTCATAAGGAAATACAGTTTTGCAGAGTAAAGACATATACGTACGCATTGGAAACTCTTTACGAGAAGAAATAACGCATCGTACAAAATTAGCTTGTATCTCCAAAACTACACGTTGTATCTCGAAAAGAATTGTTGTGGCGTGTACGTCTTAACATGTAGCATCTAAAGAGAACCAAAAGGAGAATTTTCTTTCGTCAAAATTTTTCAGAAAATCACGTTTTAAGGAAATCCCGCATCGTGCGAAATTATCTTGTTTTTCCTAAACAACACGTTGTAAGTCGAAAAGCTTTCATGTTGCGTGTATGTCTAAGTGTGTAGCCTCAAAAGAGAAGGCACAGGACAGTTTTCTCTCGAAAGGATATGTAAGAATACCACTTCATAAGGAAATACAGTTTTGCAGAGTAAAGACATATACGTACGCATTGGAAACTCTTTAGGAGAAGAAATAACGCATCGTACAAAATTAGCTTGTATCTCCAAAACTACACGTTGTATCTCGAAAAGAATTGTTGTGGCGTGTACGTCTTAACATGTAGCATCGAAAGAGAACCAAAAGGAGAATTTTCTTTCGTCAAAATTTTTCAGAAAATCACGTTTTAAGGAAATCCCACATCGTGCGAAATTATCTTGTTTTTCCTAAACAACACGTTGTAAGTCGAAAAGCTTTCATGTTGCGTGTATGTCTAAGTGTGTAGCCTCAAAAGAGAAGGCACAGGACAGTTTTCTCTCGAAAGGATATGTAAGAATACCACTTCATAAGGAAATACAGTTTTGCAGAGTAAAGACATATACGTACGCATTGGAAACTCTTTCCGAGAAGAAATAACGCATAGTACAAAATTAGCTTGTATCTCCAAAACTACACGTTCTATATCGAAAAGAATTGTTGTGGCGTGTACGTCTTAACATGTAGCATCTAAAGAGAACCAAAAGGAGAATTTTCTTTCGTCAAAATTTTTCAGAAAATCACGTTTTAAGGAAATCCCGCATCGTGCGAAATTTTCTTGTTTTTCCTAAACAACACGTTTTAAGTCGAAAAGCTTTCATGTTGCGTGTATGTCTAAGTGTGTAGCCTCAAAAGAGAAGGCACAGGACAGTTTTCTCTCGAAAGGATATGTAAGAATACCACTTCATAAGGAAATACAGTTTTGCAGAGTAAAGACATATACGTACGCATTGGAAACTCTTTAGGAGAAGAAATAACGCATAGTACAAAATTAGCTTGTATCTCCAAAACTACACGTTGTATCTCGAAAAGAATTGTTGTGGCGTGTACGTCTTAACATGTAGCATCTAAAGAGAACCAAAAGGAGAATTTTCTTTCGTCAAAATTTTTCAGAAAATCACGTTTTAATGAAATCCCGCATCGTGCGAAATTATCTTGTTTTTCCTAAACAACACGTTGTAAGTCGAAAAGCTTTCATGTTGCGTGTATGTCTAAGTGTGTAGCCTCAAAAGAGAAGGCACAGGACAGTTTTCTCTCGAAAGGATATGTAAGAATACCACTTCATAAGGAAATACAGTTTTGCAGAGTAAAGACATATACGTACGCATTGGAAACTCTTTACGAGAAGAAATAACGCATCGTACAAAATTAGCTTGTATCTCCAAAACTACACGTTGTATCTCGAAAAGAATTGTTGTGGCGTGTACGTCTTAACATGTAGCATCTAAAGAGAACCAAAAGGAGAATTTTCTTTCGTCAAAATTTTTCAGAAAATCACGTTTTAAGGAAATCCCGCATCGTGCGAAATTATCTTGTTTTTCCTAAACAACACGTTGTAAGTCGAAAAGCTTTCATGTTGCGTGTATGTCTAAGTGTGTAGCCTCAAAAGAGAAGGCACAGGACAGTTTTCTCTCGAAAGGATATGTAAGAATACCACTTCATAAGGAAATACAGTTTTGCAGAGTAAAGACATATACGTACGCATTGGAAACTCTTTACGAGAAGAAATAACGCATAGTACAAAATTAGCTTGTATCTCCAAAACTACACGTTCTATATCGAAAAGAATTGTTGTGGCGTGTACGTCTTAACATGTAGCATCTAAAGAGAACCAAAAGGAGAATTTTCTTTCGTCAAAATTTTTCAGAAAATCACGTTTTAAGGAAATCCCGCATCGTGCGAAATTTTCTTGTTTTTCCTAAACAACACGTTGTAAGTCGAAAAGCTTTCATGTTGCGTGTATGTCTAAGTGTGTAGCCTCAAAAGAGAAGGCACAGGACAGTTTTCTCTCGAAAGGATATGTAAGAATACCACTTCATAAGGAAATACAGTTTTGCAGAGTAAAGACATATACGTACACATTGGAAACTCTTTACGAGAAGAAATAACGCATAGTACAAAATTAGCTTGTATCTCCAAAACTACATGTTGTATCTCGAAAAGAATTGTTGTGGCGTGTACGTCTTAACATGTAGCATCTAAAGAGAACCAAAAGGAGAATTTTCTTTCGTCAAAATTTTTCAGAAAATCACGTTTTAAGGAAATCCCGCATCGTGCGAAATTATCTTGTTTTTCCTAAACAACACGTTGTAAGTCGAAAAGCTTTCATGTTGCGTGTATGTCTAAGTGTGTAGCCTCAAAAGAGAAGGCACAGGACAGTTTTCTCTCGAAAGGATATGTAAGAATACCACTTCATAAGGAAATACAGTTTTGCAGAGTAAAGACATATACGTACGCATTGGAAACTCTTTACAAGAAGAAATAACGCATAGTACAAAATTAGCTTGTATCTCCAAAACTACACGTTCTATATCGAAAAGAATTGTTGTGGCGTGTACGTCTTAACATGTAGCATCTAAAGAGAACCAAAAGGAGAATTTTCTTTAGTCAAAATTTTTCAGAAAATCACGTTTTAAGGAAATCCCGCATCGTGCGAAATTTTCTTGTTTTTCCTAAACAACACGTTGTAAGTCGAAAAGCTTTCATGTTGCGTGTATGTCTAAGTGTGTAGCCTCAAAAGAGAAGGCACAGGACAGTTTTCTCTCGAAAGGATATGTAAGAATACCACTTCATAAGGAAATACAGTTTTGCAGAGTAAAGACATATACGTACGCATTGGAAACTCTTTACGAGAAGAAATAACGCATCGTACAAAATTAGCTTGTATCTCCAAAACTACACGTTGTATCTCGAAAAGAATTGTTGTGGCGTGTACGTCTTAACATGTAGCATCTAAAGAGAACCAAAAGGAGAATTTTCTTTCGTCAAAATTTTTCAGAAAATCACGTTTTAAGGAAATCCCGCATCGTGCGAAATTATCTTGTTTTTCCTAAACAACACGTTGTAAGTCGAAAAGCTTTCATGTTGCGTGTATGTCTAAGTGTGTAGCCTCAAAAGAGAAGGCACAGGACAGTTTTCTCTCGAAAGGATATGTAAGAATACCACTTCATAAGGAAATACAGTTTTGCAGAGTAAAGACATATACGTACGCATTGGAAACTCTTTACGAGAAGAAATAACGCATCGTACAAAATTAGCTTGTATCTCCAAAACTACACGTTGTATCTCGAAAAGAATTGTTGTGGCGTGTACGTCTTAACATGTAGCATCTAAAGAGAACCAAAAGGAGAATTTTCTTTCGTCAAAATTTTTCAGAAAATCACGTTTTAAGGAAATCCCGCATCGTGCGAAATTATCTTGTTTTTCCTAAACAACACGTTGTAAGTCGAAAAGCTTTCATGTTGCGTGTATGTCTAAGTGTGTAGCCTCAAAAGAGAAGGCACAGGACAGTTTTCTCTCGAAAGGATATGTAAGAATACCACTTCATAAGGAAATACAGTTTTGCAGAGTAAAGACATATAGGTACGCATTGGAAACTCTTTACGAGAAGAAATAACGCATAGTACAAAATTAGCTTGTATCTCCAAAACTACACGTTGTATCTCGAAAAGAATTGTTGTGGCGTGTACGTCTTAACATGTAGCATCTAAAGAGAACCAAAAGGAGAATTTTCTTTCGTCAAAATTTTTCAGAAAATCACGTTTTAAGGAAATCCCGCATCGTGCGAAATTATCTTGTTTTTCCTAAACAACACGTTGTAAGTCGAAAAGCTTTCATGTTGCGTGTATGTCTAAGTGTGTAGCCTCAAAAGAGAAGGCACAGGACAGTTTTCTCTCGAAAGGATATGTAAGAATACCACTTCATAAGGAAATACAGTTTTGCAGAGTAAAGACATATACGTACGCATTGGAAACTCTTTACGAGAAGAAATAATGCATCGTACAAAATTAGCTTGTATCTCCAAAACTACACGTTGTATCTCGAAAAGAATTGTTGTGGCGTGTACGTCTTAACATGTAGCATCTAAAGAGAACCAAAAGGAGAATTTTCTTTCGTCAAAATTTTTCAGAAAATCACGTTTTAAGGAAATCCCGCATCGTGCGAAATTATCTTGTTTTTCCTAAACAACACGTTGTAAGTCGAAAAGCTTTCATGTTGCGTGTATGTCTAAGTGTGTAGCCTCAAAAGAGAAGGCACAGGACAGTTTTCTCTCGAAAGGATATGTAAGAATACCACTTCATAAGGAAATACAGTTTTGCAGAGTAAAGACATATACGTACGCATTGGAAACTCTTTACGAGAAGAAATAACGCATAGTACAAAATTAGCTTGTATCTCCAAAACTACACGTTGTATCTCGAAAAGAATTGTTGTGGCGTGTACGTCTTAACATGTAGCATCTAAAGAGAACCAAAAGGAGAATTTTCTTTCGTCAAAATTTTTCAGAAAATCACGTTTTAAGGAAATCCCGCATCGTGCGAAATTATCTTGTTTTTCCTAAACAACACGTTGTAAGTCGAAAAGCTTTCATGTTGCGTGTATGTCTAAGTGTGTAGCCTCAAAAGAGAAGGCACAGGACAGTTTTCTCTCGAAAGGATATGTAAGAATACCACTTCATAAGGAAATACAGTTTTGCAGAGTAAAGACATATACGTACGCATTGGAAACTCTTTACGAGAAGAAATAACGCATCGTACAAAATTAGCTTGTATCTCCAAAACTACACGTTCTATATCGAAAAGAATTGTTGTGGCGTGTACGTCTTAACATGTAGCATCTAAAGAGAACCAAAAGGAGAATTTTCTTTCGTCAAAATTTTTCAGAAAATCACGTTTTAAGGAAATCCCGCATCGTGCGAAATTTTCTTGTTTTTCCTAAACAACACGTTTTAAGTCGAAAAGCTTTCATGTTGCGTGTATGTCTAAGTGTGTAGCCTCAAAAGAGAAGGCACAGGACAGTTTTCTCTCGAAAGGATATGTAAGAATACCACTTCATAAGGAAATACAGTTTTGCAGAGTAAAGACATATACGTACGCATTGGAAACTCTTTACGAGAAGAAATAACGCATAGTACAAAATTAGCTTGTATCTCCAAAACTACACGTTGTATCTCGAAAAGAATTGTTGTGGCGTGTACGTCTTAACATGTAGCATCTAAAGAGAACCAAAAGGAGAATTTTCTTTCGTCAAAATTTTTCAGAAAATCACGTTTTAATGAAATCCCGCATCGTGCGAAATTATCTTGTTTTTCCTAAACAACACGTTGTAAGTCGAAAAGCTTTCATGTTGCGTGTATGTCTAAGTGTGTAGCCTCAAAAGAGAAGGCACAGGACAGTTTTCTCTCGAAAGGATATGTAAGAATACCACTTCATAAGGAAATACAGTTTTGCAGAGTAAAGACATATACGTACGCATTGGAAACTCTTTACGAGAAGAAATAACGCATCGTACAAAATTAGCTTGTATCTCCAAAACTACACGTTGTATCTCGAAAAGAATTGTTGTGGCGTGTACGTCTTAACATGTAGCATCTAAAGAGAACCAAAAGGAGAATTTTCTTTCGTCAAAATTTTTCAGAAAATCACGTTTTAAGGAAATCCCGCATCGTGCGAAATTATCTTGTTTTTCCTAAACAACACGTTGTAAGTCGAAAAGCTTTCATGTTGCGTGTATGTCTAAGTGTGTAGCCTCAAAAGAGAAGGCACAGGACAGTTTTCTCTCGAAAGGATATGTAAGAATACCACTTCATAAGGAAATACAGTTTTGCAGAGTAAAGACATATACGTACGCATTGGAAACTCTTTACGAGAAGAAATAACGCATAGTACAAAATTAGCTTGTATCTCCAAAACTACACGTTCTATATCGAAAAGAATTGTTGTGGCGTGTACGTCTTAACATGTAGCATCTAAAGAGAACCAAAAGGAGAATTTTCTTTCGTCAAAATTTTTCAGAAAATCACGTTTTAAGGAAATCCCGCATCGTGCGAAATTTTCTTGTTTTTCCTAAACAACACGTTGTAAGTCGAAAAGCTTTCATGTTGCGTGTATGTCTAAGTGTGTAGCCTCAAAAGAGAAGGCACAGGACAGTTTTCTCTCGAAAGGATATGTAAGAATACCACTTCATAAGGAAATACAGTTTTGCAGAGTAAAGACATATACGTACACATTGGAAACTCTTTACGAGAAGAAATAACGCATAGTACAAAATTAGCTTGTATCTCCAAAACTACATGTTGTATCTCGAAAAGAATTGTTGTGGCGTGTACGTCTTAACATGTAGCATCTAAAGAGAACCAAAAGGAGAATTTTCTTTCGTCAAAATTTTTCAGAAAATCACGTTTTAAGGAAATCCCGCATCGTGCGAAATTATCTTGTTTTTCCTAAACAACACGTTGTAAGTCGAAAAGCTTTCATGTTGCGTGTATGTCTAAGTGTGTAGCCTCAAAAGAGAAGGCACAGGACAGTTTTCTCTCGAAAGGATATGTAAGAATACCACTTCATAAGGAAATACAGTTTTGCAGAGTAAAGACATATACGTACGCATTGGAAACTCTTTACAAGAAGAAATAACGCATAGTACAAAATTAGCTTGTATCTCCAAAACTACACGTTCTATATCGAAAAGAATTGTTGTGGCGTGTACGTCTTAACATGTAGCATCTAAAGAGAACCAAAAGGAGAATTTTCTTTAGTCAAAATTTTTCAGAAAATCACGTTTTAAGGAAATCCCGCATCGTGCGAAATTTTCTTGTTTTTCCTAAACAACACGTTGTAAGTCGAAAAGCTTTCATGTTGCGTGTATGTCTAAGTGTGTAGCCTCAAAAGAGAAGGCACAGGACAGTTTTCTCTCGAAAGGATATGTAAGAATACCACTTCATAAGGAAATACAGTTTTGCAGAGTAAAGACATATACGTACGCATTGGAAACTCTTTACGAGAAGAAATAACGCATCGTACAAAATTAGCTTGTATCTCCAAAACTACACGTTGTATCTCGAAAAGAATTGTTGTGGCGTGTACGTCTTAACATGTAGCATCTAAAGAGAACCAAAAGGAGAATTTTCTTTCGTCAAAATTTTTCAGAAAATCACGTTTTAAGGAAATCCCGCATCGTGCGAAATTATCTTGTTTTTCCTAAACAACACGTTGTAAGTCGAAAAGCTTTCATGTTGCGTGTATGTCTAAGTGTGTAGCCTCAAAAGAGAAGGCACAGGACAGTTTTCTCTCGAAAGGATATGTAAGAATACCACTTCATAAGGAAATACAGTTTTGCAGAGTAAAGACATATACGTACGCATTGGAAACTCTTTACGAGAAGAAATAACGCATCGTACAAAATTAGCTTGTATCTCCAAAACTACACGTTGTATCTCGAAAAGAATTGTTGTGGCGTGTACGTCTTAACATGTAGCATCTAAAGAGAACCAAAAGGAGAATTTTCTTTCGTCAAAATTTTTCAGAAAATCACGTTTTAAGGAAATCCCGCATCGTGCGAAATTATCTTGTTTTTCCTAAACAACACGTTGTAAGTCGAAAAGCTTTCATGTTGCGTGTATGTCTAAGTGTGTAGCCTCAAAAGAGAAGGCACAGGACAGTTTTCTCTCGAAAGGATATGTAAGAATACCACTTCATAAGGAAATACAGTTTTGCAGAGTAAAGACATATACGTACGCATTGGAAACTCTTTACGAGAAGAAATAACGCATAGTACAAAATTAGCTTGTATCTCCAAAACTACACGTTGTATCTCGAAAAGAATTGTTGTGGCGTGTACGTCTTAACATGTAGCATCTAAAGAGAACCAAAAGGAGAATTTTCTTTCGTCAAAATTTTTCAGAAAATCACGTTTTAAGGAAATCCCGCATCGTGCGAAATTATCTTGTTTTTCCTAAACAACACGTTGTAAGTCGAAAAGCTTTCATGTTGCGTGTATGTCTAAGTGTGTAGCCTCAAAAGAGAAGGCACAGGACAGTTTTCTCTCGAAAGGATATGTAAGAATACCACTTCATAAGGAAATACAGTTTTGCAGAGTAAAGACATATACGTACGCATTGGAAACTCTTTACGAGAAGAAATAACGCATCGTACAAAATTAGCTTGTATCTCCAAAACTACACGTTGTATCTCGAAAAGAATTGTTGTGGCGTGTACGTCTTAACATGTAGCATCGAAAGAGAACCAAAAGGAGAATTTTCTTTCGTCAAAATTTTTCAGAAAATCACGTTTTAAGGAAATCCCGCATCGTGCGAAATTATCTTGTTTTTCCTAAACAACACGTTGTAAGTCGAAAAGCTTTCATGTTGCGTGTATGTCTAAGTGTGTAGCCTCAAAAGAGAAGGCACAGGACAGTTTTCTCTCGAAAGGATATGTAAGAATACCACTTCATAAGGAAATACAGTTTTGCAGAGTAAAGACATATACGTACGCATTGGAAACTCTTTACGAGAAGAAATAATGCATCGTACAAAATTAGCTTGTATCTCCAAAACTACACGTTGTATCTCGAAAAGAATTGTTGTGGCGTGTACGTCTTAAC
The DNA here is from genome assembly GCF_947179515.1 of Apodemus sylvaticus. Lineage (NCBI taxonomy): Eukaryota > Metazoa > Chordata > Mammalia > Rodentia > Muridae > Apodemus > Apodemus sylvaticus. Next base: position 870,167 of record NW_026263238.1, read on the forward strand.
ATGTAGCATCTAAAGAGAACCAAAAGGAGAATTTTCTTTCGTCAAAATTTTTCAGAAAATCACGTTTTAAGGAAATCCCGCATCGTGCGAAATTATCTTGTTTTTCCTAAACAACACGTTGTAAGTCGAAAAGCTTTCATGTTGCGTGTATGTCTAAGTGTGTAGCCTCAAAAGAGAAGGCACAGGACAGTTTTCTCTCGAAAGGATATGTAAGAATACCACTTCATAAGGAAATACAGTTTTGCAGAGTAAAGACATATACGTACGCATTGGAAACTCTTTACGAGAAGAAATAACGCATAGTACAAAATTAGCTTGTATCTCCAAAACTACACGTTGTATCTCGAAAAGAATTGTTGTGGCGTGTACGTCTTAACATGTAGCATCTAAAGAGAACCAAAAGGAGAATTTTCTTTCGTCAAAATTTTTCAGAAAATCACGTTTTAAGGAAATCCCGCATCGTGCGAAATTATCTTGTTTTTCCTAAACAACACGTTGTAAGTCGAAAAGCTTTCATGTTGCGTGTATGTCTAAGTGTGTAGCCTCAAAAGAGAAGGCACAGGACAGTTTTCTCTCGAAAGGATATGTAAGAATACCACTTCATAAGGAAATACAGTTTTGCAGAGTAAAGACATATACGTACGCATTGGAAACTCTTTACGAGAAGAAATAACGCATCGTACAAAATTAGCTTGTATCTCCAAAACTACACGTTGTATCTCGAAAAGAATTGTTGTGGCGTGTACGTCTTAACATGTAGCATCTAAAGAGAACCAAAAGGAGAATTTTCTTTCGTCAAAATTTTTCAGAAAATCACGTTTTAAGGAAATCCCGCATCGTGCGAAATTATCTTGTTTTTCCTAAACAACACGTTGTAAGTCGAAAAGCTTTCATGTTGCGTGTATGTCTAAGTGTGTAGCCTCAAAAGAGAAGGCACAGGACAGTTTTCTCTCGAAAGGATATGTAAGAATACCACTTCATAAGGAAATACAGTTTTGCAGAGTAAAGACATATACGTACGCATTGGAAACTCTTTACGAGAAGAAATAACGCATAGTACAAAATTAGCTTGTATCTCCAAAACTACACGTTGTATCTCGAAAAGAATTGTTGTGGCGTGTACGTCTTAACATGTAGCATCTAAAGAGAACCAAAAGGAGAATTTTCTTTCGTCAAAATTTTTCAGAAAATCACGTTTTAAGGAAATCCCGCATCGTGCGAAATTATCTTGTTTTTCCTAAACAACACGTTGTAAGTCGAAAAGCTTTCATGTTGCGTGTATGTCTAAGTGTGTAGCCTCAAAAGAGAAGGCACAGGACAGTTTTCTCTAGAAAGGATATGTAAGAATACCACTTCATAAGGAAATACAGTTTTGCAGAGTAAAGACATATACGTACGCATTGGAAACTCTTTACGAGAAGAAATAACGCATCGTACAAAATTAGCTTGTATCTCCAAAACTACACGTTGTATCTCGAAAAGAATTGTTGTGGCGTGTACGTCTTAACATGTAGCATCTAAAGAGAACCAAAAGGAGAATTTTCTTTCGTCAAAATTTTTCAGAAAATCACGTTTTAAGGAAATCCCGCATCGTGCGAAATTATCTTGTTTTTCCTAAACAACACGTTGTAAGTCGAAAAGCTTTCATGTTGCGTGTATGTCTAAGTGTGTAGCCTCAAAAGAGAAGGCACAGGACAGTTTTCTCTCGAAAGGATATGTAAGAATACCACTTCATAAGGAAATACAGTTTTGCAGAGTAAAGACATATACGTACGCATTGGAAACTCTTTACGAGAAGAAATAACGCATAGTACAAAATTAGCTTGTATCTCCAAAACTACACGTTGTATCTCGAAAAGAATTGTTGTGGCGTGTACGTCTTAACATGTAGCATCTAAAGAGAACCAAAAGGAGAATTTTCTTTCGTCAAAATTTTTCAGAAAATCACGTTTTAAGGAAATCCCGCATCGTGCGAAATTATCTTGTTTTTCCTAAACAACACGTTGTAAGTCGAAAAGCTTTCATGTTGCGTGTATGTCTAAGTGTGTAGCCTCAAAAGAGAAGGCACAGGACAGTTTTCTCTCGAAAGGATATGTAAGAATACCACTTCATAAGGAAATACAGTTTTGCAGAGTAAAGACATATACGTACGCATTGGAAACTCTTTACGAGAAGAAATAACGCATCGTACAAAATTAGCTTGTATCTCCAAAACTACACGTTGTATCTCGAAAAGAATTGTTGTGGCGTGTACGTCTTAACATGTAGCATCTAAAGAGAACCAAAAGGAGAATTTTCTTTCGTCAAAATTTTTCAGAAAATCACGTTTTAAGGAAATCCCGCATCGTGCGAAATTATCTTGTTTTTCCTAAACAACACGTTGTAAGTCGAAAAGCTTTCATGTTGCGTGTATGTCTAAGTGTGTAGCCTCAAAAGAGAAGGCACAGGACAGTTTTCTCTCGAAAGGATATGTAAGAATGCCACTTCATAAGGAAATACAGTTTTGCAGAGTAAAGACATATACGTACGCATTGGAAACTCTTTACGAGAAGAAATAACGCATCGTACAAAATTAGCTTGTATCTCCAAAACTACACGTTGTATCTCGAAAAGAATTGTTGTGGCGTGTACGTCTTAACATGTAGCATCGAAAGAGAACCAAAAGGAGAATTTTCTTTCGTCAAAATTTTTCAGAAAATCACGTTTTAAGGAAATCCCGCATCGTGCGAAATTATCTTGTTTTTCCTAAACAACACGTTGTAAGTCGAAAAGCTTTCATGTTGCGTGTATGTCTAAGTGTGTAGCCTCAAAAGAGAAGGCACAGGACAGTTTTCTCTCGAAAGGATATGTAAGAATACCACTTCATAAGGAAATACAGTTTTGCAGAGTAAAGACATATACGTACGCATTGGAAACTCTTTACGAGAAGAAATAACGCATCGTACAAAATTAGCTTGTATCTCCAAAACTACACGTTGTATCTCGAAAAGAATTGTTGTGGCGTGTATGTCTTAACATGTAGCATCGAAAGAGAACCAAAAGGAGAATTTTCTTTCGTCAAAATTTTTCAGAAAATCACGTTTTAAGGAAATCCCGCATCGTGCGAAATTATCTTGTTTTTCCTAAACAACACGTTGTAAGTCGAAAAGCTTTCATGTTGCGTGTATGTCTAAGTGTGTAGCCTCAAAAGAGAAGGCACAGGACAGTTTTCTCTCGAAAGGATATGTAAGAATACCACTTCATAAGGAAATACAGTTTTGCAGAGTAAAGACATATACGTACGCATTGGAAACTCTTTACGAGAAGAAATAACGCATCGTACAAAATTAGCTTGTATCTCCAAAACTACACGTTGTATCTCGAAAAGAATTGTTGTGGCGTGTACGTCTTAACATGTAGCATCTAAAGAGAACCAAAAGGAGAATTTTCTTTCGTCAAAATTTTTCAGAAAATCACGTTTTAAGGAAATCCCGCATCGTGCGAAATTATCTTGTTTTTCCTAAACAACACGTTGTAAGTCGAAAAGCTTTCATGTTGCGTGTATGTCTAAGTGTGTAGCCTCAAAAGAGAAGGCACAGGACAGTTTTCTCTCGAAAGGATATGTAAGAATACCACTTCATAAGGAAATACAGTTTTGCAGAGTAAAGACATATACGTACGCATTGGAAACTCTTTACGAGAAGAAATAACGCATCATACAAAATTAGCTTGTATCTCCAAAACTACACGTTGTATCTCGAAAAGAATTGTTGTGGCGTGTACGTCTTAACATGTAGCATCTAAAGAGAACCAAAAGGAGAATTTTCTTTCGTCAAAATTTTTCAGAAAATCACGTTTTAATGAAATCCCGCATCGTGCGAAATTATCTTGTTTTTCCTAAACAACACGTTGTAAGTCGAAAAGCTTTCATGTTGCGTGTATGTCTAAGTGTGTAGCCTCAAAAGAGAAGGCACAGGACAGTTTTCTCTCGAAAGGATATGTAAGAATACCACTTCATAAGGAAATACAGTTTTGCAGAGTAAAGACATATACGTACGCATTGGAAACTCTTTACGAGAAGAAATAACGCATCGTACAAAATTAGCTTGTATCTCCAAAACTACACGTTGTATCTTGAAAAGAATTGTTGTGGCGTGTACGTCTTAACATGTAGCATCGAAAGAGAACCAAAAGGAGAATTTTCTTTCGTCAAAATTTTTCAGAAAATCACGTTTTAAGGAAATCCCGCATCGTGCGAAATTATCTTGTTTTTCCTAAACAACACGTTGTAAGTCGAAAAGCTTTCATGTTGCGTGTATGTCTAAGTGTGTAGCCTCAAAAGAGAAGGCACAGGACAGTTTTCTCTCGAAAGGATATGTAAGAATACCACTTCATAAGGAAATACAGTTTTGCAGAGTAAAGACATATACGTACGCATTGGAAACTCTTTACGAGAAGAAATAACGCATAGTACAAAATTAGCTTGTATCTCCAAAACTACACGTTGTATCTCGAAAAGAATGGTTGTGACGTGTACGTCTTAACATGTAGCATCTAAAGAGAACCAAAAGGAGAATTTTCTTTCGTCAAAATTTTTCAGAAAATCACGTTTTAAGGAAATCCCGCATCGTGCGAAATTATCTTGTTTTTCCTAAACAACACGTTGTAAGTCGAAAAGCTTTCATGTTGCGTGTATGTCTAAGTGTGTAGCCTCAAAAGAGAAGGCACAGGACAGTTTTCTCTCGAAAGAATATGTAAGAATACCACTTCATAAGGAAATACAGTTTTGCAGAGTAAAGACATATACGTACGCATTGGAAACTCTTTACGAGAAGAAATAACGCATCGTACAAAATTAGCTTGTATCTCCAAAACTACACGTTGTATCTCGAAAAGAATTGTTGTGGCGTGTACGTCTTAACATGTAGCATCTAAAGAGAACCAAAAGGAGAATTTTCTTTCGTCAAAATTTTTCAGAAAATCACGTTTTAAGGAAATCCCGCATCGTGCGAAATTATCTTGTTTTTCCTAAACAACACGTTGTAAGTCGAAAAGCTTTCATGTGGCGTGTATGTCTAAGTGTGTAGCCTCAAAAGAGAAGGCACAGGACAGTTTTCTCTCGAAAGGATATGTAAGAATACCACTTCATAAGGAAATACAGTTTTGCAGAGTAAAGACATATACGTACGCATTGGAAACTCTTTACGAGAAGAAATAACGCATCGTACAAAATTAGCTTGTATCTCCAAAACTACACGTTGTATCTCGAAAAGAATTGTTGTGGGCGTGTACGTCTTAACATGTAGCATCTAAAGAGAACCAAAAGGAGAATTTTCTTTCGTCAAAATTTTTCAGAAAATCACGTTTTAAGGAAATCCCGCATCGTGCGAAATTATCTTGTTTTTCCTAAACAACACGTTGTAAGTCGAAAAGCTTTCATGTTGCGTGTATGTCTAAGTGTGTAGCCTCAAAAGAGAAGGCACAGGACAGTTTTCTCTCGAAAGGATATGTAAGAATACCACTTCATAAGGAAATACAGTTTTGCAGAGTAAAGACATATACGTACGCATTGGAAACTCTTTACGAGAAGAAATAACGCATCGTACAAAATTAGCTTGTATCTCCAAAACTACACGTTGTATCTCGAAAAGAATTGTTGTGGCGTGTACGTCTTAACATGTAGCATCTAAAGAGAACCAAAAGGAGAATTTTCTTTCGTCAAAATTTTTCAGAAAATCACGTTTTAAGGAAATCCCGCATCGTGCGAAATTATCTTGTTTTTCCTAAACAACACGTTGTAAGTCGAAAAGCTTTCATGTTGCGTGTATGTCTAAGTGTGTAGCCTCAAAAGAGAAGGCACAGGACAGTTTTCTCTCGAAAGGATATGTAAGAATGCCACTTCATAAGGAAATACAGTTTTGCAGAGTAAAGACATATACGTACGCATTGGAAACTCTTTACGAGAAGAAATAACGCATCGTACAAAATTAGCTTGTATCTCCAAAACTACACGTTGTATCTCGAAAAGAATTGTTGTGGCGTGTACGTCTTAACATGTAGCATCGAAAGAGAACCAAAAGGAGAATTTTCTTTCGTCAAAATTTTTCAGAAAATCACGTTTTAAGGAAATCCCGCATCGTGCGAAATTATCTTGTTTTTCCTAAACAACACGTTGTAAGTCGAAAAGCTTTCATGTTGCGTGTATGTCTAAGTGTGTAGCCTCAAAAGAGAAGGCACAGGACAGTTTTCTCTCGAAAGGATATGTAAGAATACCACTTCATAAGGAAATACAGTTTTGCAGAGTAAAGACATATACGTACGCATTGGAAACTCTTTACGAGAAGAAATAACGCATCGTACAAAATTAGCTTGTATCTCCAAAACTACACGTTGTATCTCGAAAAGAATTGTTGTGGCGTGTATGTCTTAACATGTAGCATCGAAAGAGAACCAAAAGGAGAATTTTCTTTCGTCAAAATTTTTCAGAAAATCACGTTTTAAGGAAATCCCGCATCGTGCGAAATTATCTTGTTTTTCCTAAACAACACGTTGTAAGTCGAAAAGCTTTCATGTTGCGTGTATGTCTAAGTGTGTAGCCTCAAAAGAGAAGGCACAGGACAGTTTTCTCTCGAAAGGATATGTAAGAATACCACTTCATAAGGAAATACAGTTTTGCAGAGTAAAGACATATACGTACGCATTGGAAACTCTTTACGAGAAGAAATAACGCATCGTACAAAATTAGCTTGTATCTCCAAAACTACACGTTGTATCTCGAAAAGAATTGTTGTGGCGTGTACGTCTTAACATGTAGCATCTAAAGAGAACCAAAAGGAGAATTTTCTTTCGTCAAAATTTTTCAGAAAATCACGTTTTAAGGAAATCCCGCATCGTGCGAAATTATCTTGTTTTTCCTAAACAACACGTTGTAAGTCGAAAAGCTTTCATGTTGCGTGTATGTCTAAGTGTGTAGCCTCAAAAGAGAAGGCACAGGACAGTTTTCTCTCGAAAGGATATGTAAGAATACCACTTCATAAGGAAATACAGTTTTGCAGAGTAAAGACATATACGTACGCATTGGAAACTCTTTACGAGAAGAAATAACGCATCATACAAAATTAGCTTGTATCTCCAAAACTACACGTTGTATCTCGAAAAGAATTGTTGTGGCGTGTACGTCTTAACATGTAGCATCTAAAGAGAACCAAAAGGAGAATTTTCTTTCGTCAAAATTTTTCAGAAAATCACGTTTTAATGAAATCCCGCATCGTGCGAAATTATCTTGTTTTTCCTAAACAACACGTTGTAAGTCGAAAAGCTTTCATGTTGCGTGTATGTCTAAGTGTGTAGCCTCAAAAGAGAAGGCACAGGACAGTTTTCTCTCGAAAGGATATGTAAGAATACCACTTCATAAGGAAATACAGTTTTGCAGAGTAAAGACATATACGTACGCATTGGAAACTCTTTACGAGAAGAAATAACGCATCGTACAAAATTAGCTTGTATCTCCAAAACTACACGTTGTATCTTGAAAAGAATTGTTGTGGCGTGTACGTCTTAACATGTAGCATCGAAAGAGAACCAAAAGGAGAATTTTCTTTCGTCAAAATTTTTCAGAAAATCACGTTTTAAGGAAATCCCGCATCGTGCGAAATTATCTTGTTTTTCCTAAACAACACGTTGTAAGTCGAAAAGCTTTCATGTTGCGTGTATGTCTAAGTGTGTAGCCTCAAAAGAGAAGGCACAGGACAGTTTTCTCTCGAAAGGATATGTAAGAATACCACTTCATAAGGAAATACAGTTTTGCAGAGTAAAGACATATACGTACGCATTGGAAACTCTTTACGAGAAGAAATAACGCATAGTACAAAATTAGCTTGTATCTCCAAAACTACACGTTGTATCTCGAAAAGAATGGTTGTGACGTGTACGTCTTAACATGTAGCATCTAAAGAGAACCAAAAGGAGAATTTTCTTTCGTCAAAATTTTTCAGAAAATCACGTTTTAAGGAAATCCCGCATCGTGCGAAATTATCTTGTTTTTCCTAAACAACACGTTGTAAGTCGAAAAGCTTTCATGTTGCGTGTATGTCTAAGTGTGTAGCCTCAAAAGAGAAGGCACAGGACAGTTTTCTCTCGAAAGAATATGTAAGAATACCACTTCATAAGGAAATACAGTTTTGCAGAGTAAAGACATATACGTACGCATTGGAAACTCTTTACGAGAAGAAATAACGCATCGTACAAAATTAGCTTGTATCTCCAAAACTACACGTTGTATCTCGAAAAGAATTGTTGTGGCGTGTACGTCTTAACATGTAGCATCTAAAGAGAACCAAAAGGAGAATTTTCTTTCGTCAAAATTTTTCAGAAAATCACGTTTTAAGGAAATCCCGCATCGTGCGAAATTATCTTGTTTTTCCTAAACAACACGTTGTAAGTCGAAAAGCTTTCATGTGGCGTGTATGTCTAAGTGTGTAGCCTCAAAAGAGAAGGCACAGGACAGTTTTCTCTCGAAAGGATATGTAAGAATACCACTTCATAAGGAAATACAGTTTTGCAGAGTAAAGACATATACGTACGCATTGGAAACTCTTTACGAGAAGAAATAACGCATCGTACAAAATTAGCTTGTATCTCCAAAACTACACGTTGTATCTCGAAAAGAATTGTTGTGGCGTGTACGTCTTAACATGTAGCATCTAAAGAGAACCAAAAGGAGAATTTTCTTTCGTCAAAATTTTTCAGAAAATCACGTTTTAAGGAAATCCCGCATCGTGCGAAATTATCTTGTTTTCCTAAACAACACGTTGTAAGTCGAAAAGCTTTCATGTTGCGTGTATGTCTAAGTGTGTAGCCTCAAAAGAGAAGGCACAGGACAGTTTTCTCTCGAAAGGATATGTAAGAATACCACTTCATAAGGAAATACAGTTTTGCAGAGTAAAGACATATACGTACGCATTGGAAACTCTTTACGAGAAGAAATAACGCATCGTACAAAATTAGCTTGTATCTCCAAAACTACACGTTGTATCTCGAAAAGAATTGTTGTGGCGTGTACGTCTTAACATGTAGCATCGAAAGAGAACCAAAAGGAGAATTTTCTTTCGTCAAAATTTTTCAAAAAATCACGTTATAAGGAAATCCCGCATCGTGCGAAATTATCTTGTTTTTCCTAAACAACACGTTGTAAGTCGAAAAGCTTTCATGTTGCGTGTATGTCTAAGTGTGTAGCCTCAAAAGAGAAGGCACAGGACAGTTTTCTCTCGAAAGGATATGTAAGAATACCACTTCATAAGGAAATACAGTTTTGCAGAGTAAAGACATATACGTACGCATTGGAAACTCTTTACGAGAAGAAATAACGCATCTTACAAAATTAGCTTGTATCTCCAAAACTACACGTTGTATCTCGAAAAGAATTGTTGTGGCGTGTACGTCATAACATGTAGCATCTAAAGAGAACCAAAAGGAGAATTTTCTTTCGTCAAAATTTTTCAGAAAATCACGTTTTAAGGAAATCCCGCATCGTGCGAAATTTTCTTGTTTTTCCTAAACAACACGTTGTAAGTCGAAAAGCTTTCATGTTGCGTGTATGTCTAAGTGTGTAGCCTCAAAAGAGAAGGCACAGGACAGTTTTCTCTCGAAAGGATATGTAAGAATACCACTTCATAAGGAAATACAGTTTTGCAGAGTAAAGACATATACGTACGCATTGGAAACTCTTTACGAGAAGAAATAACGCATAGTACAAAATTAGCTTGTATCTCCAAAACTACACGTTGTATCTCGAAAAGAATTGTTGTGGCGTGTACGTCTTAACATGTAGCATCTAAAGAGAACCAAAAGGAGAATTTTCTTTCGTCAAAATTTTTCAGAAAATCACGTTTTAAGGAAATCCCGCATCGTGCGAAATTATCTTGTTTTTCCTAAACAACACGTTGTAAGTCGAAAAGCTTTCATGTTGCGTGTATGTCTAAGTGTGTAGTCTCAAAAGAGAAGGCACAGGACAGTTTTCTCTCGAAAGGATATGTAAGAATACCACTTCATAAGGAAATACAGTTTTGCAGAGTAAAGACATATACGTACGCATTGGAAACTCTTTAGGAGAAGAAATAACGCATCGTACAAAATTAGCTTGTATCTCCAAAACTACACGTTGTATCTCGAAAAGAATTGTTGTGGCGTGTATGTCTTAACATGTAGCATCGAAAGAGAACCAAAAGGAGAATTTTCTTTCGTCAAAATTTTTCAGAAAATCACGTTTTAAGGAAATCCCGCATCGTGCGAAATTATCTTGTTTTTCCTAAACAACACGTTGTAAGTCGAAAAGCTTTCATGTTGCGTGTATGTCTAAGTGTGTAGCCTCAAAAGAGAAGGCACAGGACAGTTTTCTCTCGAAAGGATATGTAAGAATACCACTTCATAAGGAAATACAGTTTTGCAGAGTAAAGACATATACGTACGCATTGGAAACTCTTTACGAGAAGAAATAACGCATAGTACAAAATTAGCTTTTATCTCCAAAACTACACGTTGTATCTCGAAAAGAATTGTTGTGGCGTGTACGTCTTAACATGTAGCATCTAAAGAGAACCAAAAGGAGAATTTTCTTTCGTCAAAATTTTTCAGAAAATCACGTTTTAAGGAAATCCCGCATCGTGCGAAATTATCTTGTTTTTCCTAAACAACACGTTGTAAGTCGAAAAGCTTTCATGTTGCGTGTATGTCTAAGTGTGTAGCCTCAAAAGAGAAGGCACAGGACAGTTTTCTCTCGAAAGGATATGTAAGAATACCACTTCATAAGGAAATACAGTTTTGCAGAGTAAAGACATATACGTACGCATTGGAAACTCTTTACGAGAAGAAATAACGCATAAGCATAATACAAAATTAGCTTGTATCTCCAAAACTACACGTTGTATCTCGAAAAGAATGTTTGTGGCGTGTACGTCTTAACATGTAGCATCTAAAGAGAACCAAAAGGAGAATTTTCTTTCGTCAAAATTTTTCAGAAAATCACGTTTTAAGGAAATCCCGCATCGTGCGAAATTATCTTGTTTTTCCTAAACAACACGTTGTAAGTCGAAAAGCTTTCATGTTGCGTGTATGTCTAAGTGTGTAGCCTCAAAAGAGAAGGCACAGGACAGTTTTCTCTCGAAAGGATATGTAAGAATACCACTTCATAAGGAAATACAGTTTTGCAGAGTAAAGACATATACGTACGCATTGGAAACTCTTTACGAGAAGAAATAACGCATCGTACAAAATTAGCTTGTATCTCCAAAACTACACGTTGTATCTCGAAAAGAATTGTTGTGGCGTGTACGTCTTAACATGTAGCATCTAAAGAGAACCAAAAGGAGAATTTTCTTTCGTCAAAATTTTTCAGAAAATCACGTTTTAAGGAAATCCCGCATCGTGCGAAATTATCTTGTTTTTCCTAAACAACACGTTGTAAGTCGAAAAGCTTTCATGTTGCCTGTATGTCTAAGTGTGTAGCCTCAAAAGAGAAGGCACAGGACAGTTTTCTCTCGAAAGGATATGTAAGAATACCACTTCATAAGGAAATACAGTTTTGCAGAGTAAAGACATATACGTACGCATTGGAAACTCTTTACGAGAAGAAATAACGCATAATACAAAATTAGCTTGTATCTCCAAAACTACACGTTGTATCTCGAAAAGAATGGTTGTGGCGTGTACGTCTTAACATGTAGCATCTAAAGAGAACCAAAAGGAGAATTTTCTTTCGTCAAAATTTTTCAGAAAATCACGTTTTAAGGAAATCCCGCATCGTGCGAAATTATCTTGTTTTTCCTAAACAACACGTTGTAAGTCGAAAAGCTTTCATGTTGCGTGTATGTCTAAGTGTGTAGCCTCAAAAGAGAAGGCACAGGACAGTTTTCTCTCGAAAGGATATGTAAGAATACCACTTCATAAGGAAATACATTTTTGCAGAGTAAAGACATATACGTACGCATTGGAAACTCTTTACGAGAAGAAATAACGCATCGTACAAAATTAGCTTGTATCTCCAAAACTACACGTTGTATCTCGAAAAGAATTGTTGTGGCGTGTACGTCTTAACATGTAGCATCTAAAGAGAACCAAAAGGAGAATTTTCTTTCGTCAAAATTTTTCAGAAAATCACGTTTTAAGGAAATCCCGCATCGTGCGAAATTATCTTGTTTTTCCTAAACAACACGTTGTAAGTCGAAAAGCTTTCATGTTGCGTGTATGTCTAAGTGTGTAGCCTCAAAAGAGAAGGCACAGGACAGTTTTCTCTCGAAAGGATATGTAAGAATACCACTTCATAAGGAAATACAGTTTTGCAGAGTAAAGACATATACGTACGCATTGGAAACTCTTTACGAGAAGAAATAACGCATCGTACAAAATTAGCGTGTATCTCCAAAACTACACGTTGTATCTCGAAAAGAATTGTTGTGGCGTGTACGTCTTAACATGTAGCATCTAAGGAGAACCAAAAGGAGAATTTTCTTTCGTCAAAATTTTTCAGAAAATCACGTTTTAAGGAAATCCCGCATCGTGCGAAATTATCTTGTTTTTCCTAAACAACACGTTGTAAGTCGAAAAGCTTTCATGTTGCGTGTATGTCTAAGTGTGTAGCCTCAAAAGAGAAGGCACAGGACAGTTTTCTCTCGAAAGGATATGTAAGAATACCACTTCATAAGGAAATACAGTTTTGCAGAGTAAAGACATATACGTACGCATTGGAAACTCTTTACGAGAAGAAATAACGCATAGTACAAAATTAGCTTGTATCTCCAAAACTACACGTTGTATCTCGAAAAGAATGGTTGTGACGTGTACGTCTTAACATGTAGCATCTAAAGAGAACCAAAAGGAGAATTTTCTTTCGTCAAAATTTTTCAGAAAATCACGTTTTAAGGAAATCCCGCATCGTGCGAAATTATCTTGTTTTTCCTAAACAACACGTTGTAAGTCGAAAAGCTTTCATGTTGCGTGTATGTCTAAGTGTGTAGCCTCAAAAGAGAAGGCACAGGACAGTTTTCTCTCGAAAGGATATGTAAGAATACCACTTCATAAGGAAATACAGTTTTGCAGAGTAAAGACATATACGTACGCATTGGAAACTCTTTACGAGAAGAAATAACGCATCGTACAAAATTAGCTTGTATCTCCAAAACTACACGTTGTATCTCGAAAAGAATTGTTGTGGCGTGTACGTCTTAACATGTAGCATCTAAAGAGAACCAAAAGGAGAATTTTCTTTCGTCAAAATTTTTCAGAAAATCACGTTTTAAGGAAATCCCGCATCGTGCGAAATTATCTTGTTTTTCCTAAACAACACGTTGTAAGTCGAAAAGCTTTCATGTGGCGTGTATGTCTAAGTGTGTAGCCTCAAAAGAGAAGGCACAGGACAGTTTTCTCTCGAAAGGATATGTAAGAATACCACTTCATAAGGAAATACAGTTTTGCAGAGTAAAGACATATACGTACGCATTGGAAACTCCTTACGAGAAGAAATAACGCATAGTACAAAATTAGCTTGTATCTCCAAAACTACACGTTGTATCTCGAAAAGAATTGTTGTGGCGTGTACGTCTTAACATGTAGCATCTAAAGAGAACCAAAAGGAGAATTTTCTTTCGTCAAAATTTTTCAGAAAATCACGTTTTAAGGAAATCCCGCATCGTGCGAAATTATCTTGTTTTTCCTAAACAACACGTTGTAAGTCGAAAAGCTTTCATGTTGCGTGTATGTCTAAGTGTGTAGCCTCAAAAGAGAAGGCACAGGACAGTTTTCTCTCGAAAGGATATGTAAGAATACCACTTCATAAGGAAATACAGTTTTGCAGAGTAAAGACATATACGTACGCATTGGAAACTCTTTACGAGAAGAAATAACGCATCGTACAAAATTAGCTTGTATCTCCAAAACTACACGTTGTATCTCGAAAAGAATTGTTGTGGCGTGTACGTCTTAACATGTAGCATCGAAAGAGAACCAAAAGGAGAATTTTCTTTCGTCAAAATTTTTCAAAAAATCACGTTATAAGGAAATCCCGCATCGTGCGAAATTATCTTGTTTTTCCTAAACAACACGTTGTAAGTCGAAAAGCTTTCATGTTGCGTGTATGTCTAAGTGTGTAGCCTCAAAAGAGAAGGCACAGGACAGTTTTCTCTCGAAAGGATATGTAAGAATACCACTTCATAAGGAAATACAGTTTTGCAGAGTAAAGACATATACGTACGCATTGGAAACTCTTTACGAGAAGAAATAACGCATCTTACAAAATTAGCTTGTATCTCCAAAACTACACGTTGTATCTCGAAAAGAATTGTTGTGGCGTGTACGTCATAACATGTAGCATCTAAAGAGAACCAAAAGGAGAATTTTCTTTCGTCAAAATTTTTCAGAAAATCACGTTTTAAGGAAATCCCGCATCGTGCGAAATTTTCTTGTTTTTCCTAAACAACACGTTGTAAGTCGAAAAGCTTTCATGTTGCGTGTATGTCTAAGTGTGTAGCCTCAAAAGAGAAGGCACAGGACAGTTTTCTCTCGAAAGGATATGTAAGAATACCACTTCATAAGGAAATACAGTTTTGCAGAGTAAAGACATATACGTACGCATTGGAAACTCTTTACGAGAAGAAATAACGCATAGTACAAAATTAGCTTGTATCTCCAAAACTACACGTTGTATCTCGAAAAGAATTGTTGTGGCGTGTACGTCTTAACATGTAGCATCTAAAGAGAACCAAAAGGAGAATTTTCTTTCGTCAAAATTTTTCAGAAAATCACGTTTTAAGGAAATCCCGCATCGTGCGAAATTATCTTGTTTTTCCTAAACAACACGTTGTAAGTCGAAAAGCTTTCATGTTGCGTGTATGTCTAAGTGTGTAGTCTCAAAAGAGAAGGCACAGGACAGTTTTCTCTCGAAAGGATATGTAAGAATACCACTTCATAAGGAAATACAGTTTTGCAGAGTAAAGACATATACGTACGCATTGGAAACTCTTTAGGAGAAGAAATAACGCATCGTACAAAATTAGCTTGTATCTCCAAAACTACACGTTGTATCTCGAAAAGAATTGTTGTGGCGTGTATGTCTTAACATGTAGCATCGAAAGAGAACCAAAAGGAGAATTTTCTTTCGTCAAAATTTTTCAGAAAATCACGTTTTAAGGAAATCCCGCATCGTGCGAAATTATCTTGTTTTTCCTAAACAACACGTTGTAAGTCGAAAAGCTTTCATGTTGCGTGTATGTCTAAGTGTGTAGCCTCAAAAGAGAAGGCACAGGACAGTTTTCTCTCGAAAGGATATGTAAGAATACCACTTCATAAGGAAATACAGTTTTGCAGAGTAAAGACATATACGTACGCATTGGAAACTCTTTACGAGAAGAAATAACGCATAGTACAAAATTAGCTTTTATCTCCAAAACTACACGTTGTATCTCGAAAAGAATTGTTGTGGCGTGTACGTCTTAACATGTAGCATCTAAAGAGAACCAAAAGGAGAATTTTCTTTCGTCAAAATTTTTCAGAAAATCACGTTTTAAGGAAATCCCGCATCGTGCGAAATTATCTTGTTTTTCCTAAACAACACGTTGTAAGTCGAAAAGCTTTCATGTTGCGTGTATGTCTAAGTGTGTAGCCTCAAAAGAGAAGGCACAGGACAGTTTTCTCTCGAAAGGATATGTAAGAATACCACTTCATAAGGAAATACAGTTTTGCAGAGTAAAGACATATACGTACGCATTGGAAACTCTTTACGAGAAGAAATAACGCATAATACAAAATTAGCTTGTATCTCCAAAACTACACGTTGTATCTCGAAAAGAATGTTTGTGGCGTGTACGTCTTAACATGTAGCATCTAAAGAGAACCAAAAGGAGAATTTTCTTTCGTCAAAATTTTTCAGAAAATCACGTTTTAAGGAAATCCCGCATCGTGCGAAATTATCTTGTTTTTCCTAAACAACACGTTGTAAGTCGAAAAGCTTTCATGTTGCGTGTATGTCTAAGTGTGTAGCCTCAAAAGAGAAGGCACAGGACAGTTTTCTCTCGAAAGGATATGTAAGAATACCACTTCATAAGGAAATACAGTTTTGCAGAGTAAAGACATATACGTACGCATTGGAAACTCTTTACGAGAAGAAATAACGCATCGTACAAAATTAGCTTGTATCTCCAAAACTACACGTTGTATCTCGAAAAGAATTGTTGTGGCGTGTACGTCTTAACATGTAGCATCTAAAGAGAACCAAAAGGAGAATTTTCTTTCGTCAAAATTTTTCAGAAAATCACGTTTTAAGGAAATCCCGCATCGTGCGAAATTATCTTGTTTTTCCTAAACAACACGTTGTAAGTCGAAAAGCTTTCATGTTGCCTGTATGTCTAAGTGTGTAGCCTCAAAAGAGAAGGCACAGGACAGTTTTCTCTCGAAAGGATATGTAAGAATACCACTTCATAAGGAAATACAGTTTTGCAGAGTAAAGACATATACGTACGCATTGGAAACTCTTTACGAGAAGAAATAACGCATAATACAAAATTAGCTTGTATCTCCAAAACTACACGTTGTATCTCGAAAAGAATTGTTGTGGCGTGTACGTCTTAACATGTAGCATCTAAAGAGAACCAAAAGGAGAATTTTCTTTCGTCAAAATTTTTCAGAAAATCACGTTTTAAGGAAATCCCGCATCGTGCGAAATTATCTTGTTTTTCCTAAACAACACGTTGTAAGTCGAAAAGCTTTCATGTTGCGTGTATGTCTAAGTGTGTAGCCTCAAAAGAGAAGGCACAGGACAGTTTTCTCTCGAAAGGATATGTAAGAATACCACTTCATAAGGAAATACATTTTTGCAGAGTAAAGACATATACGTACGCATTGGAAACTCTTTACGAGAAGAAATAACGCATCGTACAAAATTAGCTTGTATCTCCAAAACTACACGTTGTATCTCGAAAAGAATTGTTGTGGCGTGTACGTCTTAACATGTAGCATCTAAAGAGAACCAAAAGGAGAATTTTCTTTCGTCAAAATTTTTCAGAAAATCACGTTTTAAGGAAATCCCGCATCGTGCGAAATTATCTTGTTTTTCCTAAACAACACGTTGTAAGTCGAAAAGCTTTCATGTTGCGTGTATGTCTAAGTGTGTAGCCTCAAAAGAGAAGGCACAGGACAGTTTTCTCTCGAAAGGATATGTAAGAATACCACTTCATAAGGAAATACAGTTTTGCAGAGTAAAGACATATACGTACGCATTGGAAACTCTTTACGAGAAGAAATAACGCATCGTAAAAAATTAGCGTGTATCTCCAAAACTACACGTTGTATCTCGAAAAGAATTGTTGTGGCGTGTACGTCTTAACATGTAGCATCTAAGGAGAACCAAAAGGAGAATTTTCTTTCGTCAAAATTTTTCAGAAAATCACGTTTTAAGGAAATCCCGCATCGTGCGAAATTATCTTGTTTTTCCTAAACAACACGTTGTAAGTCGAAAAGCTTTCATGTTGCGTGTATGTCTAAGTGTGTAGCCTCAAAAGAGAAGGCACAGGACAGTTTTCTCTCGAAAGGATATGTAAGAATACCACTTCATAAGGAAATACAGTTTTGCAGAGTAAAGACATATACGTACGCATTGGAAACTCTTTACGAGAAGAAATAATGCATCGTACAAAATTAGCTTGTATCTCCAAAACTACACGTTGTATCTCGAAAAGAATTGTTGTGGCTTGTACGTCTTAACATGTAGCATCTAAAGAGAACCAAAAGGAGAATTTTCTTTCGTCAAAATTTTTCAGAAAATCACGTTTTAAGGAAATCCCGCATCGTGCGAAATTATCTTGTTTTTCCTAAACAACACGTTGTAAGTCGAAAAGCTTTCATGTTGCGTGTATGTCTAAGTGTGTAGCCTCAAAAGAGAAGGCACAGGACAGTTTTCTCTCGAAAGGATATGTAAGAATACCACTTCATAAGGAAATACAGTTTTGCAGAGTAAAGACATATACGTACGCATTGGTAACTCTTTACGAGAAGAAATAACGCATCGTACAAAATTAGCTTGTATCTCCAAAACTACACGTTGTATCTCGAAAAGAATTGTTGTGGCGTGTACGTCTTAACATGTAGCATCTAAAGAGAACCAAAAGGAGAATTTTCTTTCGTCAAAATTTTTCAGAAAATCACGTTTTAAGGAAATCCCGCATCGTGCGAAATTATCTTGTTTTTCCTAAACAACACGTTGTAAGTCGAAAAGCTTTCATGTTGCGTGTATGTCTAAGTGTGTAGCCTCAAAAGAGAAGGCACAGGACAGTTTTCTCTCGAAAGGATATGTAAGAATACCACTTCATAAGGAAATAAAGTTTTGCAGAGTAAAGACATATATGTACGCATTGGAAACTCTTTACGAGAAGAAATAACGCATAGTACAAAATTAGCTTGTATCTCCAAAACTACACGTTGTATCTCGAAAAGAATTGTTGTGGCGTGTACGTCTTAACATGTAGCATCTAAAGAGAACCAAAAGGAGAATTTTCTTTCGTCAAAATTTTTCAGAAAATCACGTTTTAAGGAAATCCCGCATCGTGCGAAATTATCTTGTTTTTCCTAAACAACACGTTGTAAGTCGAAAAGCTTTCATGTTGCGTGTATGTCTAAGTGTGTAGCCTCAAAAGAGAAGGCACAGGACAGTTTTCTCTCGAAAGGATATGTAAGAATACCACTTCATAAGGAAATACAGTTTTGCAGAGTAAAGACATATACGTACGCATTGGAAACTCCTTACGAGAAGAAATAACGCATAGTACAAAATTAGCTTGTATCTCCAAAACTACACGTTGTATCTCGAAAAGAATTGTTGTGGCGTGTACGTCTTAACATGTAGCATCTAAAGAGAACCAAAAGGAGAATTTTCTTTCGTCAAAATTTTTCAGAAAATCACGTTTTAAGGAAATCCCGCATCGTGCGAAATTATCTTGTTTTTCCTAAACAACACGTTGTAAGTCGAAAAGCTTTCATGTTGCGTGTATGTCTAAGTGTGTAGCCTCAAAAGAGAAGGCACAGGACAGTTTTCTCTCGAAAGGATATGTAAGAATACCACTTCATAAGGAAATACAGTTTTGCAGAGTAAAGACATATACGTACGCATTGGAAACTCCTTACGAGAAGAAATAACGCATAGTACAAAATTAGCTTGTATCTCCAAAACTACACGTTGTATCTCGAAAAGAATTGTTGTGGCGTGTACGTCTTAACATGTAGCATCTAAAGAGAACCAAAAGGAGAATTTTCTTTCGTCAAAATTTTTCAGAAAATCACGTTTTAAGGAAATCCCGCATCGTGCGAAATTATCTTGTTTTTCCTAAACAACACGTTGTAAGTCGAAAAGCTTTCATGTTGCGTGTATGTCTAAGTGTGTAGCCTCAAAAGAGAAGGCACAGGACAGTTTTCTCTCGAAAGGATATGTAAGAATACCACTTCATAAGGAAATACAGTTTTGCAGAGTAAAGACATATACGTACGCATTGGAAACTCTTTACGAGAAGAAATAACGCATCGTACAAAATTAGCTTGTATCTCCAAAACTACACGTTGTATCTCGAAAAGAATTGTTGTGGCGTGTACGTCTTAACATGTAGCATCTAAAGAGAACCAAAAGGAGAATTTTCTTTCGTCAAAATTTTTCAGAAAATCACGTTTTAAGGAAATCCCGCATCGTGCGAAATTATCTTGTTTTTCCTAAACAACACGTTGTAAGTCGAAAAGCTTTCATGTTGCGTGTATGTCTAAGTGTGTAGCCTCAAAAGAGAAGGCACAGGACAGTTTTCTCTCGAAAGGATATGTAAGAATACCACTTCATAAGGAAATACAGTTTTGCAGAGTAAAGACATATATGTACGCATTGGAAACTCTTTACGAGAAGAAATAACGCATAGTACAAAATTAGCTTGTATCTCCAAAACTACACGTTGTATCTCGAAAAGAATTGTTGTGGCGTGTACGTCTTAACATGTAGCATCTAAAGAGAACCAAAAGGAGAATTTTCTTTCGTCAAAATTTTTCAGAAAATCACGTTTTAAGGAAATCCCGCATCGTGCGAAATTATCTTGTTTTTCCTAAACAACACGTTGTAAGTCGAAAAGCTTTCATGTTGCGTGTATGTCTAAGTGTGTAGCCTCAAAAGAGAAGGCACAGGACAGTTTTCTCTCGAAAGGATATGTAAGAATACCACTTCATAAGGAAATACAGTTTTGCAGAGTAAAGACATATACGTACGCATTGGAAACTCCTTACGAGAAGAAATAACGCATAGTACAAAATTAGCTTGTATCTCCAAAACTACACGTTGTATCTCGAAAAGAATTGTTGTGGCGTGTACGTCTTAACATGTAGCATCTAAAGAAAACCAAAAGGAGAATTTTCTTTCGTCAAAATTTTTCAGAAAATCACGTTTTAAGGAAATCCCGCATCGTGCGAAATTATCTTGTTTTTCCTAAACAACACGTTGTAAGTCGAAAAGCTTTCATGTTGCGTGTATGTCTAAGTGTGTAGCCTCAAAAGAGAAGGCACAGGACAGTTTTCTCTCGAAAGGATATGTAAGAATACCACTTCATAAGGAAATACAGTTTTGCAGAGTAAAGACATATACGTACGCATTGGAAACTCCTTACGAGAAGAAATAACGCATAGTACAAAATTAGCTTGTATCTCCAAAACTACACGTTGTATCTCGAAAAGAATTGTTGTGGCGTGTACGTCTTAACATGTAGCATCTAAAGAGAACCAAAAGGAGAATTTTCTTTCGTCAAAATTTTTCAGAAAATCACGTTTTAAGGAAATCCCGCATCGTGCGAAATTATCTTGTTTTTCCTAAACAACACGTTGTAAGTCGAAAAGCTTTCATGTTGCGTGTATGTCTAAGTGTGTAGCCTCAAAAGAGAAGGCACAGGACAGTTTTCTCTCGAAAGGATATGTAAGAATACCACTTCATAAGGAAATACAGTTTTGCAGAGTAAAGACATATACGTACGCATTGGAAACTCTTTACGAGAAGAAATAACGCATCGTACAAAATTAGCTTGTATCTCCAAAACTACACGTTGTATCTCGAAAAGAATTGTTGTGGCGTGTACGTCTTAACATGTAGCATCTAAAGAGAACCAAAAGGAGAATTTTCTTTCGTCAAAATTTTTCAGAAAATCACGTTTTAAGGAAATCCCGCATCGTGCGAAATTATCTTGTTTTTCCTAAACAACACGTTGTAAGTCGAAAAGCTTTCATGTTGCGTGTATGTCTAAGTGTGTAGCCTCAAAAGAGAAGGCACAGGACAGTTTTCTCTCGAAAGGATATGTAAGAATACCACTTCATAAGGAAATACAGTTTTGCAGAGTAAAGACATATACGTACGCATTGGAAACTCTTTACGAGAAGAAATAATGCATCGTACAAAATTAGCTTGTATCTCCAAAACTACACGTTGTATCTCGAAAAGAATTGTTGTGGCGTGTACGTCTTAACATGTAGCATCTAAAGAGAACCAAAAGGAGAATTTTCTTTCTTCAAAATTTTTCAGAAAATCACGTTTTAAGGAAATCCCGCATCGTGCGAAATTATCTTGTTTTTCCTAAACAACACGTTGTAAGTCGAAAAGCTTTCATGTTGCGTGTATGTCTAAGTGTGTAGCCTCAAAAGAGAAGGCACAGGACAGTTTTCTCTCGAAAGGATATGTAAGAATACCACTTCATGAGGAAATACAGTTTTGCAGAGTAAAGACATATACGTACGCATTGGAAACTCTTATGAGAAGAAATAACGCATAGTACAAAATTAGCTTGTATCTCCAAAACTACACGTTGTATCTCGAAAAGAATTGTTGTGGCGTGTACGTCTTAACATGTAGCATCTAAAGAGAACCAAAAGGAGAATTTTCTTTCGTCAATATTTTTCAGAAAATCACGTTTTAAGGAAATCCCGCATCGTGCGAAATTATCTTGTTTTTCCTAAACAACACGTTGTAAGTCGAAAAGCTTTCATGTTGCGTGTATGTCTAAGTGTGTAGCCTCAAAAGAGAAGGCACAGGACAGTTTTCTCTCGAAAGGATATGTAAGAATACCACTTCATAAGGAAATACAGTTTTGCAGAGTAAAGACTTATACGTACGCATTGGAAACTCTTTACGAGAAGAAATAACGCATAGTACAAAATTAGCTTGTATCTCCAAAACTACACGTTGTATCTCGAAAAGAATGGTTGTGGCGTGTACGTCTTAACATGTAGCATCTAAAGAGAACCAAAAGGAGAATTTTCTTTCGTCAAAATTTTTCAGAAAATCACGTTTTAAGGAAATCCCGCATCGTGCGAAATTATCTTGTTTTTCCTAAACAACACGTTGTAAGTCGAAAAGCTTTCATGTTGCGTGTATGTCTAAGTGTGTAGCCTCAAAAGAGAAGGCACAGGACAGTTTTCTCTCGAAAGGATATGTAAGAATACCACTTCATAAGGAAATACAGTTTTGCAGAGTAAAGACATATACGTACGCATTGGAAACTCTTTACGAGAAGAAATAACGCATCGTACAAAATTAGCTTGTATTTCCAAAACTACACGTTGTATCTCGAAAAGAATTGTTGTGGCGTGTACGTCTTAACATGTAGCATCTAAAGAGAACCAAAAGGAGAATTTTCTTTCGTCAAAATTTTTCAGAAAATCACGTTTTAAGGAAATCCCGCATCGTGCGAAATTATCTTGTTTTTCGTAAACAACACGTTGTAAGTCGAAAAGCTTTCATGTTGCGTGTATGTCTAAGTGTGTAGCCTCAAAAGAGAAGGCACAGGACAGTTTTCTCTCCAAAGGATATGTAAGAATACCACTTCATAAGGAAATACAGTTTTGCAGAGTAAAGACATATACGTACGCATTGGAAACTCTTTACGAGAAGAAATAACGCATCGTACAAAATTAGCTTGTATCTCCAAAACTACACGTTGTATCTCGAAAAGAATTGTTGTGGCGTGTACGTCTTAACATGTAGCATCTAAAGAGAACCAAAAGGAGAATTTTCTTTCGTCAAAATTTTTCAGAAAATCACGTTTTAAGGAAATCCCGCATCGTGCGAAATTATCTTCTTTTTCCTAAACAACACGTTGTGAGTCGAAAAGCTTTCATGTTGCGTGTATGTCTAAGTGTGTAGCCTCAAAAGAGAAGGCACAGGACAGTTTTCTCTCGAAAGGATATGTAAGAATACCACTTCATAAGGAAATACAGTTTTGCAGAGTAAAGACATATACGTACGCATTGGAAACTCTTTACGAGAAGAAATAACGCATCGTACAAAATTAGCTTGTATCTCCAAAACTACACGTTGTATCTCGAAAAGAATTGTTGTGGCGTGTACGTCTTAACATGTAGCATCTAAAGAGAACCAAAAGGAGAATTTTCTTTCGTCAAAATTTTTCAGAAAATCACGTTTTAAGGAAATCCCGCATCGTGCGAAATTATCTTGTTTTTCCTAAACAACACGTTGTAAGTCGAAAAGCTTTCATGTTGCGTGTATGTCTAAGTGTGTAGCCTCAAAAGAGAAGGCACAGGACAGTTTTCTCTCGAAAGGATATGTAAGAATACCACTTCATAAGGAAATACAGTTTTGCAGAGTAAAGACATATACGTACGCATTGGAAACTCCTTACGAGAAGAAATAACGCATAGTACAAAATTAGCTTGTATCTCCAAAACTACACGTTGTATCTCGAAAAGAATTGTTGTGGCGTGTACGTCTTAACATGTAGCATCTAAAGAAAACCAAAAGGAGAATTTTCTTTCGTCAAAATTTTTCAGAAAATCACGTTTTAAGGAAATCCCGCATCGTGCGAAATTATCTTGTTTTTCCTAAACAACACGTTGTAAGTCGAAAAGCTTTCATGTTGCGTGTATGTCTAAGTGTGTAGCCTCAAAAGAGAAGGCACAGGACAGTTTTCTCTCGAAAGGATATGTAAGAATACCACTTCATAAGGAAATACAGTTTTGCAGAGTAAAGACATATACGTACGCATTGGAAACTCCTTACGAGAAGAAATAACGCATAGTACAAAATTAGCTTGTATCTCCAAAACTACACGTTGTATCTCGAAAAGAATTGTTGTGGCGTGTACGTCTTAACATGTAGCATCTAAAGAGAACCAAAAGGAGAATTTTCTTTCGTCAAAATTTTTCAGAAAATCACGTTTTAAGGAAATCCCGCATCGTGCGAAATTATCTTGTTTTTCCTAAACAACACGTTGTAAGTCGAAAAGCTTTCATGTTGCGTGTATGTCTAAGTGTGTAGCCTCAAAAGAGAAGGCACAGGACAGTTTTCTCTCGAAAGGATATGTAAGAATACCACTTCATAAGGAAATACAGTTTTGCAGAGTAAAGACATATACGTACGCATTGGAAACTCTTTACGAGAAGAAATAACGCATCGTACAAAATTAGCTTGTATCTCCAAAACTACACGTTGTATCTCGAAAAGAATTGTTGTGGCGTGTACGTCTTAACATGTAGCATCTAAAGAGAACCAAAAGGAGAATTTTCTTTCGTCAAAATTTTTCAGAAAATCACGTTTTAAGGAAATCCCGCATCGTGCGAAATTATCTTGTTTTTCCTAAACAACACGTTGTAAGTCGAAAAGCTTTCATGTTGCGTGTATGTCTAAGTGTGTAGCCTCAAAAGAGAAGGCACAGGACAGTTTTCTCTCGAAAGGATATGTAAGAATACCACTTCATAAGGAAATACAGTTTTGCAGAGTAAAGACATATACGTACGCATTGGAAACTCTTTACGAGAAGAAATAACGCATCGTACAAAATTAGCTTGTATCTCCAAAACTACACGTTGTATCTCGAAAAGAATTGTTGTGGCGTGTACGTCTTAACATGTAGCATCTAAAGAGAACCAAAAGGAGAATTTTCTTTCTTCAAAATTTTTCAGAAAATCACGTTTTAAGGAAATCCCGCATCGTGCGAAATTATCTTGTTTTTCCTAAACAACACGTTGTAAGTCGAAAAGCTTTCATGTTGCGTGTATGTCTAAGTGTGTAGCCTCAAAAGAGAAGGCACAGGACAGTTTTCTCTCGAAAGGATATGTAAGAATACCACTTCATGAGGAAATACAGTTTTGCAGAGTAAAGACATATACGTACGCATTGGAAACTCTTATGAGAAGAAATAACGCATAGTACAAAATTAGCTTGTATCTCCAAAACTACACGTTGTATCTCGAAAAGAATTGTTGTGGCGTGTACGTCTTAACATGTAGCATCTAAAGAGAACCAAAAGGAGAATTTTCTTTCGTCAATATTTTTCAGAAAATCACGTTTTAAGGAAATCCCGCATCGTGCGAAATTATCTTGTTTTTCCTAAACAACACGTTGTAAGTCGAAAAGCTTTCATGTTGCGTGTATGTCTAAGTGTGTAGCCTCAAAAGAGAAGGCACAGGACAGTTTTCTCTCGAAAGGATATGTAAGAATACCACTTCATAAGGAAATACAGTTTTGCAGAGTAAAGACTTATACGTACGCATTGGAAACTCTTTACGAGAAGAAATAACGCATAGTACAAAATTAGCTTGTATCTCCAAAACTACACGTTGTATCTCGAAAAGAATGGTTGTGGCGTGTACGTCTTAACATGTAGCATCTAAAGAGAACCAAAAGGAGAATTTTCTTTCGTCAAAATTTTTCAGAAAATCACGTTTTAAGGAAATCCCGCATCGTGCGAAATTATCTTGTTTTTCCTAAACAACACGTTGTAAGTCGAAAAGCTTTCATGTTGCGTGTATGTCTAAGTGTGTAGCCTCAAAAGAGAAGGCACAGGACAGTTTTCTCTCGAAAGGATATGTAAGAATACCACTTCATAAGGAAATACAGTTTTGCAGAGTAAAGACATATACGTACGCATTGGAAACTCTTTACGAGAAGAAATAACGCATCGTACAAAATTAGCTTGTATTTCCAAAACTACACGTTGTATCTCGAAAAGAATTGTTGTGGCGTGTACGTCTTAACATGTAGCATCTAAAGAGAACCAAAAGGAGAATTTTCTTTCGTCAAAATTTTTCAGAAAATCACGTTTTAAGGAAATCCCGCATCGTGCGAAATTATCTTGTTTTTCCTAAACAACACGTTGTAAGTCGAAAAGCTTTCATGTTGCGTGTATGTCTAAGTGTGTAGCCTCAAAAGAGAAGGCACAGGACAGTTTTCTCTCCAAAGGATATGTAAGAATACCACTTCATAAGGAAATACAGTTTTGCAGAGTAAAGACATATACGTACGCATTGGAAACTCTTTACGAGAAGAAATAACGCATCGTACAAAATTAGCTTGTATCTCCAAAACTACACGTTGTATCTCGAAAAGAATTGTTGTGGCGTGTACGTCTTAACATGTAGCATCTAAAGAGAACCAAAAGGAGAATTTTCTTTCGTCAAAATTTTTCAGAAAATCACGTTTTAAGGAAATCCCGCATCGTGCGAAATTATCTTCTTTTTCCTAAACAACACGTTGTGAGTCGAAAAGCTTTCATGTTGCGTGTATGTCTAAGTGTGTAGCCTCAAAAGAGAAGGCACAGGACAGTTTTCTCTCGAAAGGATATGTAAGAATACCACTTCATAAGGAAATACAGTTTTGCAGAGTAAAGACATATACGTACGCATTGGAAACTCTTTACGAGAAGAAATAACGCATCGTACAAAATTAGCTTGTATCTCCAAAACTACACGTTGTATCTCGAAAAGAATTGTTGTGGCGTGTACGTCTTAACATGTAGCATCTAAAGAGAACCAAAAGGAGAATTTTCTTTCGTCAAAATTTTTCAGAAAATCACGTTTTAAGGAAATCCCGCATCGTGCGAAATTATCTTGTTTTTCCTAAACAACACGTTGTAAGTCGAAAAGCTTTCATGTTGCGTGTATGTCTAAGTGTGTAGCCTCAAAAGAGAAGGCACAGGACAGTTTTCTCTCGAAAGGATATGTAAGAATACCACTTCATAAGGAAATACAGTTTTGCAGAGTAAAGACATATACGTACGCATTGGAAACTCTTTACGAGAAGAAATAACGCATCGTACAAAATTAGCTTGTATCTCCAAAACTACACGTTGTATCTCGAAAAGAATTGTTGTGGCGTGTACGTCTTAACATGTAGCATCTAAAGAGAACCAAAAGGAGAATTTTCTTTCGTCAAAATTTTTCAGAAAATCAC
The DNA here is from genome assembly GCF_947179515.1 of Apodemus sylvaticus. NCBI lineage: Eukaryota > Metazoa > Chordata > Mammalia > Rodentia > Muridae > Apodemus > Apodemus sylvaticus. Next base: position 897,378 of record NW_026263238.1, read on the forward strand.
GTTTTAAGGAAATCCCGCATCGTGCGAAATTATCTTGTTTTTCCTAAACAACACGTTGTAAGTCGAAAAGCTTTCATGTTGCGTGTATGTCTAAGTGTGTAGCCTCAAAAGAGAAGGCACAGGACAGTTTTCTCTCGAAAGGATATGTAAGAATACCACTTCATAAGGAAATACAGTTTTGCAGAGTAAAGACATATACGTACGCATTGGAAACTCTTTACAAGAAGAAATAACGCATCGTACAAAATTAGCTTGTATCTCTAAAACTACACGTTGTATCTCGAAAAGAATTGTTGTGGCGTGTACGTCTTAACATGTAGCATCTAAAGAGAACCAAAAGGAGAATTTTCTTTCGTCAAAATTTTTCAGAAAATCACGTTTTAAGGAAATCCCGTATCGTGCGAAATTATCTTCTTTTTCCTAAACAACACGTTGTAAGTCGAAAAGCTTTCATGTTGCGTGTATGTCTAAGTGTGTAGCCTCAAAAGAGAAGGCACAGGACAGTTTTCTCTCGAAAGGATATGTAAGAATACCACTTCATAAGGAAATACAGTTTTGCAGAGTAAAGACATATATGTACGCATTGGAAACTCTTTACGAGAAGAAATAACGCATAGTACAAAATTAGCTTGTATCTCCAAAACTACACGTTGTATCTCGAAAAGAATTGTTGTGGCGTGTACGTCTTAACATGTAGCATCTAAAGAGAACCAAAAGGAGAATTTTCTTTCGTCAAAATTTTTCAGAAAATCACGTTTTAAGGAAATCCCGCATCGTGCGAAATTATCTTGTTTTTCCTAAACAACACGTTGTAAGTCGAAAAGCTTTCATGTTGCGTGTATGTCTAAGTGTGTAGCCTCAAAAGAGAAGGCACAGGACAGTTTTCTCTCGAAAGGATATGTAAGAATACCACTTCATAAGGAAATACAGTTTTGCAGAGTAAAGACATATACGTACGCATTGGAAACTCCTTACGAGAAGAAATAACGCATAGTACAAAATTAGCTTGTATCTCCAAAACTACACGTTGTATCTCGAAAAGAATTGTTGTGGCGTGTACGTCTTAACATGTAGCATCTAAAGAAAACCAAAAGGAGAATTTTCTTTCGTCAAAATTTTTCAGAAAATCACGTTTTAAGGAAATCCCGCATCGTGCGAAATTATCTTGTTTTTCCTAAACAACACGTTGTAAGTCGAAAAGCTTTCATGTTGCGTGTATGTCTAAGTGTGTAGCCTCAAAAGAGAAGGCACAGGACAGTTTTCTCTCGAAAGGATATGTAAGAATACCACTTCATAAGGAAATACAGTTTTGCAGAGTAAAGACATATACGTACGCATTGGAAACTCCTTACGAGAAGAAATAACGCATAGTACAAAATTAGCTTGTATCTCCAAAACTACACGTTGTATCTCGAAAAGAATTGTTGTGGCGTGTACGTCTTAACATGTAGCATCTAAAGAGAACCAAAAGGAGAATTTTCTTTCGTCAAAATTTTTCAGAAAATCACGTTTTAAGGAAATCCCGCATCGTGCGAAATTATCTTGTTTTTCCTAAACAACACGTTGTAAGTCGAAAAGCTTTCATGTTGCGTGTATGTCTAAGTGTGTAGCCTCAAAAGAGAAGGCACAGGACAGTTTTCTCTCGAAAGGATATGTAAGAATACCACTTCATAAGGAAATACAGTTTTGCAGAGTAAAGACATATACGTACGCATTGGAAACTCTTTACGAGAAGAAATAACGCATCGTACAAAATTAGCTTGTATCTCCAAAACTACACGTTGTATCTCGAAAAGAATTGTTGTGGCGTGTACGTCTTAACATGTAGCATCTAAAGAGAACCAAAAGGAGAATTTTCTTTCGTCAAAATTTTTCAGAAAATCACGTTTTAAGGAAATCCCGCATCGTGCGAAATTATCTTGTTTTTCCTAAACAACACGTTGTAAGTCGAAAAGCTTTCATGTTGCGTGTATGTCTAAGTGTGTAGCCTCAAAAGAGAAGGCACAGGACAGTTTTCTCTCGAAAGGATATGTAAGAATACCACTTCATAAGGAAATACAGTTTTGCAGAGTAAAGACATATACGTACGCATTGGAAACTCTTTACGAGAAGAAATAACGCATCGTACAAAATTAGCTTGTATCTCCAAAACTACACGTTGTATCTCGAAAAGAATTGTTGTGGCGTGTACGTCTTAACATGTAGCATCTAAAGAGAACCAAAAGGAGAATTTTCTTTCTTCAAAATTTTTCAGAAAATCACGTTTTAAGGAAATCCCGCATCGTGCGAAATTATCTTGTTTTTCCTAAACAACACGTTGTAAGTCGAAAAGCTTTCATGTTGCGTGTATGTCTAAGTGTGTAGCCTCAAAAGAGAAGGCACAGGACAGTTTTCTCTCGAAAGGATATGTAAGAATACCACTTCATGAGGAAATACAGTTTTGCAGAGTAAAGACATATACGTACGCATTGGAAACTCTTATGAGAAGAAATAACGCATAGTACAAAATTAGCTTGTATCTCCAAAACTACACGTTGTATCTCGAAAAGAATTGTTGTGGCGTGTACGTCTTAACATGTAGCATCTAAAGAGAACCAAAAGGAGAATTTTCTTTCGTCAATATTTTTCAGAAAATCACGTTTTAAGGAAATCCCGCATCGTGCGAAATTATCTTGTTTTTCCTAAACAACACGTTGTAAGTCGAAAAGCTTTCATGTTGCGTGTATGTCTAAGTGTGTAGCCTCAAAAGAGAAGGCACAGGACAGTTTTCTCTCGAAAGGATATGTAAGAATACCACTTCATAAGGAAATACAGTTTTGCAGAGTAAAGACTTATACGTACGCATTGGAAACTCTTTACGAGAAGAAATAACGCATAGTACAAAATTAGCTTGTATCTCCAAAACTACACGTTGTATCTCGAAAAGAATGGTTGTGGCGTGTACGTCTTAACATGTAGCATCTAAAGAGAACCAAAAGGAGAATTTTCTTTCGTCAAAATTTTTCAGAAAATCACGTTTTAAGGAAATCCCGCATCGTGCGAAATTATCTTGTTTTTCCTAAACAACACGTTGTAAGTCGAAAAGCTTTCATGTTGCGTGTATGTCTAAGTGTGTAGCCTCAAAAGAGAAGGCACAGGACAGTTTTCTCTCGAAAGGATATGTAAGAATACCACTTCATAAGGAAATACAGTTTTGCAGAGTAAAGACATATACGTACGCATTGGAAACTCTTTACGAGAAGAAATAACGCATCGTACAAAATTAGCTTGTATTTCCAAAACTACACGTTGTATCTCGAAAAGAATTGTTGTGGCGTGTACGTCTTAACATGTAGCATCTAAAGAGAACCAAAAGGAGAATTTTCTTTCGTCAAAATTTTTCAGAAAATCACGTTTTAAGGAAATCCCGCATCGTGCGAAATTATCTTGTTTTTCCTAAACAACACGTTGTAAGTCGAAAAGCTTTCATGTTGCGTGTATGTCTAAGTGTGTAGCCTCAAAAGAGAAGGGACAGGACAGTTTTCTCTCCAAAGGATATGTAAGAATACCACTTCATAAGGAAATACAGTTTTGCAGAGTAAAGACATATACGTACGCATTGGAAACTCTTTACGAGAAGAAATAACGCATCGTACAAAATTAGCTTGTATCTCCAAAACTACACGTTGTATCTCGAAAAGAATTGTTGTGGCGTGTACGTCTTAACATGTAGCATCTAAAGAGAACCAAAAGGAGAATTTTCTTTCGTCAAAATTTTTCAGAAAATCACGTTTTAAGGAAATCCCGCATCGTGCGAAATTATCTTCTTTTTCCTAAACAACACGTTGTGAGTCGAAAAGCTTTCATGTTGCGTGTATGTCTAAGTGTGTAGCCTCAAAAGAGAAGGCACAGGACAGTTTTCTCTCGAAAGGATATGTAAGAATACCACTTCATAAGGAAATACAGTTTTGCAGAGTAAAGACATATACGTACGCATTGGAAACTCTTTACGAGAAGAAATAACGCATCGTACAAAATTAGCTTGTATCTCCAAAACTACACGTTGTATCTCGAAAAGAATTGTTGTGGCGTGTACGTCTTAACATGTAGCATCTAAAGAGAACCAAAAGGAGAATTTTCTTTCGTCAAAATTTTTCAGAAAATCACGTTTTAAGGAAATCCCGCATCGTGCGAAATTATCTTGTTTTTCCTAAACAACACGTTGTAAGTCGAAAAGCTTTCATGTTGCGTGTATGTCTAAGTGTGTAGCCTCAAAAGAGAAGGCACAGGACAGTTTTCTCTCGAAAGGATATGTAAGAATACCACTTCATAAGGAAATACAGTTTTGCAGAGTAAAGACATATACGTACGCATTGGAAACTCTTTACGAGAAGAAATAACGCATCGTACAAAATTAGCTTGTATCTCTAAAACTACACGTTGTATCTCGAAAAGAATTGTTGTGGCGTGTACGTCTTAACATGTAGCATCTAAAGAGAACCAAAAGGAGAATTTTCTTTCGTCAAAATTTTTCAGAAAATCACGTTTTAAGGAAATCCCGTATCGTGCGAAATTATCTTCTTTTTCCTAAACAACACGTTGTAAGTCGAAAAGCTTTCATGTTGCGTGTATGTCTAAGTGTGTAGCCTCAAAAGAGAAGGCACAGGACAGTTTTCTCTCGAAAGGATATGTAAGAATACCACTTCATAAGGAAATACAGTTTTGCAGAGTAAAGACATATACGTACGCATTGGAAACTCTTTATGAGAAGAAATAACGCATCGTACAAAATTAGCTTGTATCTCCAAAACTACACGTTGTATCTCGAAAAGAATTGTTGTGGCGTGTACGTCATAACATGTAGCATCTAAAGAGAACCAAAAGGAGAATTTTCTTTCGTCAAAATTTTTCAGAAAATCACGTTTTAAGGAAATCCCGCATCGTGCGAAATTATCTTGTTTTTCCTAAACAACACGTTGTAAGTCGAAAAGCTTTCATGTTGCGTGTATGTCTAAGTGTGTAGCCTCAAAAGAGAAGGCACAGGACAGTTTTCTCTCGAAAGGATATGTAAGAATACCACTTCATAAGGAAATACAGTTTTGCAGAGTAAAGACATATACGTACGCATTGGAAACTCTTTACGAGAAGAAATAACGCATAGTACAAAATTAGCTTGTATCTCCAAAACTACACGTTGTATCTCGAAAAGAATTGTTGTGGCGTGTACGTCTTAACATGTAGCATCTAAAGAGAACCAAAAGGAGAATTTTCTTTCGTCAAAATTTTTCAGAAAATCACGTTTTAAGGAAATCCCGCATCGTGCGAAATTATCTTGTTTTTCCTAAACAACACGTTGTAAGTCGAAAAGCTTTCATGTTGCGTGTATGTCTAAGTGTGTAGCCTCAAAAGAGAAGGCACAGGACAGTTTTCTCTCGAAAGGATATGTAAGAATACCACTTCATAAGGAAATACAGTTTTGCAGAGTAAAGACATATACGTACGCATTGGAAACTCTTTACGAGAAGAAATAACGCATAGTACAAAATTAGCTTGTATCTCCAAAACTACACGTTGTATCTCGAAAAGAATGGTTGTGGCGTGTACGTCTTAACATGTAGCATCTAAAGAGAACCAAAAGGAGAATTTTCTTTCGTCAAAATTTTTCAGAAAATCACGTTTTAAGGAAATCCCGCATCGTGCGAAATTATCTTGTTTTTCCTAAACAACACGTTGTAAGTCGAAAAGCTTTCATGTTGCGTGTATGTCTAAGTGTGTAGCCTCAAAAGAGAAGGCACAGGACAGTTTTCTCTCGAAAGGATATGTAAGAATACCACTTCATAAGGAAATACAGTTTTGCAGAGTAAAGACATATACGTACGCATTGGAAACTCTTTACGAGAAGAAATAACGCATCGTACAAAATTAGCTTGTATCTCCAAAACTACACGTTGTATCTCGAAAAGAATTGTTGTGGCGTGTACGTCTTAACATGTAGCATCTAAAGAGAACCAAAAGGAGAATTTTCTTTCGTCAAAATTTTTCAGAAAATCACGTTTTAAGGAAATCCCGCATCGTGCGAAATTATCTTGTTTTTCCTAAACAACACGTTGTAAGTCGAAAAGCTTTCTTGTTGCGTGTATGTCTAAGTGTGTAGCCTCAAAAGAGAAGGCACAGGACAGTTTTCTCTCCAAAGGATATGTAAGAATACCACTTCATAAGGAAATACAGTTTTGCAGAGTAAAGACATATACGTACGCATTGGAAACTCTTTACGAGAAGAAATAACGCATCGTACAAAATTAGCTTGTATCTCCAAAACTACACGTTGTATCTCGAAAAGAATTGTTGTGGCGTGTACGTCTTAACATGTAGCATCTAAAGAGAACCAAAAGGAGAATTTTCTTTCGTCAAAATTTTTCAGAAAATCACGTTTTAAGGAAATCCCGCATTGTGCGAAATTATCTTGTTTTTCCTAAACAACACGTTGTAAGTCGAAAAGCTTTCATGTTGCGTGTATGTCTAAGTGTGTAGCCTCAAAAGAGAAGGCACAGGACAGTTTTCTCTCGAAAGGATATGTAAGAATACCACTTCATAAGGAAATACAGTTTTGCAGAGTAAAGACATATACGTACGCATTGGAAACTCCTTACGAGAAGAAATAACGCATAGTACAAAATTAGCTTGTATCTCCAAAACTACACGTTGTATCTCGAAAAGAATTGTTGTGGCGTGTATGTCTTAACATGTAGCATCTAAAGAAAACCAAAAGGAGAATTTTCTTTCGTCAAAATTTTTCAGAAAATCACGTTTTAAGGAAATCCCGCATCGTGCGAAATTATCTTGTTTTTCCTAAACAACACGTTGTAAGTCGAAAAGCTTTCATGTTGCGTGTATGTCTAAGTGTGTAGCCTCAAAAGAGAAGGCACAGGACAGTTTTCTCTCGAAAGGATATGTAAGAATACCACTTCATAAGGAAATACAGTTTTGCAGAGTAAAGACATATACGTACGCATTGGAAACTCCTTACGAGAAGAAATAACGCATAGTACAAAATTAGCTTTTATCTCCAAAACTACACGTTGTATCTCGAAAAGAATTGTTGTGGCGTGTACGTCTTAACATGTAGCATCTAAAGAGAACCAAAAGGAGAATTTTCTTTCGTCAAAATTTTTCAGAAAATCACGTTTTAAGGAAATCCCGCATCGTGCGAAATTATCTTGTTTTTCCTAAACAACACGTTGTAAGTCGAAAAGCTTTCATGTTGCGTGTATGTCTAAGTGTGTAGCCTCAAAAGAGAAGGCACAGGACAGTTTTCTCTCGAAAGGATATGTAAGAATACCACTTCATAAGGAAATACAGTTTTGCAGAGTAAAGACATATACGTACGCATTGGAAACTCTTTACGAGAAGAAATAACGCATCGTACAAAATTAGCTTGTATCTCCAAAACTACACGTTGTATCTCGAAAAGAATTGTTGTGGCGTGTACGTCTTAACATGTAGCATCTAAAGAGAACCAAAAGGAGAATTTTCTTTCGTCAAAATTTTTCAGAAAATCACGTTTTAAGGAAATCCCGCATCGTGCGAAATTATCTTCTTTTTCCTAAACAACACGTTGTAAGTCGAAAAGCTTTCATGTTGCGTGTATGTCTAAGTGTGTAGCCTCAAAAGAGAAGGCACAGGACAGTTTTCTCTCGAAAGGATATGTAAGAATACCACTTCATAAGGAAATACAGTTTTGCAGAGTAAAGACATATACGTACGCATTGGAAACTCTTTACGAGAAGAAATAACGCATCGTACAAAATTAGCTTGTATCTCCAAAACTACACGTTGTATCTCGAAAAGAATTGTTGTGGCGTGTACGTCTTAACATGTAGCATCTAAAGAGAACCAAAAGGAGAATTTTCTTTCGTCAAAATTTTGCAGAAAATCACGTTTTAAGGAAATCCCGCATCGTGCGAAATTATCTTGTTTTTCCTAAACAACACGTTGTAAGTCGAAAAGCTTTCATGTTGCGTGTATGTCTAAGTGTGTAGCCTCAAAAGAGAAGGCACAGGACAGTTTTCTCTCGAAAGGATATTTAAGAATACCACTTCATAAGGAAATACAGTTTTGCAGAGTAAAGACATATACGTACGCATTGGAAACTCTTTACGAGAAGAAATAACGCATAGTACAAAATTAGCTTGTATCTCCAAAACTACACGTTGTATCTCGAAAAGAATGGTTGTGGCGTGTACGTCTTAACATGTAGCATCTAAAGAGAACCAAAAGGAGAATTTTCTTTCGTCAAAATTTTTCAGAAAATCACGTTTTAAGGAAATCCCGCATCGTGCGAAATTATCTTGTTTTTCCTAAACAACACATTGTAAGTCGAAAAGCTTTCATGTTGCGTGTATGTCTAAGTGTGTAGCCTCAAAAGAGAAGGCACAGGACAGTTTTCTCTCCAAAGGATATGTAAGAATACCACTTCATAAGGAAATACAGTTTTGCAGAGTAAAGACATATACGTACGCATTGGAAACTCTTTACGAGAAGAAATAACGCATCGTACAATATTAGCTTGTATTTCCAAAACTACACGTTGTATCTCGAAAAGAATTGTTGTGGCGTGTACGTCTTAACATGTAGCATCTAAAGAGAACCAAAAGGAGAATTTTCTTTCGTCAAAATTTTTCAGAAAATCACGTTTTAAGGAAATCCCGCATCGTGCGAAATTATCTTCTTTTTCCTAAACAACACGTTGTGAGTCGAAAAGCTTTCATGTTGCGTGTATGTCTAAGTGTGTAGCCTCAAAAGAGAAGGCACAGGACAGTTTTCTCTCGAAAGGATATGTAAGAATACCACTTCATAAGGAAATACAGTTTTGCAGAGTAAAGACATATACGTACGCATTGGAAACTCTTTACGAGAAGAAATAACGCATCGTACAAAATTAGTTTGTATCTCCAAAACTACACGTTGTATCTCGAAAAGAATTGTTGTGGCGTGTACGTCTTAACATGTAGCATCTAAAGAGAACCAAAAGGAGAATTTTCTTTCGTCAAAATTTTTCAGAAAATCACGTTTTAAGGAAATCCCGCATCGTGCGAAATTATCTTGTTTTTCCTAAACAACACGTTGTAAGTCGAAAAGCTTTCATGTTGCGTGTATGTCTAAGTGTGTAGCCTCAAAAGAGAAGGCACAGGACAGTTTTCTCTCGAAAGGATATGTAAGAATACCACTTCATAAGGAAATACAGTTTTGCAGAGTAAAGACATATACGTACGCATTGGAAACTCTTTACGAGAAGAAATAACGCATCGTACAAAATTAGCTTGTATCTCCAAAACTACACGTTGTATCTCGAAAAGAATTGTTGTGGCGTGTACGTCTTAACATGTAGCATCTAAAGAGAACCAAAAGGAGAATTTTCTTTCGTCAAAATTTTGCAGAAAATCACGTTTTAAGGAAATCCCGCATCGTGCGAAATTATCTTGTTTTTCCTAAACAACACGTTGTAAGTCGAAAAGCTTTCATGTTGCGTGTATGTCTAAGTGTGTAGCCTCAAAAGAGAAGGCACAGGACAGTTTTCTCTCGAAAGGATATGTAAGAATACCACTTCATAAGGAAATACAGTTTTGCAGAGTAAAGACATATACGTACGCATTGGAAACTCTTTACGAGAAGAAATAACGCATCGTACAAAATTAGCTTGTATCTCCAAAACTACACGTTGTATCTCGAAAAGAATTGTTGTGGCGTGTACGTCTTAACATGTAGCATCTAAAGAGAACCAAAAGGAGAATTTTCTTTCGTCAAAATTTTTCAGAAAATCACGTTTTAAGGAAATCCCGCATCGTGCGAAATTATCTTGTTTTTCCTAAACAACACGTTGTAAGTCGAAAAGCTTTCATGTTGCGTGTATGTCTAAGTGTGTAGCCTCAAAAGAGAAGGCACAGGACAGTTTTCTCTCGAAAGGATAGGTAAGAATACCACTTCATAAGGAAATACAGTTTTGCAGAGTAAAGACATATACGTACGCATTGGAAACTCTTTACGAGAAGAAATAACGCATAGTACAAAATTAGCTTGTATCTCCAAAACTACACGTTGTATCTCGAAAAGAATGGTTGTGGCGTGTACGTCTTAACATGTAGCATCTAAAGAGAACCAAAAGGAGAATTTTCTTTCGTCAAAATTTTTCAGAAAATCACGTTTTAAGGAAATCCCGCATCGTGCGAAATTATCTTGTTTTTCCTAAACAACACGTTGTAAGTCGAAAAGCTTTCATGTTGCGTGTATGTCTAAGTGTGTAGCCTCAAAAGAGAAGGCACAGGACAGTTTTCTCTCGAAAGGATATGTAAGAATACCACTTCATAAGGAAATACAGTTTTGCAGAGTAAAGACATATACGTACGCATTGGAAACTCTTTACGAGAAGAAATAACGCATCGTACAAAATTAGCTTGTATTTCCAAAACTACACGTTGTATCTCGAAAAGAATTGTTGTGGCGTGTACGTCTTAACATGTAGCATCTAAAGAGAACCAAAAGGAGAATTTTCTTTCGTCAAATTTTTTCAGAAAATCACGTTTTAAGGAAATCCCGCATCGTGCGAAATTATCTTGTTTTTCCTAAACAACACGTTGTAAGTCGAAAAGCTTTCATGTTGCGTGTATGTCTAAGTGTGTAGCCTCAAAAGAGAAGGCACAGGACAGTTTTCTCTCCAAAGGATATGTAAGAATACCACTTCATAAGGAAATACAGTTTTGCAGAGTAAAGACATATACGTACGCATTGGAAACTCTTTACGAGAAGAAATAACGCATCGTACAAAATTAGCTTGTATCTCCAAAACTACACGTTGTATCTCGAAAAGAATTGTTGTGGCGTGTACGTCTTAACATGTAGCATCTAAAGAGAACCAAAAGGAGAATTTTCTTTCGTCAAAATTTTTCAGAAAATCACGTTTTAAGGAAATCCCGCATCGTGCGAAATTATCTTCTTTTTCCTAAACAACACGTTGTGAGTCGAAAAGCTTTCATGTTGCGTGTATGTCTAAGTGTGTAGCCTCAAAAGAGAAGGCACAGGACAGTTTTCTCTCGAAAGGATATGTAAGAATACCACTTCATAAGGAAATACAGTTTTGCAGAGTAAAGACATATACGTACGCATTGGAAACTCTTTACGAGAAGAAATAACGCATCGTACAAAATTAGCTTGTATCTCCAAAACTACACGTTGTATCTCGAAAAGAATTGTTGTGGCGTGTACGTCTTAACATGTAGCATCTAAAGAGAACCAAAAGGAGAATTTTCTTTCGTCAAAATTTTTCAGAAAATCACGTTTTAAGGAAATCCCGCATCGTGCGAAATTATCTTGTTTTTCCTAAACAACACGTTGTAAGTCGAAAAGCTTCATGTTGCGTGTATGTCTAAGTGTGTAGCCTCAAAAGAGAAGGCACAGGACAGTTTTCTCTCGAAAGGATATGTAAGAATACCACTTCATAAGGAAATACAGTTTTGCAGAGTAAGACATATACGTACGCATTGGAAACTCTTTACGAGAAGAAATAACGCATCGTACAAAATTAGCTTGTATCTCCAAAACTACACGTTGTATCTCGAAAAGAATTGTTGTGGCGTGTACGTCTTAACATGTAGCATCTAAAGAGAACCAAAAGGAGAATTTTCTTTCGTCAAAATTTTTCAGAAAATCACGTTTTAAGGAAATCCCGCATCGTGCGAAATTATCTTGTTTTTCCTAAACAACACGTTGTAAGTCGAAAAGCTTTCATGTTGCGTGTATGTCTAAGTGTGTAGCCTCAAAAGAGAAGGCACAGGACAGTTTTCTCTCCAAAGGATATGTAAGAATACCACTTCATAAGGAAATACAGTTTTGCAGAGTAAAGACATATACGTACGCATTGGAAACTCTTTACGAGAAGAAATAACGCATCGTACAAAATTAGCTTGTATCTCCAAAACTACACGTTGTATCTCGAAAAGAATTGTTGTGGCGTGTACGTCTTAACATGTAGCATCTAAAGAGAACCAAAAGGAGAATTTTCTTTCGTCAAAATTTTTCAGAAAATCACGTTTTAAGGAAATCCCGCATTGTGCGAAATTATCTTGTTTTTCTAAACAACACGTTGTAAGTCGAAAAGCTTTCATGTTGCGTGTATGTCTAAGTGTGTAGCCTCATCAAAAGAGAAGGCACAGGACAGTTTTCTCTCGAAAGGATATGTAAGAATACCACTTCATAAGGAAATACAGTTTTGCAGAGTAAAGACATATACGTACGCATTGGAAACTCCTTACGAGAAGAAATAACGCATAGTACAAAATTAGCTTGTATCTCCAAAACTACACGTTGTATCTCGAAAAGAATTGTTGTGGCGTGTATGTCTTAACATGTAGCATCTAAAGAAAACCAAAAGGAGAATTTTCTTTCGTCAAAATTTTTCAGAAAATCACGTTTTAAGGAAATCCCGCATCGTGCGAAATTATCTTGTTTTTCCTAAACAACACGTTGTAAGTCGAAAAGCTTTCATGTTGCGTGTATGTCTAAGTGTGTAGCCTCAAAAGAGAAGGCACAGGACAGTTTTCTCTCGAAAGGATATGTAAGAATACCACTTCATAAGGAAATACAGTTTTGCAGAGTAAAGACATATACGTACGCATTGGAAACTCCTTACGAGAAGAAATAACGCATAGTACAAAATTAGCTTTTATCTCCAAAACTACACGTTGTATCTCGAAAAGAATTGTTGTGGCGTGTACGTCTTAACATGTAGCATCTAAAGAGAACCAAAAGGAGAATTTTCTTTCGTCAAAATTTTTCAGAAAATCACGTTTTAAGGAAATCCCGCATCGTGCGAAATTATCTTGTTTTTCCTAAACAACACGTTGTAAGTCGAAAAGCTTTCATGTTGCGTGTATGTCTAAGTGTGTAGCCTCAAAAGAGAAGGCACAGGACAGTTTTCTCTCGAAAGGATATGTAAGAATACCACTTCATAAGGAAATACAGTTTTGCAGAGTAAAGACATATACGTACGCATTGGAAACTCTTTACGAGAAGAAATAACGCATCGTACAAAATTAGCTTGTATCTCCAAAACTACACGTTGTATCTCGCAAAGAATTGTTGTGGCGTGTACGTCTTAACATGTAGCATCTAAAGAGAACCAAAAGGAGAATTTTCTTTCGTCAAAATTTTTCAGAAAATCACGTTTTAAGGAAATCCCGCATCGTGCGAAATTATCTTGTTTTTCCTAAACAACACGTTGTAAGTCGAAAAGCTTTCATGTTGCGTGTATGTCTAAGTGTGTAGCCTCAAAAGAGAAGGCACAGGACAGTTTTCTCTCGAAAGGATATGTAAGAATACCACTTCATAAGGAAATACAGTTTTGCAGAGTAAAGACATATACGTACGCATTGGAAACTCTTTACGAGAAGAAATAACGCATCGTACAAAATTAGCTTGTATCTCCAAAACTACACGTTGTATCTCGAAAAGAATTGTTGTGGCGTGTACGTCTTAACATGTAGCATCTAAAGAGAACCAAAAGGAGAATTTTCTTTCGTCAAAATTTTGCAGAAAATCACGTTTTAAGGAAATCCCGCATCGTGCGAAATTATCTTGTTTTTCCTAAACAACACGTTGTAAGTCGAAAAGCTTTCATGTTGCGTGTATGTCTAAGTGTGTAGCCTCAAAAGAGAAGGCACAGGACAGTTTTCTCTCGAAAGGATATTTAAGAATACCACTTCATAAGGAAATACAGTTTTGCAGAGTAAAGACATATACGTACGCATTGGAAACTCTTTACGAGAAGAAATAACGCATAGTACAAAATTAGCTTGTATCTCCAAAACTACACGTTGTATCTCGAAAAGAATGGTTGTGGCGTGTACGTCTTAACATGTAGCATCTAAAGAGAACCAAAAGGAGAATTTTCTTTCGTCAAAATTTTTCAGAAAATCACGTTTTAAGGAAATCCCGCATCGTGCGAAATTATCTTGTTTTTCCTAAACAACACATTGTAAGTCGAAAAGCTTTCATGTTGCGTGTATGTCTAAGTGTGTAGCCTCAAAAGAGAAGGCACAGGACAGTTTTCTCTCCAAAGGATATGTAAGAATACCACTTCATAAGGAAATACAGTTTTGCAGAGTAAAGACATATACGTACGCATTGGAAACTCTTTACGAGAAGAAATAACGCATCGTACAATATTAGCTTGTATTTCCAAAACTACACGTTGTATCTCGAAAAGAATTGTTGTGGCGTGTACGTCTTAACATGTAGCATCTAAAGAGAACCAAAAGGAGAATTTTCTTTCGTCAAAATTTTTCAGAAAATCACGTTTTAAGGAAATCCCGCATCGTGCGAAATTATCTTCTTTTTCCTAAACAACACGTTGTGAGTCGAAAAGCTTTCATGTTGCGTGTATGTCTAAGT